>NW_006159876.1:2979840-2980065 GCF_000334495.1 Tupaia belangeri chinensis | reverse complement strand
GAGGCCGAGCGCGAGGCGGCGGTGGCACCCAGGCACCGCGACCTCGCCCGCCCCCAGGGGCCCGCTCCAGCCCCGCTCGGGGCGCCCGCCGCGCCGCCCTGTTGACGGAAGGACGAGGACGGGAGCGCCGGGCGCCCTGCAGCCAGAGGCCCGAGGGTGCAGGAACCTGCTCCCGCCCCAGTGGCGGGGGAGGGGGGGCCGGCCCCCGGCGGGGGGGGCGCCTTG
>NW_006159876.1:2970507-2979809 GCF_000334495.1 Tupaia belangeri chinensis | reverse complement strand
GGTGCTGTGCCTGCTTCGCGCCCCGCAGCCTCCCGCCCTGCCCGTGGGCACGGACGCCTCGCACTGACCGGGCGGAGCGCCCTCCTCCCCGTAGGGCCTGTGAGGTGTCCGGGCCCTCGTCAGGGGGATGTTGGGAAAGCTGGACTGGAGATCGCTGCTCCACACCTAACCCAATGGCTTCCAGACTGCAAGGGTAGCCGGGTTAACCCTGGGGGTACTGGTTCCCTGCCCCCGTGGGGGATGAGGGTCCTCTGCAGCGTAGGGTGGACATTGTCGTTTCCAGCCTGACTGCGGTGGGAACCGCACCACTGCCGCTGGCGTACACGGAGCAGCCTTGCACGTCAGTTCTTTCTGGGCCTTGGAGCACGGTCAGAAGCTTTCTGTTGCTGGGCGTACGACAGTGGTTACCATAGGGGCCAGCAGATGGCGTGGTGGGTAACGCGCTGGACCCCCATGTGGCCCACCTCCAAGCCAGTGGTTTGAAAATCAGCCAGGCCTGCATGCCCAAAATCCGGAGGGTAGAATGGAGAAGGGACTTCGGTGTGGCCATCCCCTCTGGGGGGCGATTTCTCACTTTCCCTCCTACTGTCACTCTCTCTCTCTGCAAGCGCATACACCATATGACAACAAAACCAAAAAACTTTTAAAAAGTGGTTAGTGTGTATATATATGTATATATATTTATGTATATATATTTATGTATATGCGTGTATGATGTATGTGTGCATATATGTTTTAGGGTACTCTGAATGCCAGTGTTTGCCAATGATGAGTTCACAAGGATCTAGGTAATGCTGAAAATGCGCTTGTTTGTTTTAAAAGACCAATCATCTTTTCCTGCACCAGTGACTATAGACTACATCGAACTTGTATTTATCACTGCTTTAAAAAAAAACGAAGGTGTTGAATTTACCTGAACTTTGGATCTCTAGCAGAGTAGATTGGTCTTTGAGAAAGCTCACAGTGGAGTAGAGATGAGAAGTTATTTTGCCTCCCTGGGGCGCCGTGATGTCGAGAGAAGTCGTTCTAACCCCTCACATTCCAATTGTTTCAGATGGGAAACTCTTGGCTAGTGATGTGACTCATTACGTGATCCCAGATTGGAAAGTTGTGCAAGATTACCTGGAGATCCTGGAGTTTCCGGAGTTGAAGGGAATCATTTTCATGCAGACAGCTTGTCAAGCTGTCCAGCACCAGAGAGGCCGGAGGTAACTGTTTTTTGCATTAGGTCTTTATTTGCAGCACAGACCTTTTCTTCCCCTTAGACATGGTCTCTTGTCAGAGGGAGAAGGGGAAGAGTCATGATTTTGTCAGAAAGGACTTTTCAAACTAATTTGGTATTCTCTTTGCTGGTAAGGAATGCAGTAATGTTATTTTATATTTCTGCTTCAACACCTGGCCAAGAGATCTGACTATAGATCAATAAACTGCAGCGTCCCCAGAATGTGGGTATTTAAGATTCTAGTTGTGAGTCGGCTTTGGGCTTGTGTTTTTATAGTAGCTGGGTTATTGCTTACATCTTGTGGATAACGTATATAATTTAATCTTACTTACAGGTATATTGTTTCAGAAGTATACGTTCTGGCGGAAAAACTTTTTAATTTTATATTTCTTTGCAGTGGATGCAAATTATACTTCTAATGATTTAATTCAATGAAAACAAATAACTTGTTTTATTTTTTGATTACTAGTGTAACTAGCAGCCATCGCAATTGTGTGTGCCCGCACACAAACGAAGGATTTCTTTTTTAAATTTTTTTAAATTTAAATTTATTTATTTACATTCATTCACTATACATCATTACAGCGTACAAAATGAGATTTCCCATCCAGAATACACTGTATATTGGCTCAATCAAGCACATCAACATGTGTTATCAACAAATAATTTTCCATTTCTTATTTCCTGTATATTTTGCTTTTTTTAATTTTGCCATCCTTGATTCCCTATCCCTCACCCTCTGCCGTGTCCCACATTTTAAACAAAGGATTTCTGACTGAACTGGTCTAGTTCTTGCTTTTTTTTACCTAAATGAAACATAATTGTTCACCTTTTTATTTATTAGAGAGGTTTTTGCTATAGGGCACGTGTGCTCGCCAGAGAGACAGAGACAGAAAGTGAAAAATCACCCACTGGGGGGATGTCACACCACAATCCCTTCTTCATTCTCCTCTCGGGATTTTGGGCACACACACACATGTGCCCAGCATGTTTTAAGCTGCCGAGTACCAGACTCAAACCATGATCGACTATGTGGGGGTCCAGCAACATAACCATTACACTGTCTTCTGGTCTGGTTATCCATCTTTTAAACCAGTACTCTTAAAAAACTGTTTTGCTTCATTTAATGTTGGGAAAGGGTTTAGGATTTGAATTTAAGACTTCATGGAAATAGTGTATTAGAATTCTTTATCAAACCTCTTTTTTATTTATTTTTGTGTAGTTTTTGCTCTAGGATGTGTGCTCTTGCCAGAGAAAGAGAGAGAGTGAGAAAGGTGGGGGATGGCCATCCCACAGTCTCCTCTTCAGTCTCTTCTTGGGATTTTGGGCACACACCTACATGTGCCCAGGGAGATTTTCAAGCTGCCAGGTCTGGGACTTGAACCACGCCGTCGGCTAAGTGGGATCTAGCCCTTAACTACACACTACCTGCTGGCCCCTCTATCCAACCTCTTTATGCCCTGAGTTACTTAATAATCAGAAACTATATGTATATTCTTTTTAAAAATGCTGTAGTTTCTTCAGACCTTGGTAGTAAAAGATGAAGGAAGTGTTTTTATTTGTGTATGAAAATGATAAGTTGTTCATGTTCTATGCTCAGTTCAAAAAAATATGCATTAACTACACAGTGTACAGGTTTTTTCAGATGGAATATTTTAGAATGAGCTTGAAGTTGATTTCGTTCAGACACAAAAATATAGATGTTTATCCACATCCAGGTTTAAACGCTGCTCCAGGGGTCGTATTTCAATTTCTGCTACTAAAATCAATTTGTCGTTGTCATTGGGATTGCTAACACATTGCAAGCCTTTTCAACTTCTGCTTTCTAAAATATTTTTAATATTAAGGATTGTTTTAAAAACCAATTCCTGTGACAGTCAAAGGCAAAGAGTTGGAATTTAAATGCCTTTTCTCCTGAACATTTCAAAAGTAGTTGACCTGATGAAAAACTATTGGTTTTCTGCTGCTCTGTCATGTCTCTGAATATACTAAATGTGAAAACAAAAAGATGAGGAGTTCTAAAATAGGCCTTTATGATAATACTCGTTTTTCCATCCGGTAAGCACTTTTTGAGCAGCGAGTTCCAGGCCTTGCCGAGTACAAAAAGCAGTCCTAGTCCTGTCATGGTAAACCTTTTGTCTCGTTGAAGTTAGCTGCGAGAAACAAGAGTGTAATTATGAAGCCCCTTAGCCACATGAAGGAGAATTTAACGTAGGCTCTGCAAAGTACACAGATACGTGGGCTGTGTGGATCAGGCCAGACAGTTCTCTGGGAGAAATAGATTTGAGGCTGGTTGTTAAGGGTGTATTGTGAACATGCGTGATGAAGACCAGGACGAGGCAGGAAAAGGAATTAGTCAAGTTCGGGACTTGGCACTGGCCTTACCTGTTGAGCAACCAACAGGTACATTAAGGTTGATAGAGTGAAGTGTCCAAAAGTTTGCCTAAGCCCTAGAAAACATCACCTATTGAAAGCTAACTTTAAAAGGGATGATAACTGGGACTGCTGGTGGCGTGGTGGTTAAGGCAGCTGGATCCCACATGGTTGACTAAGTGGTTCAAGTCCCAGACCCAGCTGCTTGGAATACATGCCGGAGTATATACGTGCCCAAAATCACCAGAGGAGAATGGAAGAGAAGAAGTTGTGATGTGGCAATCTCTCCTGGGGGTGATTTCTCTCTCTCTCTCTCTCTCTCTCTCTCTCTGTTTCCAGTGAGCACATGCATGCTACAGCATATTTTTCCTTTTTTTGTAAATAATTATTTAATTTATTATTATTATTTTAAAATTTGCTATAGGACCCAAGTGCTCACCAGACAGAGGAAAAGAGAGAGAAAAGAGAGAGAAAAAGTGATAAAGCAACTGCCAGGTCTGAAGCTCAAACCAGTCAGCCATATGTGAGTCCAGCGCCTCAACCACCATGCCACCTGTTGGCCCCACTGTAGCAAAAAAATTTTTTTAACAACTGCATGGGAGTCCAGCCATATAGCCATTATGCCAACTGCTGATCCCATGCCCATGTGTTTCTCAAACTACCTGCTCAGGGACTTGAACCACATATTGGGCCATACCCAGCCATCTTAATCACCATGCCACCACTGGCCCTGATTTTTCTTTTTACTTATCAAAAATTGTATATATTTATGATGCACATAAATGGTCCGAGTTCAGGATTCAAACTGCTGGTGGCCATGTGGGAGTTCAGCACCTTAACCACCATACCCTCTACCTGCCCCCAGATGACTTTTTATATTTAACCAGACTTGGCCTCTCAGAGACTCTCTGGCATTTTGTTTCAGGGTTGGGAAACATTTTGTTTTGTTTTTCGGTTGTTGCTTGGAGATTTTGAAATGCCATTAAATAATTCATTCTATCCAATATGCTTTTAGGGACTGTGTTCAGGAAAGCGTTGCCGGTTGATAGTATCTGGTCTGGCCTGCTGTCTGGTACAGGCATGTCCTGCTGCTTCTTTCTGACTCCCTCTTGAAATAGTTCTATACATGTAACCAGAAAGTCTCAGCATTGTGACTCAATTTCTTCATAGTATGTAACATAAGATTGGATTTATTTATTTTGCTATCGGACATGTGCACTCGCTAGAGAGAGACAGAAAGAGAAAGAGAGAAATCGTCCCCTAGGGGGATGACCATGCTGAAATTCCTTCTCCTCCATTCTCCTCTCGAGTTTGGGGTACGAATACACACGTGTCTGCTATTTTCAAACCCGCCAGGTCCAGGACTCGAGCCACAGTCTCAGTCACATGGGATCCAGCCGCCTTAGCCCCCTTCCCACCTGCTGGCCCCAGATTGGAATTACCTTAAGGAGTTACCTGATCTAACTTCCTGTGCAATACATCGTCAGTAGATGAGCTTTTCCACCCAGTATACATTGTGTATTGGCTCAGTCAAGGATATTACCGTACATGTTATCTCTACAAATTATTTTATTTCTTGTTTCTTATGTATTTTGCTTTATTTTTCCTCCCTTGATTCCCTACCATCGGGCTGGCCATTCTCTTGGTTGTTTCTTGTACTCTTATTTCTGTGTGTCCAACTTTAGTTTTCCTGGGATAGCACTCCCTTCAGCACTTCTTGGAGAGCTGGTCTGCTGTTGGTAAATTCTTTCAGGTTTTTTTTTGGAGAGGTTTTTTGCTATAGGGTGTGTGTGCTCACCAGCCAGACAGAGAGAGACAGAGAGACAGAAAACGAGAAATCACCCCCCGGGGGGATGGCCACGCCCCAATCCCTTCTCCTCCATTCTCCTCTTGGGACGCGAACCGCGGTCGACTACATGGGAGTCCAGCAACATAGCCATTATGCTAACTGCTGGTCCCCAGGTTTTGTTTATCTGAGAATGTCTTAGTCTTTTTTTTCCATATGAAATGTAGTCTTTCTGGGTATAGTATTCTTGGCTGAAATTGTTTTTCACTTAACACTTTGAACATATTTTCCCATTCTTCCCTCGCTTGCATTGTTTCCAATGAGGGGTCTAGTGTTAGCCTGATGGGATATCCTTTGAAAATAACTTGACGTTTCTCTCTTGCCAATTTTAGTATCTTGTCTCTGTCTGTGGTTTTGGTCAATCTGGTATGGTGTGCCTCAGAGAAGACCTTCTTAGGTCAGTTCTATGTGGGGTCCTTTGTATTTCTTGGGTCTGGATATTTGAGTGCCTCTCTAGGTTTGGAAAGTTTCCTTCCAGGATTTCATGGAATAGATTGTCAGTGCCATTATGAGTCTCTGCACCTTCTGGGATATCGATGATCTGGATGTTTGGGCATTTAATGCTAGCTAGTACTGCTCGTATGTTACTCTCATTTTTGGGGGTAGTTTTCTCAGTCTTTTTGGTGACATTTTCTAGGTCAGGGTTCTACTACAGCTGAGATGCGATCTTCTGCACAATCTAATCTGCTTTTGATATTTTCAAGGGAATTCTTGATTTCCTGTATTACAGCCTTCATCTCTAGCAGTTTCGTATGATTCTTTATTATGGTGTCTATCTCCTCTTTCAGATCGTTCAAGAACCTCCTCACCTCCCAGAACTCGGTGTCTCTTTTCTCCTGCGTTTTCTGGAGTTCGCTGTCTCTCTTCTCTTACATCTGTTAGCTTTCTCACTATGAATATTCTAAATTCTTTATCTGACATTTCCATGAGTTCCCTTGTATTCTTTGTGCAGGAAGAGGACTTATTCTTTTCCATTAGAGGAGAGATATTTCCTTTGTTTCTCATATTTCTTGTGCCTCTGCAGTGGTTTCTTGTCATCTGAGTCCTGGCTAGACTGGGAGCAGGAGGGTGAAGTCTGGGCAGACGGTCTTCGGTGGTCGAAATCCCTGAATGGGGCTGCTGAGAACTCCCCAACCTTTTTTTTCTAAAAGAAAAAATTCTTATGAACATCCAGTTTTAATTTATTTTATTGTACTAATATTATTACTTAGATATGTTGAAACATACATCTAGTATAAGTTATCATGTTTGAGTACTTAATACATCCTTAAACCAAGTCAGACCTTTAAATTACACAGCCAGAGCTACAAAATCAAGCTGCACGTGAGCACTGATTGAGCATGATGGATGATACGTTTTACTGAAGGGAAATCGCCAGAGTTAGGATAGCGTTAGAAAGACAAAGCCTCTGATCTATTATAGTTCCATATGTAGTAAGATGTTTTTTTAAGTTTATCTTTTATAAGAGAGAGGGACAGGCAGACAGGGCTCTTCAGCAGGGCCTTGCCACGCCACACTCCTCCCCAGGCTTCCAGCCAGCCAGGATCCCAGGCACACCTGTGGGTGCACCTGCAGTCTTCAGGTCAACACGGAACCCTAACCCTAGGCCTTCTCACGGCTCTAGCATCGTACAGTGGTGCCTTAGTGCCTGCACCACGACAGCTGGGCCCGATTTTGTGCTTTGTTTTGTTTTGAGAGAGTTTTACTGTAGGGCAGAGACAGAAAGCAAGAAATAACCCCCCCGGGGGGACGGCCACACCATAGTCCCTTCTCCATTTCCCTCTTGGGATCTCGGGCACTCACACACGCACCCAGCGTGAGTTTCAACCTGCCGGATCTGGGACTCAGTCATAATCAACCATGTGGGAGTCCAGCACCTTAACCACTGTGCCACCTCTGGACCCTTTTTTTCCTTTTAAAAATTCCCAGGGGACACCCTTGCTTCCCAGAGAGAGAGGAGAAAGCACCCCCTCAGAGGGGTGTGGTCAGGCCACGATTCTATCTCCATTCCTCCATCCTGTCGGGACTCAGGGAGTGCACACACGTACCTGGTGTGTTCGTTTAGTTTGGTTTTTGGGTTTTTCCCTTTTCTTAGGTTTTGCCATAGGGTACATGCACTCACTGGAAAGAGACAGAGAGGGAGAGTGAGAAATCACCCCTCAGGGGGATGGCCACTCTGCAGTCCCTCCTCCATTCTCTTCCTGGGATTTTGGGCACATATGCATACACGCCTTTTGTGATTTTTAAGCTGCTGGGTCTAGGACTTGAACCACAGTCGATCAGCTGGAGCCCTAGCCACTGTACCACCTGCTGGCCCCACCTGTGTTTTTCCCAAGCTGGGGGAGCCAGCTTTTATCCTTATTCAGCCATGCGGGATTCAGCTCCCTTAAGCCCTAGGCTGCCGGGTCAGACTCCTGACTCTGTGTTTCGATTTCAGTAATATCAATGCCCAGAGTGCGTTCTCATTGCTGTATTTCACCAATGGCGTGGATATCATCAGGTCTGCTTGTTTGGTAACCTCACGTCCCCCCTCTAATCACCCTCAAATGCTTACTTGGTGAGGGGCTCGCTTGATAACTGTGACAGACTGTCTGTCCACCACACTTCTGTACTCAGATGTGCACTCATTTATTCCACAGAGGCTTGCCAGGAGATTGTGTACTTGAAACCGCCAACACTGAGGCTAGAGTGGAACTCAGGCAGGCAGTCCAGAGGCGCAGACGTGCTGCGACTGGGCAGTCGCACAAACAGATGTAGAACTGCCAGTGTGACGAGCGCACCGAAGGACAGGGCCATGGCAGCAGGAGAGCCCGGCCTGCCAGAGGCCAGGAAGGCTGTCCTGTCATTAACCACTCACCCTCTCTCTGTCTCTGGTTGGCCCCAGGAAAGGGTTTGAGACAGGATGGGGTAATAGGATCAGATTCGTGTCTTTGAAAGATTACCAGGTATGGGATCAGCAGATGGCATAATAATTACATTGCTGGGCACCCATGTAGTCGACCGCTGTTCAAGTCCCAGACCCAGGGGCTTAAAACGTACACCAGGCGTGTGAGAGTGCATTCCCAAAATTCTGAGAGGAGAATGGAGGAGAAGGGGTTGCGGTGCGGCCATCCTCCCTGGGAGGTGATTTCTTGCTTCCTGTTTCTGTCTTTCTGGCAAGTGCACATACCTATACCAAAAATCTCTCTCTAAAAAAAAAAAAAAAAAGGAATTTTATCAGGCCAGGGGCCAGGAGATGGTGCAGTGGTTAAGGTGCTGGAATCCCACCTGGCCAACTGCAGTTTGAATCCCAGATCTACTGATTTTGAAACTCACACTGACTGGCATGTATGCACATGTGCCCAAATTCCTGAGAGGAGAATGGAGAATGGATTGTGGCATGGCCATCTCCGGGGGGGTGGAGGGGTGTGTGATCTCGCTCTCTGTAACTGTCTGTCCCTCTAAAGCAAGTGCACGCACCCTATGGCAAAAATCTAAAAAACAATGTTAAAAGATGGCCAGGGCAGCAGGTGGTGTGGAGGTTAGGGTGGCTGGGTCCCTGCAGCCGGCTGATTTGAGTCCTGGACCTGGTGGCTTGAAAATCCCGTAGGACACATGTGTGCAAGAAGAGATTGGAGGAGAGGAGATCGCAGCATGGCCACCCCTCCCAGGGGATGATTTCTCACTTTCTCTGTCTCTCTCCAGGGTGAGATGTGCTCTATAGCTAACAAAAGACATTCCCAGGACAGGTGGAAAGCAGTCTGGAGAAAGGAAGCGAGAAGGCTGTTGCTTTATTCCAGATGAGAGGTGTTGGTATTTTAGAGACGGAGATATTTCTTTTTTTTTTTTTTTTTTTTTTTTTTTATTTTTCTTTTTTTTATT
>NW_006159876.1:2955053-2969872 GCF_000334495.1 Tupaia belangeri chinensis | reverse complement strand
TTTTTTTTCTTTTTTCCCTACCATTCATTCCCTGAGTATCATCACAGCGTACTAAATGTAATTTCCCATCTAGAATAAACTGCACAGTGACCCAATCAAACATGTTATCATCAATAATAATCCACTACTACTTTCTTGCTTATGCACATATATATGTTTTTTTTTCCTCTTCCTCTTTTTTTTTTTTATTTTTTTAAATTTTTCCTATGTTTGTCCCTCTGCCCTGTCTCACTCTCCCATTACAATATCCCTGCTATATACAGTTGTCTTCCAGAAGAGTTACTGAAAAAGTGATACATACAAGTAAAGGGAGAGAGGCCACAAGTTCCAACCATCAGCTCATAAAGTTTTTGGTAATAGGGAGCATAAACTCCACTCAGGGTTGGATAAGGAAGGGTCTCCGGCAGATCCACAAGTGTAGGTGAGTCTCCAAGGAATGCAGTTTCAGGAAAGCAGTTCTGGTACGCAGGGATAATTATCAGCTGATGCGGCACAGCAGTCATCTTGTAGTTACCAGGAATGGTGTTGTGGGGGTCTGCAGTGTGAGTTGACCTTGGGTGAGACGGAGATATTTCTAAGAGCTATTAAGTAGGTAAAAAAAAATCTGTAAAACTTTGTAAGTATATAACCTAGAGAACTGAAAATGTATCCAAACCAAGAAACTGAAAACATTGTACACAAATGTGAGATGTTTGTAGCAGCCTCATTTTATAGTAGCCACAAAGTGGAAACAAGCCATATTCATCAACTGATAACGGTTAAGCCAAAGGTAGTTTGCCCATATGGTGGAATATTATTCAGCTGTAAAAAGGGATGGCGTAATGACACATATGACGTGGTTGGACCTTGGAAATGTCACACTAAGTGAACGAAGCCAGCCACACATATATGATCTAATTCCTTTTATTTAAAATGCAAAGAGCGCAACACATTATACAATTCCATGATCTAAAATGTCAGAACAGGCAAACTGGCAGAGATAGAAAGCAGGTTAGTGGTTGCAGGGACTAAGGGACAAGGGGCATGGATACAGATTTTTTTCTGGGATGAAGATAACCTTCTGAAATTGATAGCAGTAAGGTTGCACAGCTCTGTGACTATTAAACCATTGCACTCTATGTTTGTCTGTTTGCTACAGGGCACATGCACTCACCAGAGAGAGATGAGAGATGCAGGCAGAGGGAGTAAGAACACCCGTCGGGGGACCAGCAGTTAGCATAATGGCTATGTTGCTGGACTCCCATGTAGTCGACCGTGGTTCGAATCCCAGACCCGGCAGCTTAATCTCATGCCAGGCGCACGTGCATGCATGCCCAAGATCCTGAGAGGAGAATGGAGGAGAAGGGATTGCGGCGTGGCCATCCCTCTGGGGGGTGATTTCTCTCTTTCTGTCTCTATCTCTCTCTGTCTGTCTGGCGAGTGCATGTGCCCTATAGCAGAAAAACCTCTCCAAAAAAAAAAAAAAAAAAATCACCCCTCTGGGAGATGATTACACCACAATCCACTCTCCTCTTGGGATTTTGTGTGAGTATACACGCCCCTGGCATCTGGTGTGTTTTTCAAACTGCTGGGTCCCAAACTTGAGCCATGCAATCAGCCTTGTGGGATCCAGCCACCTTAACCACTAAACCACCTGGCTGGCCTTGTTTGTTTGTTTTAATTTGTCAGAGGGTTTATGTGCTCAGTAGAGAAAAAGGGGGAGAGAGAGAGAGAGAGAGAGCGCGCAAGCACGCCCCGGAGGGTTTGTAGCCACACCGTAATCCCTTCTCATTTCTCTGTCATGGCGGCATTTGGGGCATGCGCACACTGGCATACTTCTCAAGCCTCTGGACAGGACTCAAACTGTGCAGTCAGCCTTGTGGGATCCAGGTCCCATAAGCACTATAGCCAGACCAAACTGTACATGTTTTCGTCTTTTTTTTTTTTTTCAAAACTATACATTTTAAAAGGGTAAATTTTGGGCTGGCCTGTGGCGTGGGGGCCTGTGGCATGGATCCCACATGGCCAACTGCACAGTTCAAGTCCTGGACCAGTGGCTTGAAAAACATCCTGGGCACATGTGTTTGTGTGCACGAAATCTTGAAAGCAGGAAGAGATGAGGAGGGACTGTGGCGTGACCATCCCCATGGGGGTTGCCTTCACTCTCTCCATCTCTTTCTGTCTCTCTGACAAGCACGGTGCCTTTTTTAAAAAGTAAATGTTGTGGGGTATAAATTGTACAGTATCAAAAACGTTACTGTTTTTAAAAATCTACAGAACTCAGTGATAGACTTAGGTGTGTGGGAGAGAAGGTGGCAAGGACAGCAGCAGGGTTTCTGGCTTACATCAGTGGACAGAAACGGAGCACTGGAGGGCCCTGAGGGAGGGCCAGCGTGGAGAGTGGGAGGCGGCACTCAGGCTTCTGCCTGCCCCAGATCCTGCGAGGAGAAGGAGGAGAAGGGATTGGGGCGTGGCCATTCCCCCTGGGGGGTGATTTCTCACTTTCCCTCCCTCTGTTTCTCTCAGGCAAGCGCTTGTGCCCTATAGCAAATTTAAAAATAAATAAGTAAGTAGATTAATTAATGAAAAACTACATCAGTCCAAGGAAACCAGGGTATTTTTCTGGAAGACTGGAATTTTTAAAACTTACGATCGCTTTATTGGATTACCTATGTGAGACCACTGTTCTCCTGTCATTCTGGCCAACTTGTTCAAGGTGCAAGGATGCGCTTTGCCAACTCCACACGAGATGCGCCTTTATCTCATTCCCTCATGTGCGCTATAAACCCTGACTGGCAAAAAATATGACTGTCCTATTATGTGGATGCACTGTTCAATTATGGCCGTAAGCCGGCGTGTCTGCACAAGCACCCGGCCGTCACGCTCAGAGACTCCATGTTTGTTTCCTGCGTCTCCATGGATAATCTCATGCGTCTGTTCATTTGTCTTATCTGGACGATCGGTGGTTGACAAATGTAAGCATGCACTAAAAGTCTAAGGAATACATGGGAGTAAAGCTTACAATTGAGAAAATTCTCTGTTAAGATTGGGTTGTCATGGGACCAGCTGATGACGTAATGGTCACATCGCTGGATTCCCACATAGTCAACAGAGTCCCAGACCCGGCGGCTTAATTTCACTCTGGGCACGTGTGCATGTGTGCCCATGATCCCGAGAGGAGAATGGAGGAGAATGGATTGCGGTGTGGCCATCTCCCCCAGGGAGAGGGCTGTGTGTGATTTCTGGCTTTCTGTCTCTCTGTCTCTTGGATGAATGTACACTCCGTGCAACAAAAATCTCTCTCTGAAAAAAGAAAAAGGATTCGGCTATACGAAAAGTCATGACCTGTCTTTTTCTGTTTTTTTTTGTCGTTGTTGTTGTTGTTTTGTTTTGTTTTGTTTTTAATGGGAAAATGCATCATGATTCTTCCAAAGACCTAGTATTTTTTAAAATACTAGGGGAATCAGCAGGTGGCGGGGTGGTTGAGACACTGGGCTCCCACATACCAGCTACAGTTCGAGTCTTGGACTTGGCGGCTGGCTTTCTCACTTTCCTTCTCTCTCTCTCTGGTAAGCACAAGTGCTCTGTAGCAAATCAAAACAATAAAAACAAATACAATTAATTCTTTTAATAAAAACTTAGGAAGGGCCATCGTTGCCCTGGTTTGGCAGCAGTGCCTGGGTCTGGCATTTGGCACACTGGTATCTGGGGAGGATAGAACTCGAGAACCCCTGGGCCTGAGTGAAGGCGTGATAACCAGTGCAGTGAGCTATATGAACTCAGTGGGGTAGCTGCGTTCTGGAAGTGTCACTCTGTTCAGCATTACCGTCCTGTGTCTGAGACACTGCAGGCACATAGGGCAGTGCATTGTACTCAGAAAACGTGTACCAAGCGCCTGCCGCGGGTAAGCACTGAGGATGAAAGGATGACCTGGGGCCGGCAGGTGGCGTGTGGGGAACACGCTGGAGACTCCCACGCGGTTGACCGTGGTTCACGGTCCAGACCTGGTGGCTTGCTTTCTTGCTTCCCTTCTATCTCTCTGTCTCTGTCTCTATGTCTATGTGCGTGCATGTATGTGTGTGTGTGTGTGTGTGTGTATGTCTGGTAAAATTAAAATAAATGAATGAGTAAAAAGAAAAATAATTTTGAAAAAATAAAAAGGGATGAGCTGTACTGTTTGCTCTCTCTCTTTTTGTCTTTCTTCCATAAGAGGGAGAGAGACAGAGAGGGCCCTCATACTGCGATCCACCCTCACTGCCGGGGGCCTGGATGACAGACACACATGTGCCACGCACGGTGTTCTTAGAAAGTCCCAAGACAGGAACACGGAGCCTTTCCTCATGGGTGTGGTTGCAGAGCTGCTGGGCCACCTCCTGCTCCAGCTGTTTTCTTGAACATTCCACCTGATCTCCTCCCTTGGGCCTTTGTCCAGCCAACTCCGATTCATCCTTCAAGTTTCAGGGTCACCTCCTCCAGGAAGCCTTCCCACTCTCCCTTCTCCTGTTATAGCATTTATCTCATGAGAATAGGCAGTTCTATATTTTGTTTTCAGTTTCTGCCAAGTATCAAATCTGGTTTTGTGTTCTTTTTAGAGAAATTTTTTGCTATAGAGTGTGTGCGCTCACCGGAGAGACGGACAGCAATCGCTTCTCCTCCATTCTCCTCTCACGATTTTGGGCACGCATGCACACAGACTCGGCATGAGTTTTAAGCTGCCAGCCTGGGACTTGAACTGCGGTCAACTGCTTAGGAGTCCAGTAATATAACCATTATGCCATCTACTGGTCCCGAAAATCTGTTTTTTAAAACAGATTTTTAAATAGGGGCTAGCAGGTGGCATGGTGGTAAAGGCACTGGACTTACACACAGCTCACAACTGTTCAACTCCCAGACCCACCAACTTGAGAATCACGCTGGGTGCATGTGCGTGCATGCCCCAAATCTCAGGAGTAGAAGAGAAGATACTGTGGCATGGCTAGCCCCCACAGGGAGTTATTTCTCACTTTCCCTCTCACTGTCTTTCCCCAGTGAATGTACATGCCCTGTGGCAAAAACCGTTAAAAAAGAAAAATAAGACCAAGACTCATTTTTTAAAAAAATCCATGGTAGGCTGGATTTTTTTTAGAGAGAGATTTTTCAATAGGGCACATATATTCACCAGGGAGAAATCACCCCCAAGGGGGAATGGCCACACCACAGTCCCTTTTCTTCTATTCTCTTCTTGGGATTTTGAGCATGCACACGTGTCTGGCATGAGTTTTAAGCCATCAGGTCCAGGACTCGAACCATTGTAAACTACGTGGGAATCCAGTGACGTAACCATTACACCAACTGCTGGTCCTGGTACAATTTTTTTTGTATGTTTTGCCAGAGGGCATGTACACTCACCAGAGAGAGAGACAGAGAGGAAGAGAGAGACAACCTCACCCAATGGGGCATGGCCACCCTGCAAGCCTTTCCACTCCTCCCTGTCTTCACCCTGTTGGGATTTGGGGCATTCATGTACATGCACCCAGCATAGTTTTTCAAGCCAACGGGGCTGGGATTTGAACCATTATTGCCACATGGGATCTGGCTCCTTTAGCCACAAGGCCACAGAGCCAGCCTGGTACAGTGCTATTGTGGTAAAATACATGTTTAGTGTCAGTTGTCTACACTGGATAATTTACGTGTTAAAATCTTGTTTATTGTAAGTCCATTTTTCTCTTTTTTAAAACAATTGCTGGAGAATGCATATACTTGCCAGAGAGAGAGGTGGGGTTGGGGTTGGTCATACTACAGTCTCCTGCATTTCTTAGTCCCGTTGCCCCTGGCTTGTCCTCCAAGCCATAGAGGCAGGACGAGAACCAGTCAGTCATGTGGAGCTGGCTTCTTCGGCTACTAAGCTATGGCTCCAGTCCCAAATCGATTTAAAAACAAATTATTGATTCCCTTTAAAATAACTAAATTTCTCACACCCCAACCCAAGAGTCACTGTTGGTTGTTGCAGTGGTTTAAACAGAGGTGCAGATGGCAAGCAGGCCTCCTCGCCTTTGGGCAGCCGTGGCCGTGCCTCTCGAAGTGAATTTGGAGGTTCCACAGCCCTCACAGCCAGAGGCCACCCAATCCCTACTCGACTCTGGGTTGGAACCCCTGGGCAGCTGCTGGGCCTGGCGGGTGTGCCAGCTCATCCCCGCCCACAGGTCATCTGGGCCCCCCTACTCTTAACTCCCACCCCCTGTGCCCTTTCTGCAGACCATGACCTGGGCCTGGCTGGCTCCACGCCAGTGCCCACTCCATCCGGATCATGAAGGTGGAGGAGATGGGGGCCCAGCAAGTCCTGCCGGCCATCTGTCAAGCAGTTCCACCACTCCAAGATCAATTTCCCTGAGTCCCACCGGGTCCTGCGTCCACAGCACAAGCCACACTCCCCACCACGAGGCCCAGTGTCTTCTTCTAGGCTCAGGGCCTCCCACCCAGGGTGGCCAAATAAGCTCAGAGCAGCCAGTGAAAAAAGAAAGTAACCAAATTTGGGCAGACCCGTGGTGTGGTGGGTAAGGTGGCTGGATCCCACATGGCTAACTATGATTCGAGTCCAGGACCTGGTGGCTCAAGAAATATGCTGGGTGTCTGTGTGTGTGTCCAAAGTCCTTGAAGGAGGGGGAGATGGAGGAGAGGGGATCGCAGTGTGCTCCTCTCCATGGGAAATGCTTTCCCAGTTTCCCTCTTCTCTGTCTCCTGCCAGTGAGCACACACACCCTCTGGAACAGTCTTTAAAATAAAATAAAATACCTTTTTTTTTCTGTAATTTCATTGTACTGACACTGCTGAAAAGCTGACCCATGTGAATCTGGGGTTTGATTTGCATCCCAGGCTAGCTTTATTGGGAGGTCTCGGAACAGGAAGAACCTTAAAACCTGTTAGTTGTCCGACAGACACGGCTGTCATTTGTGTAAACCATGGTGGCTGTATCGAGGACATTCGCAGATAAATCCCCAGGCGCCTTCACCGTACCTGTCCTTTCCTGGGCTGTGTTCGTGCTTACTGCTTGTACGTAGTGAAGGGAGAGACGGAGGCCCAGTACCATCCTCTGCCTGCTTCCACGGATCCGGCTTTGAAGAGGGGTCCGGGTGAAGCAGGGCGATAGAATTATGTCATAAAATGGCCAGATGTCTCCAAAGGGGGAAGGGGAGGAAAGGAATTTAATTGTTCTGCACATTAATTAACAAGGCCCAGCCAAGCACTCCCTAGCCAGAGAGATTGCGGAGCAGCAGCGGCCAGCAGGACCGGGTACTCCGCGGCCAACATCAAGGAGCGTTTGTCAGTTTTAAATAATCCATCTTTTGCTCTAAAATGCCTCATCTGTTTTTCGATCCTTAGCAAGGGAGGCAGGAGATGAGTACCTGCCGTCGGACTCATTGCTCTGCTCTGTGTCACAGACAGTATAACCGACTGCGGAACCTCCTGAAGGATGCGCGGCACGACTGCGTCCTCTTCGCCAACGAATTCCAGCAGTCCTGCTACCTCCCGCGGGAAAGAGGGGAGTCCGTGGAGAAGTGGCAGACCAGGTATGGCGCTGAGCTGCCGCGGCTGCCAGTCATTTTCTCGTAGTCCTCATCCTCGGCTGTTTGGGAGTCGATCGGAGTAGTCTGCTTGGAATAAACCAACACTTACTGTGGAAGCAAGTGACACTGACACGCTTGACATGCCGGTATCTTACATGTGTCATCTGAATACATGATGGAGATGTTTTACCAGCTGTGACTAGGGAGAGGGAGGTGCCCAGTGCAAGTTCGCCCCAGGCCCTGACAGGCTAGTAGGATCGTCTAGTGACCCAGAAGTTATAACTTTAAGCCTGTTCGTGTGTGTGTGTGCAGAAGAGGTTTACTTTTAAGATTATCTGCTCAGTTATCTGGTGTAGGTTGTTCTCATATCCTAACTAGTCTTAGTAAACTGAAGTTAGCAGGTTAATTCTCCAAAGGCTATGTCGCTTCGAGCAGGTCAGCCTGAAAGGAGAGCTGGAAGCCAGCACTGGAGTTTGGGGTGTTCAAATGGGAAGCAAGTCCCAGAGGCAGGAGCGGGGACACAGGCAGAGGGAGAGGGAGAAGGGACAGCAGTGCAGGACGGGCGTGTCCTGGGGAAGGGAGGTCCAGTCAGTCCTGCGGGGGACACTGAGAGCCATGTAGAGAGTGCCCCCAGAAGTGCCCTCAAGGACAGGGATCAGGCACTCAC
Organism: Tupaia belangeri chinensis; assembly: GCF_000334495.1. NCBI lineage: Eukaryota > Metazoa > Chordata > Mammalia > Scandentia > Tupaiidae > Tupaia > Tupaia belangeri. The sequence continues at coordinate 2,961,682 of NW_006159876.1, read as the reverse complement.
TTAGTTTGCCCTTTAGTTGAGAAGAAGCCCCTCAATTCTGTGGCCCCTCAAGGTGGGATGGACCTGCCTGCCACAGCCACAGCTGAAGCGGAAGTGGGCCTGGGACTGCAGCTGGGGCCCTGCAGCCCGCCGCGTGCTTCTGTGCAGGGCGAAGAGATCCTAAGCTTGAACATGTCTTTTCTGTACAACACATTTAAGTCGTCTTTCCCTTCCAAGTGTTTCTCCACTATAGCCATTGAACATTTTAGTTCTCCAAAGCAAAATCAGCACTGATGCACACCTGGTCCTCAGCTACAGTCCCGGGTTGCCACCAAGCTCGGCCCCAGAAAGGAAGCACAGATCTTTCTCCAGGCTGGGTCCCACTTGCACGCTCAGAACAATCTCATCTCCTAACCATGCAGCCCTGCACAGCAGGCTCTGAGCAAACGTTGGCTGAGTTTGTTAAAAAATAAATCAATAAAAAGCCTAGCACTAGTGGGACTTTCTATAACATCTCAGTTCGCAGAGAGGAAAGCAGGTGCCTGCAAAAATGGACCGTCCAGGTTTCCGTCCTTCACCGGAAACACTGTTCAGTCTAGAACACGGCTGTCTAGATGTGGACCTGTCGGCCAGCTCAGGCTCGTTCAGGAAGATGCGTGGGCGCGGCAGTGCTCCTACCTCAGACTCTGCTGGGTTATCGTCTCCAGCTGCAGGGGCCTCGTTTTGCTCTCACCCAAGACTTGCTTCTTCGTCTTCTGAGTAAAAGCCGAGCTTTCTGTCCTGTGGTGCTGTGTGGCCTAGCCCTCCAGTTAAAAGGTGTGAAAAGGTGGTGTCTGAGACCCCTCAAGAAGTGAAAGTGGTTGTTGTGGTGCCTGGAAGTCTTAGGCAAGAAGAGGTGTCAAATGCCTTCTGATGCGTGTCTCTCCCCCAAGCACCTAGCCCAGGGCTTGTTCACGTGGGTGCTCAGGAAGCCTCTCTCTAACAAGTGAGTGACTGTGTAGACCGAAGGAGAGCAGGCTGAAGTCGGGTGTGGGGCCTGAACCTCGGCACGTGTCTGTCGCCCTGGGAGGCTCAGGCGCCCTTGCTTTTCCAGGAGCATATACCACGCGGCTGCCTGGTACTACCACCACTGCCAGGGCAGGATGCCCATCGTGGTGGTGACAGAAGACGAAGAGGCGATTCGGCAGTACGGAAGCGAGACCGAAGGAGTGTTCGTAATTTCTTTCAAGGTATTTCTAGCTGGCATGTGCGTGCGTGCGCGTATTCCTCCCGTAAGCAAGGCCCACGGATCGAGGTTCCGTTGATAAAACAGAGAGGGACGTAGGAAAGAAAGGAAGACCCCAAGAGATGCCACGTCGTCATCACTCCCCAGGAGTTAACCTTGACGCCGACAGACCTGGCCCGTAGCCCGATCAGGCCGGTCAGCCCTGCTGGCAGTGAGCAGTTTACAGTCAGAGCAGTCGGGAGCAGGAGTGTGGGGCAAGTGCAGCCGCCAGCATGCTCTTCGCATCGACCTACAAAATGGCAATTTCACGTGGTTCTACCTAATGGGAATAGCCAACACTCACCTCTGGCAGGCATTCCTTCACGGAGTTCTCACAGCAAGTGTAGGAGGCAGTCGTTACTATTCCGTCTTGTTGATAAGGAAACCAAAGCACAGAAAGGTTAGCAGTCGCCTCGAGGGAGAAAACAGCTGGGATTAGCACCCGGGCAGTCTGACTCCATACCTCTTAACTCTCATACTCCACTGCCTCCTCAGTTTTGCTGAATGCATGAGCAAAACTCAAATCACATGTAAGGCCATTTTTTTGGACCCAACAGGTAGTGTGGTGGTGGAGCTGCTAGACTCCCACATGGCCGACCCCAGTTCGAGCCCTGAACCTGGCAACCTTCTCTCTTTCTCTCTGTCTCTCCCTTTCTGTCTTTCTCTGGTCAAATTTAAAATTATATTAATAAAGTAAATTAAAAGAATTATTTTTTTAAAAAAACAGAGGTCATTCTTGTTTTCCAGCTGCTCCTCCCTCTTTCCCACTGACTGCTCGAGGTGGCTGGTAGGGACGAGTGAAGGCTGGCACAGGCCACAGGCAGGCGTGGCATTGTCCGTGACAGTTTCTTGGGGCTGTCTCAGCAGCACGGATCTTCCTGCCTTGTAGGTACCTTCTGAGTGAGCGAGATGGCTGCTAATCTCGCAGTAGATTACTGGTCTCTCTGCCCAGCCGGTCAGTCGGGCTCCACGGTCGCTATCACTTTTTGACGCAGAAACTGGAACGAGGCCCTCCGTTACCCCTGTCAGTTTGCAGAACGTCGGGTTGGGTTTTGAATTGTAGATTCTTCAAGGGTTCCCAGGTGCGTGTATTGCTAAAGATTTGCCAATTGAAATTTCTTGGCCCTGCTATAAAAAGTGCTCTGGCATGCCAGAGAATTCCAGGGGCGCGGGATATTAATGGCAGTGTCACTTGTTTTTTCTGTTGCCATACATCATGTCTTGTTCCTGCAGAGGACAGTTGACTAAAATTACATTTTTCTACTTTTTGTGAAAATTGCTTTTCTTTGTAGTCCAGCAGCACAGCACAGTTTTATTTCGTAGAGCATTTCTCAGGCAGACTCTGACCAAGGGCCTCATAGAGGTGACTGATAGCAGGAAAAAAAGGTATTATGAAATTCAGACGAGAGGGAAGCCCGGAGTTTTCTGTGGGGGCTCGAAGTTTGATGGAGAAGTTAAGACAATAGATCCCTCTTGGAGACGTGGTTCATCATGACGGGAGCTTGCTGCTGAGAAGGAATGAGTGACCGTATAATTGAGGTATTGCTGTTAGCACACACTGAACTTCCGGCAAAGGAAAGAAAACGAAGCAACAGAAGTTTGAGCAGGATCCTACAATTAATGGGAGAAAAGGACAGGAGGATCGTTCGTTTTGTTCTCAAACAGAGAGCGTGCTAATCTCCACTAATACTTAAAGTTGAATTAAAATTACATGTAGAAAGATAAAAAATGGGGGCCAGCAGGTGATGTGGTGGTTAAGGCACTGGACTCCCCTCTTGGCCGACTGCAGTTCAAGTCCCCTACCTGGCTTACTTCTCACTTTCTCTCTCTCTCTCTGGTAAATATACATGCCATGTAACAAATTAAAATAAAATATAATAATGATAAATAAAATAATTCTTTTTTTAAAAAAAAGAAGAGTGGGGCCAGCTGGTGGCTTGGTGGTTATGGTGGCTGGATCCCACATGGCCAGCTGTGTGCTTTGAGTCCTGGCCCTGGTGGCCTGATAAACATGCTGGCCCATGTGTGTGCAAGCCCAGAAACCCAAAAGAAGGGCAAGGAAAGGAGAAAGGATTACGGTGTGATCGTTCCCCATGGAGGCAGGGGGCTTTCTTTCTTCTCTTTCTTTCTCATTCCAATGAGTGCACATACCCTCTGGCAAAAAATAAATTTTTTTAATTTAAAAATTAAAAAAAAAAAGAAAGATAAGAATGAACACATAAGGAGCTTTTCCCCTCCCTTCTCTCTGTCCGTTGTCTGCAGCAGGGAGACGTGTGAGCACAGGCTGCCTGGACGCCGTGTGGGTGTGGGTGTGCGTGTGCGTGGGAGGGGGACTGGAAAGCACACGGGCGTCTGCGTGGTGGGCGCCTTCCACGGTGGTTGGCCTGCCCGGGGCCTATTCGGCAAGGCTGGAGGGGTTGGTGGGTGGTAGAACATGGGCTGGCACAGGAGGTATGCTTACCGCACACGGCCTGGAAACGCCAGGCTGTTTGGGCAGTGCTGGGCAGGACGTTTTGTAGCTGGCGTGTAATGAAGTCATTACCTCCTGACCACGTTTCCCTGTGCCTTCCTTAAATGCAGAATTACCTGGACGATTTCTGGCCCGATTTAAAGGCTGCCCACGAGCTCTGTGATTCTATCCTTCAGTCTCGACGAGAAAGAGAGAATGAGAGTCAGGAGAGCCACCGGAAGGAGTACCCGGAACATCTTCCGCTGGAAGTGCTGGAAGCTGGAATTAAGTCTGGGCGCTACATCCAGGTGAGGGTGGGCGGAGGGTCCGCGTCGGGGCCGGCCTGCTTCGCCCGTCCTCTTACTTGCCTCCTGTGGGCGCTCAGTTGATTCGGAAGCTATCCTTGCTGTAGACGCGGGCTGTCCCATGTGAAGCCACCCTATGATGGCGTCCTTAATTCTGTCACCAGAAAAGACACACGTATTTCTGAAGCAAGGGCCAGAAGTTTTAACAGCGCTGTAAAATGGGCAAAGTGTATCTTGTTCCTGCTTTGCCATTTCCTGCCCCTTTCAAGCTCTGCTTTCTGATTCCCCCAGAATCTATTAATAGATGCCATCAGGGTCTGGGGGAGAACTGGGTAAAACCGACGCCGATTTCTAGTTTTCATACACCCCTCTGTGCACACGAGCGTGTGGAGTTCTGTGCGGTTCAGTTCACGCGTGCAGACCCGTGTCCTCAGCAGCACGGTCCGGAGGCAGAGCCAGCCCAGCTCGGCGTTCACAGTTCTAACAAGCAGGTCATAAGATTTTTATTTCCGGCAACGCTTGAGAACGCCATCCTAAAGGCCCGCCCTCAAATGTGGGTATTTTAAATGAGTGTACCTGGAGAGGCTGGCGCTTCCAACTTGCTAGTGAAGTTTATGGCATGCCTGGGAGAGTATCTGGAGCTGTAAATGTTAAGAGTACTCATCAGGCCAGCAGGTGGCATGGAGGTTAAGGTAGCTGGAAACCACATGGCGGACTCCGTAGTTCAAGTCCTGGACCTGGTGGCTTGGAAGTCACTCCCGAAGCATGTGTGTGTGTGTCCAAATCCTGAGAGGAGAATGAAGGGGAAGAGGCTGTGGTGTGGCCTTCCCCCTCGAAGGACGATTTCTCTCTGGCGAGGACACACACCCTAAGACAAAAACTCCAAAAAATAAAGAAGAGTGCGCCTCAGCTAGGTAAGATGGATCTCGCACTCTCGTTTAGCTGGTCGTTCAAAGTGACGGCATCTTTAATATCAAACCCCATGTGACCATCGTAGACTGTTTTCATATAATTTTTTAAAAGTGAGCTTATTGGAAGTCAGAAAAAAATGTTAGAAAAGACATTTTTTTCACATTAATTTTGTATTATAATTTTAGGGACTTCTGAACGTCAACAAACACAGAGCACAAATTGAAGCTTTCGTTCGACTTCAAGGAGCCAGCAGTAAAGATTCAGGTTCAGTCCAGACCTTATGTACATTCCACACTGGTTTTTAGTCTGATATCACTCAAGAAGAAAGGAGACTGGGGACTGTCCTGTCATGTGTCCTCACGTACACTGGGTGGGTGGGATTATAGGGCTCTATAATCGCTGATTCATTGAAATAAACTAAAACCCATAAAAGCCAAGTAATTTGCCCAAGGCCATACACGGGGATGGGGCTAAAGCTGGCCGAGAACGCAGTGTGGCCCTGATCGTTAGACCTCACTGCATATTCCTCCAGGTACTATGTGACCTTATTGGAACCTTTTTGAAAACAATGAAAATGTGGGACCAGCCGATGGCATAGTGGTTATGTCGCTGGACTCCCACGCAGTAGACCACGGTTTGAGTCCTGAACCTAGTGGCTTACAACTCACGCCAGGTGTGTGTGTAAATGTGCCCAAAATGCTGAGAGGAGAGTGGAGGAGAAGGGATTGTGGCATGGCCATCACCCTGGGGAGTCATTTCTCACTTTCTGTCTTTCTCCGTCTCTCTGGCAAATGCACGTGCACCCTATAGCAAAAATCTCTCTAAAAAAGGAACCAACAGTTAGTGTAATGGCCATGTTGCTGGACTCCCACGTAGTCGACCACGGTTCACATCCTGGACCCGGTGGCTTAAAACTCACGCCAGGTGTGTGTGTAAATGTGCCCAAAATGCTGAGAGGAGAGTGGAGGAGAAGGGATTGTGGCATGGCCATCCCCCCTGGGGGGTGATTTCTTGCTTTCTGTCTCTATGTCTCTCTCTGTCTGGCAAGTGCATGCGCCCTATAGCAAAAAACCTCTCCAAAAAAAAAAAAAAATCTCTCTAAAAAAAGAGTAATGAAATTAAGTTGTATCTTAAGAGTGTATTCTTAGTCCTGTAATGACAGGGTAGGGGAAAAGACCTGATAGAGGATCTTAGTTGGGTTGAAAGAGAATGAGAATAGTGGCTTTCTGTTTTATGATTTTTAGTTTTGGTTTTTGCCATAGGGCATGTGTGCTTGCCAGAGGAAGACAGAGAGAGGGGCAGTGAAATCACCCTCCCAGGTGGGATGGCCACATTGTAATCCTCTCTCCATTCTCGTGAGATTTTGGGCATGCAGGCACACACGCCTAGTGTAGATTTTTAGGCTGTCGGGTCCAGAACTTGAACGGTGGTTCACCATGTGGGGAGTCCACTGCCTTACCTCCCACGGCACCTCCTGACTCTGGCTTTCAGGGACTTGTGCTCCCCATAACGATCCCCGTCAGCTCTGCAGTATCTGTGGCTCGTCACCCCGTGGGTGGCCCTGTGGCCCTGACAGTATCTGCCAGATGCCTAGCATAGGCTCCCAGGTTGTGCAGATGTTGGGGTGGGGCAGAATTTTAAAGGCGGGGTACAGAGGGTGGCGCTTATGGAAGCACCTTATCAGTGGGACATGGTGGCAGGTGGTCCCCCACCTCGTGGG
>NW_006159876.1:2953433-2954202 GCF_000334495.1 Tupaia belangeri chinensis | reverse complement strand
GACATGGTGGCATCTGTGCCCCAGCCTGTGGCGCGCGTGACGTCTGACGTCGCTTTCGGAGGACTCTCTTTTGTGGGAATGCTGCGGAGGTGCGGGCACACGCCATTCAGCCTGCCCCGCTGGTCTGACAGCCCTGGGCTTCATGGGCTCCCCTGCCATCCCCGCACAGCTTTAGTCAGTGACATCCTGGTGCACGGCATGAAGGCTCGAAACCGCTCCCTGCACGGCGACGTGGTGGCTGTGGAGCTGCTCCCTAAAAACGAGTGGAAAGGAAGAACCGCCGCCCTGTGTGAGAATGACAGTGATGACAAGGCAGGCGAGGCCCCGAGCGAGCCCATGCCCACAGGTGAGCCCGCCAGAAGGTCACCCCGTTAGCCACTCCTCGTGGGATTCCGTTGTCGTTTTCTCAGCTGTCCAGAAAAGCTGCACTTTCTTTATCGAGTTATTGGCAAATAGTAGTCGGCGCCATCCGTTGTGTGTTCCAGGGTGTGTTGATACATGTGCATTATGGAGTGGTTGGGTCGCTCTGATTAACATGTGCATTATTCACATACTTATCATTCCTTTGTTAGTGGTTCAGTCTCAGACCTGGTGGCTTGAGAAACATGCTAGGCACATATGCGCGTGCGCCCAAAATTCCAAAAAGAGTCGGAGAGGTGGAGCAGAAGAGATTGCAATGCAACCATTCCCCAAGGCGGGTGCTTGCTTTCTCTTTCTCCTCAACAAGCATGCATGGCATTTGGCAAGGAAGAAAGGAGGGAGGGAGGGA
>NW_006159876.1:2952617-2953402 GCF_000334495.1 Tupaia belangeri chinensis | reverse complement strand
AAGAGGGAGGGAGAGAGGGAGGGAAGAAGACCGCAGGCGTGCATGGTTGCTAACCAAGGTGACCACGTCACAGTGGTGCTTCCTGTAGGAGGGACTCTTTCCACACAGGACCAGTGCGTCTCCTTGGTTGCCTCTGGTACCTTCCAGGCCTAATATCCCTTCCTGGTGTCTACCCTAAATCTGTTCTTCCCCAAGCATCCCCCCATCTCAGTAAATAGCAAATACCTTTTCATTTTTTCCTCCAGTTTGCTATAGGGTATGTATGCTTACCAGAGAGAGGGGGAAAGTGAGAAATCACCACCCAGGGGCATGGCCACACTGTAAACCATTCCTCCATTCTCCTCTCAGGATTTTAAGCACACATGCACATGAGCCCAGCATGATTTTTAAGCTGCTGGATCTGGGACTCAAACTATATAGTCAGCCACGTGGGATGCAGCACCTTAAACACCACCTGCTGGCCCCGGTTTATTCATCCTTAGAGTCAACTGAAAAGACTGTGGGATTTTGAGAGGTTTTTTTTTGTTTTTTTGTTTTGTTTTGTTTTTTGCTACAGGGTTACAGGATGTGTGCGCTCACCAGAAAGAGAGAGAGAGACAGAAAGCAAGAAATCACCCTCCGGGGGGATGGCTATGCCACAATCCCTTCTCCTCCATTCTCCTCTCCAAATCTTGGGCACGCACGCACACGCGCCCAGTGTGAGTTTAAGCCACCAGGTCCGGGACTTGAACCGCGGTCAACCCCATGGGAGTCCAGTGACATAGCCATTACACCAACTGCTGGTT
>NW_006159876.1:2940489-2952578 GCF_000334495.1 Tupaia belangeri chinensis | reverse complement strand
CGGAAACATATGGCTGGATCGAGCCACTTCCCAGAGTGAGTTGCATCCTGGCAGGTCTCCGCTCAAAACCTTCCGTGGCAGTTTCCCGTTTCTCTTAGAATGAAACCTTGAGTCCTCACCTCGACCCATGAGGTGCCTGCAGCCTGGGCTGCTTTCTGTCATTCTCGTCACTCTTCCAGCCACAGTGACCACCGTGTTCTTGATGCCACTGGATCGGGCTTTCCCCAACACCCTCACCTCTGCTGTCCTCACTTCATACAAGTCTCTGCGCAAGGTCACTTGAGTTAAAATAGCTGTGACGGCTGGGCCGAGTGCAGTGGCGTTTACAACTAACCCATCACGGCCAGTTGCAGACTCCCTTGTTCCTTCTCTACTCCCACTGCTTCGCTTGACTAGCCTTAAAAAAGTAAGTAGCCGTCACCTCCAACCCTCTGTCACTCTTGTCCCTGCTTAAGGGTCTCTCGGCAGCTATCGCTACCTCGCTGTATTGATTCTCTTTTTGTGTGTGTCTGTTTCCTGCCCCTGCAGACACCTAAACTGACTTAATGTAAATACCGTGAAATCAGAGCCTTTGTCTTTTTCGGTACTGCTATTTTCTCTGCATAGGACAGGGTGTCCTACCTGGTAGGGATTCAGTAAATATTGGTGAGACAGACACGAAAGGAACAGCACATTTAACCATTGAAATTTTTTCCCCGTTGGCTTCTATCAGTGAAGATTAAAAATATATTGTATTTTGGGACCAGCAGTCGGTATAATGGCTATGTCGCTGGACTCCCACAAAGTCAACTGTGGTTTGAGTCCTGGACCCGGTGGCTTAAACTCACATTGGGCATGTGTGCGTGCGTGCCCAAGATCCCGAGAGGAGAATGGAGGAGAAGGGATTGCGGCGTGACCATTCCCCCTGGGGGCGTGATTTCTCGCTGTCTCTTTGTCTCTCTCTGTCTTTCTGGTGAGTGCACACGCCCTATAGCAAAAACCTCTCCAAAAAAAGAAAAGGGGCCTAATGACAATGTTATAAAAGCATAAGATGTTATAAAAATTATACATCTTTAAAATAAAATGCTAAGAAGACAGATATTTAAACATCTCCTGACGTGTGTAGCTGAGCTTGGGAGAAGTGGGAGGCTGCATTTAAGACCGCTCTCCTCTGCCCCGCTGTCCTGCCGAGCTGGTCAGAGTCCAGCCATCTAACCAGTAAATGGTTTTGTTCTGTTTTCTCAAAGGCAGAGTGGTGGGCATCCTTCAGAAGAACTGGCGGGATTACGTGGTGACATTTCCATCTAAAGAAGAGGTCCAGTCTCAGGGCAAGAATGCTCAGAAAATCCTAGTCACGCCTTGGGATTACCGAATTCCCAAAATTCGAATTAGCACTCAGCAAGCAGCAGCCCTGCAGGTAGCTCTCGTTGTCATTGTCACTGTACTGTCCTCCTCTGTCCCCGCCAGCTTTTGAGCAGTCTCAGGGAGCACTGTTACTTCCTTATAAGAGGGAATGAATTATTGATAGCATCTGGCATTCCAAGATACTGTTTTTAAAAAATTCTAAATATATAAGACCCATCTATTAAGTAGTCCATGGTTAATAAATGAGGGCTAGAGAGAAATTGTCCTAGAAAAGCGCTGTGTAGGACAACCAGAGAGAACATACATTACCCCGCTGTCCGACACAGAAACTTGGAATCGACACACCTTGCCAACACTAACAAGCTTCCCTCCAGCAAGCGGTACAGAAATACGATCGCTCCGGCCTGTAGGGATGATGTAGCGGTACTTCACGGAATTGATTATCCATAAAGGAATGCAGTACTGGAGAGAAGACATAAACCAGAAAGTTAGAAATTAACCTTTACTGTGGCAAAGAGTATAGGCACTGCCCAGTTTAAGCCACTCAGTGTTTTACAGTTTGTAGATGAGACAGTAAAGCTGGTTGTCCCTGGTCGTTGTACCTTTGCAAATATATATACACACACATATGTATATATACACACACACATATGTATATATACACACATATGTATATACACACATATGTATATATACACATATGTATATATACACACACACATATACGTGTGTGTATGTATGTGTGTATATGTGTACATATATGTATGTGTGTGTGTGTGTGTGTGTGTATATATATATATCTGGGACCAGCAGTTGGCGTAATGGCTATACCCACTAGGAGAGTAGCCACATCGCAGTCCCTTCTCTTCCCTTCTCCTTCTGGGATTTTGGGCATGCACACGTGCATGCCTGGCGTGATTTTCAAGCTACCAAGTCCAGAACTCAAACTGCAGTTGGTTATGTGGGAGTCCAACATCTTAACCACCATGCCACTGGCTGGCCCCTGTACCATTATCAGTTCTTGTAGAAAGTTATGTATTTTTCTATGTAAAAATGTGTCACGACTTTTCCAGTGACCCAGTGTTCATTGTTACTATTTTTGAAATTTGCTAAAGAGTACGTGTGTTTACCAGAAATAGAGACACAGAGAGGGAAAGCAAGCCTCCATGTCTGTGCCCCAAGCCAGGGGTGGCCGTCTGGAAGCCCAGCACCTTGCCCACCACACCACCTGCTGGTCCCGTACCTTTATATCTGAAAGCCCCAGTGAGGCTCGCGCAGGCCAGCTCTGACTCACACTTCCTGTTTCCATAGTTGGCTGGGGTTTAGGGGCACTGGAAGTTCAGTTTACGCCAGTACCTTCTTTCCCACCAAAACGTATCTTAAGACTTCAAAGAAATTAGAAGGTAAGGGAGCATCAGATGATGTCATGGCTACGTTGCTGGACTCCCATGTAGCCAGTCATGGCTCGAGTCCAGGACCTGGTGTCTTAAATTCACACCGGGCACGTGTGCGTGTGTGCCCAAGATCCCAAGAGGAGATTGGAGGAGAAGGAATTGCATTGTGGTCATCCCTCTGGGGGGTGGTTTCTTGCTTTCTATCTCTCTTTCTGGCGAGTGCACGCGCCTTATAGCAACAACCTCTCCAAAAAAAAGGAAAAGAAAAGAAATTAGAAGGTCACTCTCACACACACACACAAAATCATGATTTTTGTTTTAAAACTTCATGTGGACTTTGCATAACTGTGTTTTTCCCTTGGGCTGTGAGGGTGAACTAGAATGGACCCCAGTCGGCTTTCCGTAGCAGACTAACATTCCTAGCCCACTTATCTGAGGTACAGGGGTAACGCCCCCTTTCAGAGCATTGGGCGAAGTATTCATATACCATCTCACAGCTCGGTAAGATGGGAAGGCAGCTTGGTAAGATGGGAAGAACAAAAGCTGAAATAAACTAGCACGCCCCGTTGTCTGCAAACCAGCACGTGCGTGTCCTGTGCGTGTCCTGTGCATGTCCTGTGCGTGTCCTGTACGTGTCCTGTGCGTGTCCTGTGTGTGTCCTGTGCGTGTCCTGTGCGTGTCCTGTGCGTGTCCCGCGCGTGTCCTGTGCGTGTCCTGTGCATGTCCTGTGTGTGTGCCTGTGCGTGTCCTGTGCATGTCCTGTGTGTGTCCTGTGCGTGTCCTGTGCCTGCCTGTGTGCCTGCCCCTTGGGACTCCCAGCGCTCAGCTCATGTCTGACCTCCTCCCCACGTGCAGGACTTCAGGGTGGTTGTGCGCATCGATTCCTGGGAAGCGACGTCCGTGTATCCAAATGGACACTTCGTGCGCGTTTTAGGAAGAATCGGAGATCTGGAAGGGGAGATCGCCACCATCCTGGTGGAAAACAGCATCTCCGTCATCCCCTTCTCAGAAGCTCAGGTCAGATTTCCCAAAGGCCTTCGGTCTAGTGACAATCTCTTTTTACTTTCGTTATTGTTGCTCTTCACTAGGAAAGAAAAGCTTCAGACTGTCTAAATTCCACTGTCTAAAGCCACAGGTAGTGGAGGGAAACTGGCTCCTCTTTTTTTTTTCTGCATTTGGACCAGGCTGAAGGCAGCTTCACTCACAGATTCCTATGGTCATATGGCCTTCAGATTGTGGCTGCCCAGCTGCGCTTACAGATGGGGTGTCAGGGCCTTGTGGTCAGTGCACATCTATCCCCCGCACTGTGAGGGGAGCTAGTTACAGACACGCTGAGCTCCACTCCCGGCAGGACCACGGGAGGCTACAGTGAACAGGTTCCTCAGAACCGTGGCTCCTGACCCGTGGGTCCCCCAAATCAGGCTCTTTATCAATCAATTGTTGTAACCTTGCCAGAAAACAAAAATCCCAGGAATAGAAAACACCACCTGCTTCCCTTCTGTGATCTACAAAAGTCCTCCTAAGTCTTACTTACTGCCCTTGCGTAGCTATACTCATACTGTGTACATACTGCTTTCTGTTCTGTTTCTCGGACTTAAAATGAGTTTTCCTTACTGGCATAACCTATCTATTTTCAGTAGTTATGGCACATTACTCTGTATTGATGGACCCTACTTCGCTTAATCATTCCTCATTTGCTGGGAGTTTGGCTGTTTAATTTTTCAGTATTATAAAAAAAAAAAATGCTACTTTTGAACATCTTTATAAACATTGCCCTTTTTGTTTCTTTTTCCTTTTGATCATTCCCTTGGAATGTAATCCTTAAAGTGGGGTTACAGAGTCTAAGGACATAAAACATTTAAATAGCTTTGTTATGTATTGGCAGCTTGTTCGCCAGAAAAATTGGGCCAGTTTGCATTGCCATCAGGAGTATATGGTGTTCTTATTTCCATTATAGTTTTTGACAGAACAGGGGCTATAATCATAAAATATTTTAGGATATTTTACATTATTAAATTTTTATGTTTAATATTAACTTTTGGAAATTATTTGTTGACTTGTTTGGCAGCTCTTAGTGCAAATGTTGGACTAAAATAAAGTATGAGTTAGGCTTCATGGGCCTGGAATTTTCTTTTTCCTTTTAGCCTACTTAACTGCAAATTGATTGTTTAAACAGGGAGTAATAGGGAGAAAATGTCCTGTATTTGTCCTGTTTAAATTATCTTCAAGGAGTAAGCTTTTTCTTAAGAGAGATTTTTCCTATAGGATGTGTACACTTGCCAGAGACACAGAGAGAGACAGAGAGAGAGAAAGTGAGAAATCACCTCCCCCGGGTAGGTGGCCCCACTGCAGTCCCTTCTCCTCCATCCTCCTCTCAGGATTTTTGGGCACTCGCATACATGTACCCAGCGTGAGTTTCAAGCTGTCGGATCCAGGACCCAAACCACAGTCAACTAGTCCAGCGCCTTAACCACCATGCCACTTGGCCCCTAGGAGGAAGCTTTTGATATTTGGAAGCTGCTCATGCTTTTCCCTCAGGGTTTGACTCAATTATTCTTAAACAGATTGTTTTAAGATGAGGTACAAGAACAGGAAAAACGGGGTACATGTTGTACTCACACACCACCCACTGACTCTTGCTGTAGCCCCATAACTAGAGGCTGGTGGGAGTTGTGGGGTGTTTCGTGTCAGACCGTAAAGGTCCTGGGAGTAGGAGACTGTATCCTTCCTGTTGCTTCTGACTTTCCAGAGCCTAGAACAGTACCGGACACACTGGGACATCTAATAACTTATTATTATTTTGTAGAGGTAGGATTTTTGCTATAGGGCACATGTAGTTGCTGGAGAGACACAGAGAGGAAGTGAAAAGTCATGCCCCAAGGGGATGGCTATGCCTCAGCCCCTTCTCCAGTCTCCTCTTGGGATTCAGAACCTACATGCACATGCACCTGGCATGAATTTCAAGTTGCCAGACCTGGGACTGGAACCGCAGACACCATGTGGGAGTCCAGTGCCTTAACCACTGTGCCACCTGCTAGCCCCCGTAATAAATTATTGATCGAAAGAAGCAGACATAGGTTGATGCTGAGCATAACAGAATGAGTGAGTTTCTGTGCGTCCACACTGAAAACGCTGAAGAATGGATTTGTATAGAAAGCTGTGGTGCTGGGCCAGGCAGTGGGTATGGTGTTAAGGTGGCCGGATCTTATATGATCAACTGCGTTTCTAGACCTGGTAGCTTGAAAAACACGCTGGGTGCGCATGTGTAGTGTCCAAAGTGCCGAGAGGAGAGTAGCGGAGAAGGGATTGCATCGGGGCCATGCCCCTGTTGGGGGGGAGGGGATTTCTCACTTTCTCTTTGCCTCTCTCCAGCAAGTGCATGTGCCCTATAGCAAAAGTTTAAAAATAAAATTGTGGTAAGACCAGCAGATGGTGTACCAGTTACATTGCTGGACTCCCACGTAGCTGACTGTGGTTCGAGTCCCAGATCCAGCTGCCTAAAACTCAATGGACATGCGTGTGTGCCCAAGATCCCGAGAGGAGAATGGAGGAGAAGGGATTGCGGCGTGGCCATCCCCCCTGGGGGTGATTTCTCGCTTTCTGTCTTTCTGTTTTTGCTGTCTCTCCAGTGAGTGTACGTGCTTTACAGCAAAAACCTCTCTTTAAATAAACAAACAAATAAATTTTAAAAAGCAGAACTGTGATCAACCTCTCCTGCAGATGGGTGAGATGCCAGTAAACACGCCAGAAAGCCCCTGGAAGGTGAGTCCTGAAGAGGAGCATGAACGTAAGGACTTGAGGAGAAGCCACCTTGTATTCAGCATTGATCCCAAAGGCTGTGAAGATGTGGATGACACTCTGTCAGTCAGAACCTTAGGGAATGGTGACCTGGAACTTGGGGTCCACATCGCCGACGTCACACACTTTGTGCCACCAAATTCTTGTATCGACATCGAAGCCAGAACAAGGTAACCTGTGTCGCCAGCCCCCTGCTCGTTTCAGAGGTTCAGGCGACTTTCGTGTCTGTGTCATCCTGGAGATTCTTTCCAGAAAAACTAGTTGAAGCCCACTCCCCTTTTCCTTTAGAAAAATACTACTGGATCAACTTACCTTTTTTGTCCTTTTTCTTTCTTTTTTTTTTTCTTAAGAGAGGAAGAAGGGGAGAGAGAAAGATAGGTACTCTTGGCGAGGTCTCACCACATCACCCACCTCCTGCCCAGGTCAGCCTCCCATGCAGCCTCCGACACAGTGCACCTGACCGCACCACTGTGACTAGGCCCACCTGTGGCAGAGACAGAGAGAGAAAGCGAGAAAGCGCCCCATAGGGCTTCTCCGTATCTCCCACCTTTTAAGATTTTGGACACACACACACGTGCTTGGCATGTTTCTCAAGCTGCCAGGTCTGGGACTTGAACTACTCCTTTGGCCCTGTGGGATCCAGCTGCATCAAGTCATGGGCTGACCCACATTTTTCCTCCTCCTTCTTTTTTTTTTTCCTAATTTGCCAGAGGTTATATGTGGGGTGGAGGGATGGTGAGAAAGCGCTTGCCATGGGGGATGGATTTGCCACAGCCCCTTCTCCTCCATTACTCTCTCCTTTTGAGATTTTGGGCACACACACACATGTGCCCAGTGCATATTTCAAACTACTGGGTCCCAGACTAACTGCACAGTTTGCCATGTGGGAGCTAGTGGCCTTAACCACCACACCACACCACCAACTGGACTCAGTCCTGGACTCAGGTTTGTTTTTTTTTTTTCTGCAGGGCATGTACAGTCTCAGAGAGAGGGAGAGAAAAAACCACCCCCCAAAGGGACTTTCACCCGCAATGCCTTCTCCATTCCCCTTTCAGGATTTCGGGCACACACACACGTGCCCAGTATGCTTCTCAAGCTGCCAGGTCTGGGATGCAAACCACGAAGCTGGCCATGTGGGACCCAGCGCTTAACCTGCACGCCACCTGCTGGTCCCAGCCTGCCTATTTTTTTTTCTTTTTTTGGAGAGGTTTTTACTATAGGGTGCGTGCGCTCGCCAGACAGACAGAGAAAGAGAGAAATCACCCCCAAGGGGGGATGGCCACGCCGCAATCCCTTCTCCTCCATTCTCCTCTCAGGATCTTGGGCACGCACACACACGTGCCCAGTGTGAGTTTAAGCCGCCAGGTCCAGGACTCAAACCGTGGTCGACCCCATGGGAGTCCAGCGACATAGCCATTACGCTAACTGCTGGTCCCTGGCCTGCCTATTTTTAAACATGACCTTCTCACACATCGTTTTCTACTACACTGAAATGGGTTAAGTTTTCACGTAATACTCTATTTTACGTAAACACTGGGTCATTACACTCCAGTTTTTCTTACGCAGCTAAGATTCATGTTACTTTTTCTGTCTCACCTCAGTGGAGGGCGTTAAGCCTAAAGCAGCCTCACGTAGGAAAGTGGGAATGCGGGGATAGTTTATTACACTGTCTGCTGCACTTTATGGAATGGCAGCAGCCTGGGGGTGCCCACAGTCAGCAGCTCTGCCTCCCGCTGCTGAAGGTCGTGTCTCCTGCGCGTGTGTCATTCACAGGGCCACCACATACTACTTAGCAGACCGTCGCTTTGACATGCTGCCCTCCGTGCTCAGCGCTGACCTGTGCTCCCTCCTGGGAGGTGTGGACAGGTGAGTTGGCCGTCTTTATCTTCAGAATAAAGTGGCCCTTCTGTGACACCAGAGCCTCCTGCTCCAGCCTCTCTCTCCTTCCCCGTGGCCACCCCTGCTGTCCTGTCTCCAGGCAGCTGTGTCGCTGGCCTTCCCTCCCGCCCCCTGCCTCTTCTCTTCTTGTCGCTCTGTGCGGCTGCCTCTCCCGTGGTTGCTGGATGTCCAGAGTCAGCTGAAGTCTGAGACTGGCCAGGTCGCTGTGTGGCCGGGTTCCCTGGGTGGAGCTGTTTACTTGAGGGGCATGAAATTTTTTGTTCATTTATTTGGTGTAGTTAGAGTTCATTTCTCTTTGAAGAGGCACTGAAATCACACAGTCCAAAATTCACAGGCTCAAAGCCATATATAAATATTTTTAATTTGCCAGGGTGCACGCATACTCAGCAGTGACAGAGAGGGAGGGGAAGAAAGCGCCCCCCAGTGGGGCGTGGTCGCCGCAATCTCTTGTTTGCCGTCTCTCCATCCTCTCGGGGTGTGGGCACACACACTCCTGCCCTTCCTGTGTTTCAGGCCGTTGTGGCCAGGATCTGAACTGAAGTCGGCCATCTGGGATCTGGCTCCCTTAACTGCGAGGCCAGGGAATCAGCTCCCAAAATATATGTAATGAGGGGCCAGCGGGTGGCTCGGTGGGTTAAGGCACTGGACTCCTACAAGGCTGACCGCGGTTAGAGCCCCAGACCTGGCTACTTGAAAATGACCCTGGCCTCCTGTGCACATGTGCCCAGAGTCTTGAGAGGAGAATGGAGGAGACGGGATTGCAGCGTGGCCATCCCCCCAGGGGTGATTTCTCACTTTGTCTTGTTTGTCTCTCCAGTGAGAACATGTGCCTTATAGCAAAAATCTCAGAAAATCCTTTCATGTGTATATATGTGTGTGTAACGAGAGGCTCCTTCCTGTCACTTTCTCTCACTGGTTTCTTACCGATAACGGTTTCTTATACACACAGATACAGGCACGTATCATTCTTATACGAGTGGCATTATGGGGCCAGCCGAGGGCATGCTGTTAAAGTGGCTGGATCCCACACAGCCCTCTGCACAGTCGAGTCCCAGACCCAATGGCTTGAAATAGTACGTGAGGTGCGTATGCATCCACGCCTATAATAATCCCAAGAGAATGCAAAAGAAGGGATTGCAGCATGGCTATCCCCCCAGAGGGTGATTTCTTACTTTCCCTGTCTCTCTCTCTCTAGAGAGGGCACACACCTATTGCAAACTTTAAAAAGAAACAAAACAAGGACCAGAAGATGGCGTAATGGTTGTGCTGTGGACTTTCACATGGTTGACTGCAGTTCGAATCCCAGACCCAGTAGCTTGAAACTCACGCCAGGCAAGTATGCGTGCGCGCCTAAGATCCCGAGAGGAGAATGGAGGAGAAGGGATTGCGGCGTGGCCATCCTCCCTTGGGGGTGATTTCTCGCTTTCTGTCTCTCTCTCTCTGTCTTTCTAGTGAGTGCATGTACCCTATAGCAAGAACCTCTTCAAAAAAAAAAAGAGAAGAAACAAAACAAATGGTGGCATTACATGTATTTTTCTAGCACCTTTAAAAAAAAATTAACAATGTGGCTTGGAGATCATTCCATATTAATAACAGTTGCTTACTTATGCAGAGTGAGTACTTTCCTATCCCTGCTGTTACAGACAAAGCTGCACTGAACTACTTTGGCTGTAAGTCATTTCACGTTTTTTAAAATACAAATATCCAAAGGAGATATTTCTGGAAGTGGGATTTCTATGTTGAGGGAATGTGCATTTGAATTTAGATCAATATAATCAAATCGCCCTCCACAGAGGTTAGACCAATTATATTCCCGCCATTGGTGTATGATAGTGCCTGTTTTCCCAAAGCCTTGCCAATACGATGTGTTGTGTTTTTTATCTTTGCCAAACTTGAGAGATGAAATATAGCATCTTAGTGTATTTTTTTTTAAGAGGTTTTTGCTATAGGGTGTGTGTACTCATGTGCTCGCCAGAGCGAAAGAGAGCGAGAAATCACCCTCCCCCCGTGGGGTGGCCACGCTGCAATCCCTTCTCTCCATTCTCCTCCCCGGGTCTTGGGCACATACGCACAAGCACCCAGCGTGAGTTTTTGCACCTCTAGGTCCAGGACGCGAACTGCACTTGGCCATGTGGGAATCCGGTGATGCAACCACTCCGCCGTCTGCTGGCCCCTAACTCTGTCCTCTTCATTTAAGGTGGTGACTTAGCGATAGAGTGGTTGGGATGAGAAACTAGAAACTGGGCCAGCACCCTGCGCAGTGTCATTCCTTTCAAGTTACACTAAGGTCACGCTGCTGTGGGACGGCGTCCCTGATATCCAGGCACTTGGTGTTTGGACAAAGAACTGAATGAAACACGCCCGCAGTGAAGAGAAAGTGCAAGTGCACTCCTGACAAGTAGGGACGGGCCTGAGCAGGGAGTGGCTCAGAGCCCGGCAGTGGCATTCTGCGAGGTTTATCATTTCTGATCTAGGCCATGGGGGCTGATCATTGGCTGGGCCCGCTGACCCATCTCAATGGCTCTGTCAAATGTGGCTTCATCAGCAAGACACCCCCACTGGAAACCTCCTGCCCGCGTTACCTTGGGCAGGGAATTTCCTGTCCTGGTCGGGTCTTCTACCCATCTACCCACAGGGGCAGGTGCTCCAGTCCCTTGCCCGCCTCCATTTGCTGGCCTTCTCCTACCTCAGAGCTCTGCGCTGACAGCCCAGTGGTGACGTCAATGTTACGGTCTTGCAGGTACGCTGTGAGCGTGATGTGGGAGCTCGATAGAACCTCCTATCAAATTAAGAAAGTGTGGTATGGCAGAACCATTATTCGATCTGCATACAAACTGTTCTACGAAGCGGCCCAGCAGCTACTGGATGGAAACTTCAGCGCCGCGACCGACATTCCAGAACTCCGAGACTTGGATGAGAAGAGCAGACAAGCCAAGCTGGAGGAGTTAGCATGGGCGATTGGGAAGCTGACCGACATAGCTCGCCACGTCCGAGCTAAGCGAGACCAGTGTGGTGCCCTGGAGCTAGAAGGGGTGGAAGTCCGTGTCCAGCTTGACGAAAGAAAGAACATCCACGACCTCATCCCCAAGCAGCCCCTGGAAGTCCACGAGACGGTAGCTGAATGCATGATCCTGGCCAACCACTGGGTAGCCAAGAAGATCTGGGAGAGCTTCCCTCATCAGGCCTTGTTGCGCCAACACCCTCCTCCGCACCAGGAGTTCTTTTCTGAACTCCGAGAATGTGCTAAAGCAAAGGGCTTCTTTATAGATACACGGTATTCCTCTTGGGAGGGCAGAGGCACGGAGGGGAGTGCTGTACTTATGGAGCTTACGGTAGTTCTTAGAAGGTGGTGGCAGATCTTTGACCAGAAATGGAAGGCTTCTTGGCTCTCTTCATTTACTCTAATGTTAGGTGCAGAGAGTTAAAACAAGTTGAAGGTCTCTACCATGGCCTAGTGGCTAAGGGAGTTGGATCCCACATGGCCAGCCACATGGTTCACATCCCGGCCCCAGCAGCTTGAAAAATATGCTGGGTATATGTGCATGTATGCCCCAAATCCTGACAGGAAAGAAAAATGGCGGCAAAAAGACTGCAGCATCAACATGCCCCACTGGGAGGGAGGGGATCACTCTGACAAGGGCACTTGTTCGATGG
>NW_006159876.1:2935048-2939941 GCF_000334495.1 Tupaia belangeri chinensis | reverse complement strand
GCCCCAGCAGCTTGAAAAATATGCTGGGTATGTGCATGCATGAACCATGGGGAAATGGAGGATTGTGGCATGGCCATTCCACATGGGGGTGCTTCCTCCCTCTCCCCCGCCCTCTCTCTCTTTCTCTGGTAAGCACACAGGCCCTCTACCAAATTAGAAATAAAACAAGTTGATTCCAGCATCAATTTGGCCCACTACAGTGTGTGGCACCTTGACTCAGGCAAAGAGCAGGACGTAGCCCTGTTTACTCTAGTGCTTTTCCGACGCAGCCCATCTCTGCGGCTGGGCAGACACTGGGCCCACTGTGCGTCTGCCTTCCTTCCCTGGGAGGAGACGCTTTTTCTCCCAATCCCCACGATAAAATGCCTGAGAGAGAGATTTTTGCTATAGGACGTATGTGCTCGCTAGAGAGACGGAGAAACAGAAACTGAGAAATCACCCCCCAGGGGATGGGCATGCTGCAATCCCTTCTCCTCTAGTCTCCTCTCAGGATCTTGGGCACACACGTACATGTGCCCTGTGTGAGTTTTAAGCTGCCGGGTCCAGGAGTCAAACTGCAGTCGACTACATAGGAGTTCAGCAGTGTAAAATTCGGTTCACCAAGTATTTGGCCACTCACTCTAGACAACCATTATAGTATTAATCAGCACATTATTGACATTTAAATTCTGAGACCATTTCTTTGGTTCAACCTTAAAAGCCAACTGGATTTTATTTATTTTCAGTTTTAGCCAGAGATGAAGTGTGCTCACTGGAGAGGGACAAGAGAGAGAGAGAGCTTCCAGCACAGGGAGTGGCCACTGCAGTCCCTTCTCCATTGGGATTCTGGGCACTCACATACCCAGCATGTTTCTCGAGCTACTGGGTCTGGGACTCGAACCACACAGCAGGCTCTGTGGGACCCAGCTGCCTCAACGACACACCACAGGTTGGTCCAGCAAACTAGTTGAAAAGAATTGCTTCTGAGATGTGTCTGAAATATAATTACTGGCAGATGCAAGTATTCAGATCAATGAGTGAAGGGCTCAGCTCAGGGTGTCGACTTTAACTGTATTTGGGACCAAATACATTCTTTGCTTCTTTGTCAGGTCCAATAAAACCCTGGCTGACTCCCTGGACAAGGCGCACGACCCCAGTGATCCTGTCGTGAACAGGCTGCTGCGCTCCATGGCCACGCAGGCCATGTCCAACGCGCTGTATTTCTCCACCGGCTCGTGCGCAGAAGAGGAGTTCCATCACTATGGTGGGGATCACGTTTTCCTGTTTGTGAAAACCCTGAGCAGGTGGTTTCGAAGTATATGTTCGTTCATTTTGATCTCTCGGTTTCTTTTTGGAGGTCTTGCACTAGATAAATACACCCACTTCACCTCTCCAATAAGAAGATACTCGGATATCGTAGTCCACCGATTGCTAATGGCAGCCATTTCGAAAGACAGGAGAATGGACGTCAAGGACAATTTATTCAGCAACAAAGATCTCGAGGAATTATGCAGACATATCAACAACAGAAACCGAGTAAGGGATTTTAAGATTTTCTTACTAATTATGCCTTGCTAAAGGAGTATCAGCTTCATCATATAGCAGGGTGAACGACTTAATTCTGGCCATTTAGGTTCTGGATTATTCTAATCAGTGTTCTCAGTAGATGTACACATGTTCGGAGATAACATGGATTTGGGGGATTGGACAATAAATTAGGTATTGTTCCTAGAAAAACAGAAATGTAAAGGTTCAAGTGACACATAGAGCTATATAGACAGGGCCGACCCAATGGCACAGTGAGTTGGTGCTGTGCATAGAGGACTGGGTCCCACATGGCTGACTGTGGTTCGAATCCTAGACCTGGACGTGTGGGTATGTGCCCAAGATCCTGAGAGGAGAATGGAGGAAAAGGGATTGCAGCATGGCCATCCCCGCTGGGGGATTTCTCGCTCTCTGTCTCTGTCTTTCTGACGAGCACACACGTTGTAGCAAAAACCTCTCCAAAAAAAACACAAAAAGATTGCATAGTATAGGGCCAGCTGGGGGGAGCATGGTGGTTAATTTAATGCAGCTGAATTCCACATGGCCAACTGAATGGTTCAAGTCCTGGTCCTGGTGGCTTGAAATACATCAGGCATGTGTGCGTGCATGCCCCAAATTCCAACAGGAAAATGGAGCAGAAGGGGTACAACGTAGCCACCCCACAGGGGTTACTTTTTCACTCTTTCTGTCTCTCTGGAGAGAGACAGAGAGGGAAAGTGAAAAATTACTCCTTGGGGAAACGGCCACACCTCAATCCCTTCTCTTCCATTCTTGGGATTTGGGGCATGGGACACACGTGTGCCCAGTGTATTTTCAAACCGCTGAGTCCAGGACTCAGCCTGCTGTGGGCCATGTAGGAGTCCATGCCTTAACCTCTGCTGGCCCTAAGCTCCCCATTTAATCTTTTGTATCCATTTTTTCTAATTCTCTGCTGTGCAGAATTGTAGCTACTGGCCTAGTTAAGTTTAACCAGAGTTGGAAATTCAGCTCCTCAGCCCTAGGATATGCGACTGCCCACGGGAAACACGGGCACAAGGTTCCATTGTTGCAGCCGAAGGAGCCCACGTTGGGCAGAGCTGTTTTAAGCGACCAGTTTATGCCAGCCCTGGTACACACTTTCAGACTTGTCACATTCGCACCGCCTGGGTAACCCCTAGAAATGAGATTGCCGAGCCAGAAGGTGTGCACCCATACAACTTTTTTTTTTTTTTTAAGAATGATTTAACTTTATTTATTCATTTATTTATTTTAATTTGACCTGAGAAGGACAGAGTGAGAGAAAGAGAAAGCGAGAAAGCAAGCCGCCAGGTCCAGGACTCAAACTGCGGTCGGCCACCTGAGAGTCCAGTGCCCTTAATCACCGTGCCACCTGCTGGCCCCTGCACAAATACAACTGATACCTGTTCCTAGGTTGTATTCCATAGCACTACTGCTATTATTATTTTTAAAGAGATTTTTCTATAGGGCATGTGCCCTTGCCAAAGCAACAGAGACAAAAAGTGAAATCACCCCCCACCCCAAGGAGGATGGACAGGCCGCAGTCCCTTCTCCTCCATTCTCCTCTCAAGATTTTGGGCATGGGGGAACCAGCAGTTAGCGTAATGGCTATGTCGCTGGACTCCCACGTAGTCGACCGCGGTTCGTGTCCCGGACCCGGTGGCTTAAAACTCACGCCGGGCACGTGTGCGTGCGTGCCCAAGATCCCGAGAGGAGAAGGGATTGGGGCATGACCATCCCAGGGGGTGATTTCTCGCTTTCTGTCTCTATGTCTCTCTCTGTCTGTCTGGCGAGCGCACGTGCCCTATAGTGAAAATCTCTCCAAAAAAAAAAAAAGATTTTGGGCATGCACCCCTATGCACCCGGCATGAGTTTTAAGACCTGGTCCAGGACTCAAACCACAGTTGACTATGTGGGAGTCCAGTGGCATAACCATTACACCATCTGCTGGTCCCACTGCTATTATAATTCACACTTAAAGGATTTTGGTAAGACAGGCTTGAAAGAAAGACAAGACATATGTGTGACCTTTTTCCCATACCCAAAACATACTTGGCCCAAATTTGTTAATGTTCTCATTTGATGAGCTATAAACAGGTTTCACTTTATAAAAGAATTCATTTTTTTTTAAAGGTTTATTGTTTTTATTTGCTAGAGGGCACATACATTCACTGGAGAAAGAGAAAGTGGGAAGGCACCCCCGCCGTGGGGGACGGCAATCCCTTCTTGATCTCTTTTTGGGGTTTTGGGCATGCACACACATGTGCCTGACATATTTTTCGAGCTGTTGGGTCCAAGACATGAACCTTGCCGTTGGCAATGTGGGATCCAGCCATTTTAGCTACCACTACTAGCTAGTCCCAAAAGTTCCTTTCTTTCGTGAGAGAATGGGAGACAAGCCCTGCAGTGAATTTCATGCCATGGTGCCCCTTCTCCAGCCTTCCCAGCAGGCCAGGATCACAGGGAAAGTACTGTGTGCAGTCCTGGGTACTATGTACAGGCTGATTTGGGAACCAAACCTGTGACTTTCCACACGGTCTAGCGTCACTTCAGCCCGTTACTGCCGCATCTGAGCTGGTCCAATAATTCATTTTCTAAAACTTTCTATTCTGATAGAGCACATGCATATACTCATGTGTGAGAAAGCTGAACACCCCCCACTGGGTCTGGCCATACCACCGTCTCCTTGGCCCGGTGCTCCAGCCTGTCAGATCTTGAGGACTTACACACATGCCTGGCATGTTTCAGGCTGACCAGGCCAGAGATGGGGGAAAACTTTTTTGAGAGAGATATTTTTGCTATAGGGGTGCATGCACTTGCTGGCAAGACAAAGAGAGACAGAGACAGAAAGTAGGAAATCACCCCCAGGGTGGGGGTGGCCACGCTGCAATCCCTTTTCCTCTATTCTCCTCTTGGAACTTTGGGCATGCATGCAAATGCACCTGGTATGAGTTTTAAACCACCAGTCCAGGATTCGAACCACAGTTGACTATGTAGGAGTCCAGCAATGTGACCATTATGTCATCTGCTAGTTCTAGGGAAAATTTTTTTTATTATAATAGCTTTCTAAGGGGCTGGCAGGTGGCATAGTGGTTGAGGCACTGGACACTTAAGTTGCTGACCATGGTTTGAGTCCTGGACCTGGTGGCCTGCTTTCTCACTTTCCCTTTCTCTCTCTCTCCTTGGTCAAATTAAAAAATAAATAATAACAAAATAATTTGGGTTTTTTTTTTTTTTAGGTTTTGCTATAGGGTCTTTGTGCTCACCAGAGACAGAGAGACAGAAAATGAGAAATCCCCCCCCCCTAGGGGGGATGGCCACACCACAATCCCTTCTCCATTCTCCTCTTGGGATCTTGGGCACACACACCCG
>NW_006159876.1:2911527-2934604 GCF_000334495.1 Tupaia belangeri chinensis | reverse complement strand
AACGTAGGTTGACTACGTGGGAGTCAGGCAACATAGCCATTACGCTAACTGCTGGTTCCCCCAAAATAATTATTTTTAAAGAATAGCTTTCTGGGGGAACTAGTATGTCGCTGGACTCCCACGTAGTCGACCGCGGTTCGCATCCTGGACCCGGTGGCTTAGAACTCACGCCGGGCGCGTGTGCGTGCATGCCCAAGATCCTGAGAGGAGAATGGAGGAGAGGGGATTGCGGCATGACCATCTCCCTGGGGGGTGATTTCTCGCTTTCTGTCTCTATGTCTCTCTCTCTGGCGAGCGCACGTGCCCTATAGCGAAAACCTCTCAAAAAAAAAGAATAGCTTTCCAGGGGGCCAGCAAGTAGTGTGGTGGTTAAAGTGCTGGACACTCCCACATGGCTGACCATGGTTCAAGTCCCAGACCTGGTGACTAATCTGTTCTCACTTTCTTTCTCTCTGCTTAAATTAAATGAATGAATAAATTAAAAAAAAAAAAGCTTTCTGGAACCTACCCTTTTTTTAAAGATAATGCTTCCATGGAAATATTATTTCTTCTGGGAATATCGGGGAGTTTATTTCAGTGCTTTGGGGTTGTGCCTCTTTTTACAGGCAGCCCAGCATTCCCAGAAGCAGTCTACAGAGCTCTTCCAGTGCATGTACTTTAAAGACAAAGACCCTGACTCCGACGAGCGCTGCGTGTCTGACGGGGTCATTTACTCGGTCAGAACGAATGGTGTGCTGGTGTTTATTCCCAGGTAGGTAGAGCTGACACAGCGGTAAAAACTGGTACTCCAAAGTGTAAAACAAACAGTACAGGAAATATAGTCTGCTAAGGTATTTAAGCAACGAATTATACGGTTACCATATGTCCGCCCTGCGTAGCTCAGTATGTAGGTATGAAGTCGGAGACTGAAGTACACACATCCACCCATCTCCATCAAGCTCAGGATCACTTCCTTATCTAACAAAACATTTTGTGTTTCCATCTGCTACAGTGGAATAAATATTTGGAGATAAACCATAGGGAAAGTAACGTTTTTAATCTGGATTTAGAACTAGCGCTCTAGATAAGTCTGTAAGATCTGCATACTAAGAATACATTACCTCTGGATTTTCATTCTGACAATGGTGCAGGTTTGGCATTAAAGGTGCTGCTTATCTGAAAAACAAAGATGGCTTAGTGATCGCATGTGGCCCAGATGGCTGCTGTGAATGGAAGCCAGGGTCCCTTCAGCGATTTCAAAGCAGAATCACCTCTACCACAACAGGAGGGGAGTCGGTGACGTTCCATTTGTTCGACCACATAACAGTAAGTGCGTGCTTCTGCCGAGTGCGGTTTTCAGTGCAGAGAACAGAGAACTGGCTTGCTAACATGAATGTTCCCCTCTGCGACAGGTAAGAATATCTGTACAGGCCTCGCGATGCCATTCCGACACCATCAGGCTTGAGATAATAAGCAACAAACCTTTCAGGATACCGAACACAGAACTTTACCCTCCGAGCTGCCCCCTGCTGAAGAGCGAGCTAGTCAAAGAGGTGACGAGATCTGTGGAAGAAGCTCAGCTGGCCCAGCAAGTCACAGGGGACGCCCTTCAGGAAGAGTGTCGAGAGTACTGCCAGACGCAGGGGAGGAGTCTGTACACGCTTCTCGAGGAGATCAGGGACCTAGCGCTCCTGGATGTTTCCAGCGGTCATGGGATATGAAGTACTCTCACCTCATTAAAAGAGCTCTGTCCTCTGCATGTCAGTCCTTTCACATTAACAAAATAAACAGATAGAGGGACAGCAGTTGGCGCAGTGGCTATGTCACTGGACTCCTATGTAATCGACCGCAATTCGAGTCCCCGATCCAGTGGCTCAAACTCAGGCCAGGCACATGTGTGTGTGCCCAAGATTCCAAGAATGGAGAAGGGATTGCAGCGTGGCCATCCCCCCGGGGGGTGATTTCTCTCTCTCTGTCTATCTTTCTGGTGAGCACATGTGCCCTATAGCAAAAACCTCTCCAAAAAAATAAATACAGATAGATCGATCTATCTGCATCTATCTTTCTATCTATCTATATTGGGCCAGCAGGTGTGGTGGTAGTTCAGACACTGGATATCACATGGCTGACTCCACAGTTCCAAGTCCTAGACACAGTGGGTTGAAAATCACACTGGGTACAAGTGTGTGTGCCCCAGCTCCTGAGAGAATGGAGGAGGGATTGCAGCATGGCCACCCCCGCTGGGGGGTGACTTCTCATTTTGTCTCTTTGTTGAGCGCACACTAAAAAAATGCACGCACACACACACACACACAATGTTATGTATGTGTGTGTGTATATGTATTTTTTTTAGTTTATTACTTAATTCTTCCATGAGCAAAAGGAGAATCTTGACACCACAACCCACTCATAGTTCCAGCCAGCGCCAGGTGATGGGCACACGTGGGGAAGGCCCAGGTGTGAACACAGAGCCTTTCCCTGTGTGTCATCCACGCGGTGTTGCCTTTTACCACCCGCCGCCCCACTGCCCAGCCCATCTTTTTCACATTTATAATATCTAATTTTCTGTCATCCAATGCTCTAATCACTCAAGATTGGGTAGATAATTCACATTATGTGTCAAGCACTCTCTCATAATTTCATCAAAGTTGAAGATGTAATTATGAAAACTGATTTTTCGTAATGAGTGGACAGTAAATGGTGCTTCTGCAAAACAGGTTATTTTCTCAAATCAGTTTTCCGAGTTTATTTTTTTCATTGATGCACTGGGCCTAAAGCCCAGCTCTTCTGACACCTGTCAGATCATGAGACTTAGGTCTGCCCATTTTCATATTCGACTTGAGCTGTCCCTGCTGTCCCAGGACTGGCTGGGAATAGGGCCTACGAGCCGGGTGGGGGGGCCCGGGAAAGGCCTCCTGGCAAAGCTCCCTTCCTACTCCCCTGCTGTGTCCAGCACTCCTCAGAGAATGAGGTCCATTAACCTTCTTATTGTAAACTTGCTGTTTTGCCCGCAAATCCACCACTGGAGTCCCCAGGTGCCTGTGACCCACGTGGGGAGGCCCGCACAGCTCTCCTGAGGAAGCGGTTTCTCGCACTGGTGACACCTTCAGCCTGGGCTCGGGCTCCACCTTTGGCAGCATGGCTCCGCACTCCTGCACGCACCTCTTAGCCTGTCACCACCATGGTTCCCAACAAGCCCACACCCACAGGTGTCCTTGTGCTCAACTTCCTGGCTTTTCAAACTGTCCCTCCCTGTCCCCACCGGAAGTCGGAAAGCATGAAAAGCATGAAGAGGACAAGATGCCTGCTGACTCTGCAGATGGAAGACGATGGCACCATCACCCTGCCCTTCCCTGAGGGAAAAGGAGACAAGAAACAAAAATCTCCTGGTCTCCTTTCCACAAAAAAAAAAAAAAAAACAACCAAAACAAAAAACCCCCTGGCCCCCTTTCAAAAAAAAAAAAAAAAAAACAGCCTAGACTAGTCCCTCTTCCATGGGAACCTTCTGCAAGAATCACCTTTAAGCCTGGTTGTCAAGCGACTCTTAACCTGTAACGACTCTTAACCTGTAACGGCTCCCTCCACCAAGCTGATGACCTACGCAGAGCCCTGCAGCTGGCTCCTCCCACCCCACCATCTACCCAGCACTTCTAGGCTAACCGTTCCCAACCTCCCTTTCTTCATCTTTATTTCCATAAATGAGGTTCCCAATTCTTGGAGTCTTCTCCAACTGAAAGGTCTCTCTTGTGAATTCTCCCAAGGTGCCTTGTGTTTCCCAGGAAACCCTGTAGGTTTCTCTTCAACTAGTCAGTCGGGAACCAGGGAACAGTCTCTGAAATTCCGGGCACCTCCAAAGGCCAGGCAGTTCATCAGCCTTTGACGTACTAAAGCCACTCCTTGAAATACATGTAAAACCTTAAATATTCTATCCAAAGTGAAAAGTACAAAAACAGCAAAGGAGCTTTCACAGAGCCTCTAGTTTGGGGCCAGCAGGTGGTGAGGTGGTTGGGATGCTGGATTCCCACATGGCCAACCACAGTTCAAGTTCCAGACCTGGTGGCTTCCTTTCGCTTTCCCTTCTTGCCTCTGTCTCTCTCTGGTCAAATAAATAAATAAAGATAAATAAAATAATTTTAAAAAATAATAATGAGGGGCTGGCAGGTGGTGTGGTGGTTGAGGTTGATTCCCACATGGCTAACCATGGTTCGGGTCCTGGGCCTGGTGGCTTGCTTTTGCTTTGTCTCTCTCTCTCTCTGCCCCTCTCTGATCAAATTAGAATAAATAAATGAAGTTAAAATAATTCTTTTAAAAAGTAATAATAAAATTAAATCATTTTTTAAAAAGCTAATTTGTAAAAGCATTTTTATTTTCACTTTTGAAAAATGGGCATTAACAGTCAACGAGCTGTATGTTTACACCTTAAAACATGGCCGACACTAGAAGAGCAAGGCACCAACACACACCGCAGCAGGTGCTGCTCATTAGCTGCTGGACACTTAACAAGTCACAGCGCTGAGAATAGACTAAACTACCGTGATTATAAATAAAGTTAAGACTTTATACAGGAATCTGCAAAGCAGAGAAAATACACATTTATCCCAAACCTGCAGATACATTTCCCCTTCGTGGAGGACTGTCCCACCTCATCCGCTTCTGGATGAAGCACAAAGTTACTACTGACACTTAACAGGCCTGGCCCCGTGCCGTTTCCTCCACTCTGAATTCCTCTTCACCCACTGTGTCGGCAGGAACATCATCATGTGAACTGTCTAAAATGTCTTCGTTTAATCCACCCGAGTCCTTTAGATCCTTGCCAGGGTTAACCTCTTCCACTGTCTCTACCTCGGTGCTCATGAACGTGTCTGAAAGAGAAGTCATACCACCATTACTCACTCCAAGCACTTGATCCAATCTCACCTCAAACAGAAATCTCTTCTTTTAAGCTTAATGAGTAGAAATGAAATCTGTGAACACTTAGTTAATGCTAATTAAGATCACTTTCATCTAAATAAATCCATTTTACACATGTGTAAAGTCCATTTAAAATGTAAAAAGGTCCTAGATGGTTGCTACTAAACTCAAACTCTTGAATCATAACCAAACATAACTGTTCTCACTAAAACCAGAGGTTTTTAAAAAGTCAAATGTGGGGGATAGCAGGTAGTGTGGTAGTTGAGGAACTGGATCCCACATAGCCAGCTCTGCAGTTCAAGTGTCGGACCCAGCAGCCTGAAAACCACGACAGGCATGTGTCTGTGCCCAAAATCCCAAGAGGAGAACAGATGAGAAGGGCATGTGGCATGGCCATCCCCCGTGGGGTGATTTCTCACTTTCCCTCTATGTCTCTCTTCAGCCAGCACTCACACTCTGACAAAGAAATCTAAAAAAATAATCAATGAGCAAATAAAAAATGCTGGCCAATCCATGTATGGTTAAGGTGGCTATCTATATCCCACATGGCTGACAGCACAGTTCAAGTCCTGGACCCAGCATCTTGAGATACATGCTTGAGTGCATGTGTGCACACGTGCCTAGAACCCCAACAGGAGAGAGAGGTGGAGAAGGGACTGCGGCATGACCCCAATGAGGGAGTTGGTTTCTCACTTACTTTCTCTCTTTCTCCAGGAAGGCAACTAAAAACAAAAACTCAAATTGAAAAAAAAAACCTTTAATGCACTAAATTTTATGACAAATGATCTATACTAAAGAAAATTTAAGAGACCAGCAGTTAGCGTAATGGCTATGTCGCTGGACTCCCATGTAGTCGACCGCGGTTCGCGTCCCGGACCCGGTAGCTTAAAACTCACACTGGGCGCGTGTGCGTGCGTGCGTGCCCAAGATCCTGAGAGAAGAACAGAGAAGGGATTGCGGCGTGGCCATCCTCCCTGGGGGGATGATTTCTCGATTTCTCGCTTTCTGGCTGTCTGTATCTCTGTCTGTCTGGCGAGCACACGCACCCTATAGCAAAAGCCTCTCCCCCCCCCCCAAAAAAGAAAATTTAAGATTTCCTTTAGTTTTTCTAGAGAGATTTTTGCTATAGGGCGTGCATGCTCAGAGAGACAGAGACATCTGCAGTGGGGGGTTGGCCACCCCACAATCCCTTCTCCATTCTCCTCTCAGGATTTTGGGCACGTATACACACACACACACACACACACACAGCCTGAATTTCAAGCCACCGAGTCCGGGACTCAAACCGCAGCTAACCATCTGGGAATCCAGCAACATAACCATTACACCATCTGCTCATCCTAAGATACTTATTTCCATTTGGCAAATTTTAAGGTACATATTAAAATAGAAAGCAAGCCCTAAATACCTATTGCCAGGCATACTCTGAACTGACAGCAAGGAAGCCACTGCCATCTATCTTCGTGTGGTTTTTAACATGATGCTAAATGTTTTTAACATGATTATCTCACCAGCGAGCACATGTACCCTATAGCAAAAATCTCTCTTAAAAAAAAAAACACTAAGTATTTTTTAAACTAAGTGTTTTAATTGAAAAAATTATGTTAACGTGGGACAGTCACATGCCATGGTGGTGATTTAAGGTAGCTAGAGCCCATATGGACAACTGAGGACATGGCAGCTTATAAAAATACGCTGAGCATGTGTGTATGAGTCCCTAAAAATTCCAAGAGGAGAATGGAGGGGAAGGAATTGTGGTGAGACCATCCCCCTGGGGGTGCTATTTTACTTCTCCTCTGCCCCTCTGTCTGTGTGCGTGTGTGTCTAGCAAGCACATGTACCCTATAGCCAAAAAAAAAAAAAAAACTAAAAAACCCCACTGTGATCACAGTAATTTTCACTTGAAAATTTTCTTATATTGGGTGAAATTTGTTTTGTAACACAGTATTAATTTAATACAACTTTTATTTTCCCTCTTTTTAAAAAATTTGCTACAAGATGAGCAAATCTGTCACCAGACAGGAGAGAAAATGAGAAAGCACCTTCCCTCTCCAAGAGGGATGGCCATGTCACAATCCCTTTTCCTCCTGGGATTATAGACATACATGCACATGCACCCAGTGTTTTTCAAGCCACTGGGTCTAGAACTCACAGTTGGCTATGTGGGATCCAGTCCCTTAACCACTATTCCACTGGCTGTCTCCCATTTCTACTGGAAAAACGATTGGCAATTGGGAAAGACATACAGTTCTGCTTACTTCATTTAAAACCAGCTTGCAATACATTCTAAAATACTGTATTGGTTATCTGCTTTCCAACCCAGTCTGCTTTAAAACCAGCAAATTTTAAGGCAGCCTTAAGTGTGAGAAAGGGATGCTACAGATAAGCAAGGAAAAAGCTGCCAGAAGTACAGCTCACAACAAGAGACACAACATAATAAAAAGTATTTTCGAACTTGTGTCACAGCAGATAGCTCAAAAATATTCAATGGGTTGGGAACAACAGTTAGCGTAATGGCTATGTCGCTGGACTCCCATGTAGGCGACGGCGGTTTGTGTCCCAGACCCAGTGGCTTAAAACTCATGCCAGGTGCGTGTGTGTGCGTGCCCAAGATCCCAAGAGAAGGGATTGTGGTGTGGCCATCCCCCCGGGGGGTGATTTCTCGCTCTCTGTCTGTCTGTCTGTCTGGTGAGCGTATGCGCCCTATAGCAAAAACCTCTCAAAAAAAAAAAACAAAAAAAAAAAACCACTGAATGGGTGCAGAAAATACTTTATATGTTTAATTATTTTCATAATTATTATGCTGAATTAGAAACCATCTTGAACTCATCTATTCTTAGAGAATTCCAAAAACGCGCTCTCTCTCTCACATACACACTCTCTAACTCTCAAATATACAAAAACTGCGCTCTCTCTCTCACATACACGTGCACACACACACTCTCTAACTCTCAAATATACAAAAACTTAACACACTTTTCTATTCCTAGAAGTATTTTATCACAGTGGATAGCAGAGAAGTTAAAATCTCTAACATGCCCTTGATATATTAATGGTAGCACATAAAATCCAGCATAAAATTTACCATTTCCTTGGGACTGACTATTACTCAGAAGCTTTGCCTGCCTTCTCTCCAAGGCCAGCTGTTTATTTCTCTCAATCCTTTGCTGTTGCTCTTCGGTTAGGCTCCTGCTCGACTCAGAGGCAAACTTCACACTTTCAGATGAGGTTGTCAAGAAGGGATCTAATTCAGTAGCAGCTACATCATCATGGTCATTACTTTCCCCTACCTCATCTGCAATAGAAAAGAAGAAGTTAGTAGTGTCCAACAGGTAGAGCCTGCGCAACCCGTAACTGAAAACCAGTTAAACGTGGCCAGACGCCGGACATGAAGCAACAGTGGTGTGTGAGAGCTGATTCAGACCGGTAAAAGAAACATGTATGAATCACCTTTAAAGAGGCGTCAGTCAAATGGAATACTATCAAAAATATGCACGAAGGGCAAACTTCTTGGGCTTAATGGTCCACAGGTTAAGAGAACCACCTGGCCAAACATGTGGTTAGAATCCTGGCCCCAGAGGCAAGCAGGTGGTGTGGTGGTTAGGGCGCACATGGCTCTATAGCAAATTTTTTAAATAAATAAAATTACATAAATCATTTTTAGGAGAAAAAAAAAAGAACATTGGCCCAAGGGACTCACAAAAACATGCTACATATGTGTGTTTGCATGCTCTCAGGACAGAAGTGGAGAAGAGATAATGGTATAATCACACACTATTAAGAAGTACTCTCTCCCTCTCTTTGGCATGTACATATGCCCTATGGCAAATAAAAAATAAAAGGAAAAAAAAAGTTCTTAGTTATGATTAGAAATACTTTATGCAGGGCTGACATGGTCAACTGCGGTTCGAGTCCCAGACCTGGCGGCTTGCCTTACTTTCCCTCCCTCTCTCCTCCTGCCCCCTCCCTAGTCAAACTAAAATAAATAAATAAATAAAAGAATTCTTTAGAAAAATTATATAGCTATGCTAATAAAATCATTTAAAAAATCCAAACGGCATTTTTGTTCGACATTAAGCCAAGGCATTTTAATGGCCTGCCATAGTGTCTGTATGGTAACAATGGTCATTTTATATAAATCATTTTTTAAGTATTTATTTAATTTTATTTGTTATTATTATTTAAGTTGACGAGAGGAGAGAGAGAAAGTGAGAGCGTCTGATCCGAGACTTGACCTGTGGTTGGCCATGTGGGAGTCCAGCACCTTAACCACTATGCCACCTGCCAGCCCACCAGATACAAATGAAAAAGGCAAATTCAAAAATCTGTAGACATATCTCCAAGTTACTTTTTTAAAAAAATTCAATGCTCTCTGTATTATTAGTGTTAAGTTTTATTTTTTATTTTTTTGGAGGGGGAGAGGTTTTTGCTACAGGGCACGTGCGCTCGCCAGACAGACAGAGACAGAGACAGAGAGACAGAAAGTGAGAAATCAACTCCCTAGGGGTGATTTCCCTTCTCTTCCATTCTCCTCTCAGGTCTTAGGCATGCACACACATGCGCCCAGAGTGAGTTTAAGCCACCGGGTCCGGGACTCAAACCGCAGTCGACTACGTGGGAGTCCAGCGACATAGCCATTACACTAACTGCTGGTTCCATATTATTATTATTTTTTAATTTGCTATAAGGCATGCATGCTCACCAGAGAGACTGTGAGAGAGAGAGAGGGACAGAATGAGAAAGCAGCCACCATATCCAGGACTCAAACCTCAAACAACCATGTGGGAGTCTAGTGCCCTAACCACCAACTGCTGACCCCTGTGTAACATTCTTAAAGTCGTGCAGTTCTTAGCTATGCAGTCATCTCAAAGTAAGATGCCCCCAAAGTAACCCACAGTGGTGTGTCAAATAATATTACATCTTCCACTTATGTTTCATGTAATAAATAAGATAAACAGAGTTTTACGAGCATTCAAAATAAGGACTGGCACTATGGTTTATCGTATGAGAGTTACCCATCTGGTCTGTGAGCTGCCCTAGAGGCAGTAGAAGGGTGGGAGAGCTGGCCCGCACTCAATTTTAATTTCAGTATATTGTAACATGCAGCTGTCTGATTGAGTAGTCAAGTAAATCTACAGGTATTAATACTATTTTAACCAAGTAAGCCCAACAAAATGCACACATAGTAATTATAAAAGGTTCTAGGGTTGGGAACAGCAGCAGGTGGAGTGGTGGTTAAGACGCTGGACAACTCCCACATGGTTGACCACAATTTGGGTCCTGTACCTAGCAGTTTGCTTTCTTACTTTCTCTGTGTGTGTGTCTGGTCGAATGAAAATTTTAAAAAAATAAACAAAATTAAATAAAAACAATTCTTAAAAGAAGAAAAAAAAAAGGTTCTGGGGTTGGTCTCACAGCCTAACAGTTAAGGGAACTGGATAGATCCCACATGCTTGACTGTGATTCAAATCCTGGTCCTGACAACTTGAAAGTACACGGGGTGCATGAGCATGCCCAAATTCTAACAGCATGGAGGAATGAAAAGAGAAAGGACTGTGGTATGACCATGCTTCCCCACCTGTCTCTGGCGAGGACATACACCTCTGGCAATTAAAAAAAAAAAATTAATTACAACTACATGTGAGATTCTATCACTGCAACACTCACAGGCAGGTGATTATGGCCTAGAAGCTAAAGCCAGAAGTGTTCAGTGCCATCGCTGTGGTACAGACTAAAGGTGAGCAAGCTATAAAATAATCAAAGGGAGATGAGCGCTGCGTAGGGAAATCAGGAATGGTAGGACGCGAGGTACAATTTAAGAGTGTCTGGGGAACCACTGAGTTGACACTGGAGCACAGTCTAAAGAGGGTAAAAGTAAGCTATGCAGATTTGAGCGAAGAGGAGAGGACAGTAGGCCACAGAGTGCTAAAGCCTTAGGATCCAAACGTGCCTGGGATGTTCCAGGAAGGCAGGAGGCAAGTGTGGCCAAAGCTGTGAGAGGGGAACAGTGAAAGAGAAGAATGGGGATACATGGGCAGACCCTGTAGGGCCATGTATTATCAACATTATAGGATTTCAGTTTTTTATTTGAATAAAATAAGGGGCCACTGAAAAGCTTTGGACAGAAAAACGACGTAACTACGCCTGTGTTAAAAATTATAAAATGTAGTTGGTGTGGTGGAGCACACCTGTTCCAGCTACTTGGGAATAGGAAGGAAAATCATGAATGCAAAGCCAGCTGGACACAGCAAGACTCTGTCTCTAAATGACACATCCATGGGGGGAGGGGCAGGATGTTTTCTCCCTCTGGGGTGAGCATGCCCTATGGCAGTTAAAAAGCAAATTTTAGAACCAGCAGGTAGTTTGGAGGTTAGGGCACTAAATCCTATGTGGCAGGGTGTGTGGTTCGAGTCCTAGACCTGGCAGCTTGAAAATCACTCTGGGCGAGTGTGCATGTGTGCCCAAAAGTCTGAGAGGAGACTGCAGGAGAAGGAACTGAGGCATGACCATCCCTCCCTAGGGCGTGCTTTCTCACTTTCCCTCTCACTCTCTCTCGTAAATATACTCACCCTATAGCGAAAACCTTAAGAAAAAAAAACTGCAAAATAACACTAAGCCAGTGGCATATGTACTCATTCCTTTACATGAAACAAGTCCTATGCCATCAGTACAGACAACAGCTTACCAAGAAAATCAATCCTAGGTTATTTAAATTACATTCCTTCTCAGAGCAATTTACAAATCACTCTGGAGAATTCTATATGGAGCCTTGTATTTTCTACTAAATCTGTTAAAAGTGAAAGATGAAAAGCAACAAACATGTACGGCACCATCGCACAGGACATCTGATGACTGTACAGACCCTGTCGGCAGGAACCGTGCGCTCTGATGTGCGTGACTGCCTATGGTTGCACTGTACAGCTAACAAATGCAATCAGTACCAGGAACAGTCACGGAGGCCTCGCACGTCCTATACCAGGATCTGCTCTGAGTGAAATGCGAACTCTCTGCACCAAATTATTCTAGTTTCCCAAAGCCACTTTTTCTAACGGTATATATGTTTTATAAACACTCCAACTTGGGACCAGCAATCAGAGTGACAGCTATGTCACTGGACTCCCATGTAGTCGACTATTGATTCAAGTCCTGGACCCGGTGGCTTAAACTCATGGCAGGCGTGTGTGCATGTGTGCCCAAGATCCTGAGAGGAGAACAGAGGAGAAGGGACTGTGGCGTGGACATCCCCCTAGGGGGTGATTTCTTTTTTCTTTTCTTTTTTTAAAAAGAGGTTTTTGGTTTTTTTTTTTTTGCTATAGGGCGCGTGCGCTCGCCAGACAGAGACCGAGAGACCGAAAGCGAGAAATCACCCCCCAGGGGGTGCCTAGGGGGTGATTTCTCGCTTTCAGTCTCTCAGTCTCTCTCTGTCTTTCTGGCAAGCACACGCACCCTGTAGCAAAAACCTCTTTCTCTGGCAAATGCACACACATACCCTATGGCAAAAACCTTAAAAACAAAAATAAAGTTAAAAAAAATAAAAGAATTGGGAACCAGCAGTTAGCATAATGGCTATCGCTGGACTCCCACGTAGTCGACCGTGGTTCGCGTCCCAGACCCGGTGGCTTAAAACTCACGTCGGGCGCGTGTGCGTGTGTGCCCAAGATCCTGAGAGGAGAATGGAGAAGGGACTGCGGCATGACCATCGACCCTGGGGGGGGTGATTTCTCACTTTCTGTCTCTAATGTCTCTCTCTGTCTGTCGAGCGCATGTGCCCTATAGCGAAAATCTCTCCAAAAAAAAAAAGAATGGAAAGAAAAAAATAAAAGAATTAATGAGTAATCAGTTCTCAAAAGCTCACATTCTATGGCTAAATATATTCTTACAACATCTCTGACAGCACTGAAGCCATATATTTAAGAAACTAATTTTAGGGGCAAGTAGGTGGTTTGAGTCCCGGACCTGGAGGTTTGAAACTCACAAAGGCACATATGCATCCGTGCCCAAAATCCTGAGAGGAGGGCATGGTGGCGCCAGCCCTATGACAAAATCCTAAGAAGAGAATGGAGAAGGGATTGTGGCGTGGTCATCCCTCTGAGGGGTGATTTCACTTTCTGCCCCTCTGTCTCTGCCTCTCCAGAGAGTGCACGCACTCTACAACAAAAATTTCTAAAAAAAAAAACAAAACAGAAAAAAATTGTATGCAACATTGGAGATGTACCAGGACATTTGAACTTATTTCTATTTACTGTATTTTACTGTGCTTTAATTATACATACAATATAGACTAAGAATGCAGTCCTGTACTACTGTCTACTAGATCTATTTTTAAAAATAAGATTGTTATAAAGTAGATTAACCTATATTCTTACCACTATTGCTCACAAAATCTTCATGTAAAATAGGGAGATCAAGTCGAATTCGTTTTAAACAAGTCTGAAAGTAAAAAGAGATTTTATATTTTTATGAATAATCTTTAAGGGAGATTATTTTTTCAATTCTTAGTTTCAAAAGAGTTCTTCAAATAAGTACTCTCCATATTCCCTCTTTACCAAGGAAGATTTTAAAATAAAGATCCCCAAACAGCAATTGAGCCTCAACTAAATCTATCCTTGTAGTACTTAACATTGTGAATGATATTCATAATAATCTCAACACTTACCTGGACCTCCTTTTTATTTCCCAGGTATTCAACTCTGTCAATAAAATCCTCAAACTGTAGTTTGAGGAATAGCCTATGTGCCCAGTGCTCCATGTGTCTGATTAGCATCTTCAAGTCTTCAGCCTGGCACATAAAAATAAAAATGCTAAACATCAGTGTCATCCTCACAACCAACGCTGTCAGCAGATTTTGGAATTAAAAAGCAATGCCAAAGTCACTGGTGTCATATTTATAAGGTCAGGAAACTTTTAGAAGGAGGCTTAATCTTAACAAAAAAATACTTATTAAAAGCTCTAGGGCAAGAAAGTGGCATGGAGGTTAAGGCGCTGGACTCCCACATGACCCACTGTGGTTCAAGTCCCAGACCTGGCAGCTTGCTTTCTGACTTTCCCTCTCTGTAGTGAACATATGTGCCTTATAGTAAACAAATTTTTAATTTTTATGTATGTATGTATGTATGTATGTATTTGAGAGGTCTCTGGTATAGGGAACGTATGCTCGCCAGAAAGACAGAGAGACAGAATGCAAGAAATCAACCCCTGGGGGGGATGCCACACCACCATCTCTTCTCCACTCTGGATTTTGGGCATGCATGCATATGCACCCAGCTTGAGTTTCAAACCTCCCAGTCTGGGACTTGAACCATGATCAGCCATGTGGGAGTCCAGCAGTGTTACCATTATGCCATTTGCTGGTCCTAGCCTGATGTGAGATTTAAGACACTGGGTTCGGGGCTTGAACCATGGTTGACTATATGGGAGTCCGGCGATGTAACCATTACACCATCTGCTGGTTCCCAATTTTCTTATATCTTAATGACCAGTCATTGGATAAGTTTACCAGCATTCTAATTTAATTCAGTTATTAATATGACCACATTTTAAAAACGATCTTGAACTGTGATCAAGTATATTAGATCCAGTGACATAGCCATTATGCCAACTGCTGGTCTCATTATAGCAAATTTTTACAATAACAATAATAAAAGAAATAAAATAATTCTTTAATAAAATATGATGATAGAAGACTATAGTCTATAAAGGCACTGCATACAGATTTTTAAAAATCAGAAAAATTTCTATATGAAAATTTGATGAATTTTAAAAATAATTAATATGTGTCTTTTCAGAACTATAAAGTAAAACCTCAAAATAAACTATGTCAAGAAGGGCCAGCAGCTGACATGCTGGTTAAGGGTGCTGGACTCCCACATGGCCGACCACAGTTCAAGTCCTGGACCTGGTGCCTTGCTTTCTCACTTTCTCTCTCTCTCTCCCCCTTTCTTACTCTCTTTCACACTGTCCCTCTCTTGTCAAATTTAAATAAGTAAATAAATAAATAAAGTTAATAAAATAATTATTTAAAAAAAAATAAAAACTATGTCAAGATATCTTTTAGGAATAACCAAACCTTTTGACAGGTCCTTAAATCACACAAAGAAGAAAAGCATTGAGAATTCATAACTGCAAGAATACATTCAGAAACCCCAAGGGCAAAATACCAAAGACTAATAAGACCTGTTTCAAACATTCTAAACCCATAATACCTCTCTATATTTAAAATTCTAATTAAGGCTTCTAAAAATAAAAATGAAAAACAGTTTAATAAACTTGACTAATGATTGAGAATAGTTATAAATTCCTGGTTTTACTGTAAAATATCTTGTTTTTCACTTAAAAGTTTTGGGTATTTTTTCTTTAGGTGTTTGCCATAAGGCATGTGCACTCACCATAGAGAGAAAGAGAGGTAAAGGAGAAAACGCTCCACAGGGAGGATGGCCATACCATGGTCCCTTCACTTCCTTTTCCTCCAGGAATTTAGGGCCTATGTGTACCAGTGCCCAGCATGAGTTCAGGCTGTCAGGTCCAGGGCTTAAACTATGGTCAGCCATGTGGGAGTCCGGCTCCTTAACCTCCACATACTGCCGCCCCTCACTTAACGGTATTTTAAAATAGGAGAATGACTGAAACCAGCAGATAGCGTAATGGTTAAGTTGCTGGACTCCGACATGGCTGACAGCAGTTTAAATCCCGAACCTGGCAACTCGAAACCCAAGCTAGGCATGAACATATGTTCCCCAAATCCCAAGACAAGAATGGAAGAGAAGGGGTTGTGGCAAGGCCATCCCCCTGGGGGACGATTTCTCACTTTCCGTCTTCCTGGAGCGCACACATACCCTATACAAAAATCTCTCTCTCAAAAAAAAATAAATAAATAAATAAAGAGAATAACTAGGACCAGCAGGTGGTTTGGTGGTTAAAGAGCTCGACTTCCACATTGCTGACAAGGATTTGAGTCCTGAATCTGGTGACCTGCTGTCTCACTTTCCCTTTCTCTAACTCTGTCTCTTTCTAGTTAAATTAAAAGATAATGACAACTAAGAATTTTTTTTTTTTTAAAAAGGAAGATGACTAAAGCTATAGGGGGCTAGCATGTAACATAGTGGTTAAAGCACTGGACCCCTACAGGGCCAACCACATGGTACCTTACTTTTTCACTTCCCCTCTTTCTCTCTTTTTCTGTCTGGTGAGTGCATATGCCATATAGCAAACTTAAAAAATAATAATAACAACGAATAAAAATTGGGGCCAATTTGATTAAGAGTGGGTAAGGTGCTGGACTCCCACATGGCCAACTGTGGTTCCAGTCCCAGATCTGGCAGCTTGCTTTCTCACTTTCTCTCTGTCTCTGTCTGGTCAAATTAAAAAGTAATAATAAATTAAATTAAATAATTCTTTTAAAAATTAAAAATTTTATAAGAAGCCCAGGCTCTGGATCAGAATGTATTTTATTCCTATCCTAATTCTATAATTCAGTAATATGGCTTTGAACAGATCATTTTACCTCTCTGTGCCTTCTTTCTTCACGCATAAAATGAGGGTAACATACATACTTCATAAGGTTATTGTAAGGGTTAATACAGGTAGAATGCCTGACACAAAGCAAACACTAATGTTGGCTACTGTAATTATGAGACCTTGTCTAGACGCCAATGGTCAAGACAATCAACCCTTCCAATGACTGCAGATGTAATACAGAGAACTCGTCTTCTCAGTCCCCCCTTTGGATAATAAAAGTACGAATTCTGGGCCAGCTCATAGTGTCAAGGTTACAGTGGCTTGATGCCACATGACCATCTATGCGGTCTGGGTCCCAGACTCCACACCTTGAAAAACATGCGAAAATAAAAAGGTTTTCGGGATCAGTAGATGGAATCATGGTATGTCACTGGACTCCCATGTAGTCGACTGCA
This sequence comes from Tupaia belangeri chinensis, assembly GCF_000334495.1. Taxonomy (NCBI): domain Eukaryota; kingdom Metazoa; phylum Chordata; class Mammalia; order Scandentia; family Tupaiidae; genus Tupaia; species Tupaia belangeri. Next base: position 2,917,805 of record NW_006159876.1, on the reverse strand, counting down.
ATTCAAGTCCTGGACCTGACGGCTTAAAAATCACGCTGGGCTGGGACCAGCAGTTGGCGTAATGGTTACGTCACTGGACTCCCATGTAGTCAACCGCGGTTCGAGTTCTGGACCCAGTGGCTTAAACTCATGCCATGTCCGTGAAACTGAGCAAGGACCCCCTAATGTATTTTCTAGGGTTCCTAAAATATAAAGTCAATTTACATTGTAATGGCACAGAGTAAGGAGTAAATCTTCTGACTTTGGTTATAATAATGACCAACCTGGACCATAAATGAGGGCCATTTGTCCTCTAAAACTCTCACTTACAAGAAAGATAAGGTTTTTATTTCAATATGTAAGATCTTTTATAGGCTAGAAACTGCAGGTTGTGAGCTCAAAGACTCCAGGCTAAATGGTTCCAAACACCTAAAGAAAAACTTGATTATCTAAGGCCTCACCAATCAAGAATGCCCATGAGATAATCACACCCTCTTCAACCAATCACTAAACTAATCATGTGCCTAGGTCCTCTGCCCCTAATTTTGCCCTTAAAAACACATGTGGAAAAAACCTTGGGGAGACCAGGTCTTTTCAGCATGAGCTGCCCACTCTCCTTGCTTTGCGCTTTACAATAAAGCTGTGCTTTCCTTCATCACACCGTGTGCCTATGGCTTAGTTTTATAGCGCTTGGGCGAGCAAACCTAATTTGTGCTCAGTAACATGCGTGTGTGCCCAAGATCCCAGGAGAACAGATTGCAGCATGGCCATCCCCCCTGGGGGTGGGGGTGACTTCTTGCTTTCTGTCTCTTTCTGGCGAATGCACACACCCTATAGCAAAATCCTCTCAGAAAAATATAAAGAATGTTTTCTTAAAAATTCTATCACTGGGGCTGGCAGGTGGCATGATGGTTGAGGCCCTGGACTCCCACATGGCCAACCATGGTTAAGAGTCCCAGACCTGGCGGCTTGCTTCTCTCTCTCTCTATTTCTCTGTCTCCCTCTGGTCAAATTAAAAAGATAAGTAATAATAACAAATAAAATTAAATCTTTAAAAACGAACAAAAAAATTCATTCACCTTGAGGCCAGGAAATGGCATGGTGGCTAAGGTGCTGGACTCCTACATTGTCAACCATCTCTTGTGTGTGCATAGGGGTGTGATTTCTCATTTTCCCTCTCCCTGTCTCTTTCTGGTGAGTACATGCACTCTATGGCAAAAAGCTTAAAAAGAAAAAATTTAATTCTGATTTATGTTTAGTTGTGTGGCAATACAAAAACATAGGTATATATTCTATGTCCACTGAAACTGAGAAAATGTACAATTTTTCAGGCGCCCAAGTTTGAGGTCTTGAGACTATTTTTATTTTTATTTATTTTTCAAGGTTTTCCCCATGGCGTACATGTGCTCTCCAGAGAGACAGTGAGAGAGAAAGTAAGGAAATCACCTCCCCCCACACAATCCCTTCTCCTCCTAGGATATTGGGCACACATGCATCATTTTCAAACTGCCAGGTCCAGGATTTGAACCACAGTAACCCATGTAGGATTCAGAACCCTACCTATGACACCACTTGCTGGCCGCAGGGTTATTTTTAACTCATTTTTTATTATCATATAGCCAATCTACAAATTCCATATGTCATTCATTTTTTGACTGTTACTCCACAGTCCACTACTACCTCCTCCCACTGGTACAAAAGTCTCTGAGCTACAATCTGCCTCTAGTCTCCTCCCCCTTCCAAATGATCCTGCACGCCACACTGAAATGGTACTCACTATAGTATTACTACAGCTGGGCAATGAAATGGGAAGTCTAGCCTTTAGCTATGGCAGTGATCACTTAAAACTCTATTTCTTTATATAGTAAGACCAATGCCTATACTACAGTTTGAAAATTAAAGGACGGTGGGACCAGCAGTTGGTGTAATGGCTATATCGTTGGACTCTCGCGTAGGCAACCGTGGTTCAAGTCTCAGACCCAGTGGCTTAAACTCACACCAGGCACGTGTGCATGCATGTCCAAGATCCCACGAAGAGAATGGAGGAGAAGGGGTTGTGGCGTGGCCATCCCCCCTGGAGGGGGTGATTTCTCGCTTTCTGTCTGTCTCTGTCTTTCTGGCGATTGCATGCGCCCTATAGCAAAAACCTTTCGAAAAAAAAAAAAAAAATTAAAGGACAGCTGGCCCAATATCTTTGTAAGTGCTGTGCACAGGAAGCTGCATCCCATATGGCCACTGTTTCCAGCCCCTGCAGCTTAAAAAACATGCCAGGCGCATGTGCATAAGCCCAAAATTCTCACCAGAAAGAAATGGAGAAAAAGAGATTATGGTGTGACCATGTCCCACTTGAAGGTGCTTTATTTTTCTCTCATTCTTCCTCTCTCTTTCCAGTGAGCGTGTGTGCCCTCTGGCAATTTAAAAGGAAAAAAAAAAAGGAAAATCTGGAGTGTAACCTAGCAGTCTGATCTCAGACCTGGCCAGGCTTGTGTACATGAGTACAATCCCAACAGGATGGAGAAACAGAGAAGGAACTGCGGTGTAACCACTCTCCACGAGGGGTGTAAGGGTACTTTCTCCTTCTCACTGTATCTCTCTGGCAAACTCACATGCCCGCCAGCAAAAATTTTAAAAAAGAAAAGAAAATTGAAGAATAAAATACCTGAGGAACCAGCAGATAGTGTAATGTTTACATCACTGGACTCCCGCATAGTGAACCACTATTTGAGCCTGAACCTGGGGGGCTTGGAACTCAAGCCAGGTATGTGTGCCCAAAATCCCAAGAGAGTGGAGAAGGGAATGTGGCGTGGCCATTCCCCCTAGGGGGGTGACTTCTCGCTTTCTATTTCTCCAGCTCTCTGGTGACAGTGCTCTATACCAAAAAATCTCTCTAGAAAAAAAAGAAAAGAACATTTCTAGGGAAGCTAGTTGGTGGTGGCACTGAGGTAAGATTCAACACTGCAAAGCTGACCCATGTGGGGAAGTTCTAGGCTCGAATCCAGAGACCTCCATGACACGGGGTGCATGTGTGCTCATGATCCAGAGCCACATCACCGAGACCCGGTTGATGTGATGTTCTCTCTGACTCACAGGATAAGTAAATAAACTTGAGAGAAAAAAAAAGTGAAACGCTTTAGAAACTTCAAAGCTCTATAAAAATATATCATTTTTAAAAGACTGTACCTATACAAAAGAGAATTTATTTTTAAAGAATTATTTGATTTAAGGGCTAACAGGTGGCATGGTGGTAAAGGATGCTGGACTCCCACACAGCTGACTGTGGTTCAAGTCCTGGACCTGGCAACTTGCTTTCTCACTTTCCCTTTTCCTTGTTATGTCCCTCTCTGATCAAATTTAAATAAATAAATAGACAGTTAAATAAAATAATTACTCAAAAAATTATTTGATTTAATCTTATTTATTATTATTTAATTTGATCAGAGAGAGACACAGAGAGGGAAAGCGAGAAAGCAAGGTACCAGGTCTATGACTTGAACTGCGGTCAGCCATGCAAGAGTCCAACACCCTAATCACTATGCCACCTGCCGGTCTCAGATAAAAGAATTTTAAAATGTCTATGTGTACAATGATGATACTTGTTAAATGTCTTCATCTGTCAACAGAACTTTCCTGATGCCTATTAGGACCAGGTGCTGTGCCACGTACTGGGGACACACCAGGGACCCAGACAGGCAAAGCACTTGCCCTCCTGAAGCTCACAGCACTCTTGGAAGCGGACAAAGTAAACTTTATTTCTTTAAATTATAAACTACAAATCCAGGCTTCATAAAGATCCCACAGTCTTACTGTTTAAAAAACAAAACAAAACAAAAAAAAAAGAAGTCTAGAATAAGAGCCAGATATTTCTTTTTTGGGGGGGAGAGGTTTTTGCTATAGGACTCATGCACTCACCAGAAAGACAAAGAGAGACAGAGAGACAGAAAGCAAGAAATCACCCCCCAGGGGGAGTGGCCACTCTGCAATCCCTTCTCCTCCATTCTCCTCTCTGGATCTTGGGCATGCGTGCACGCGTGCCCGACATCACTTTAAGCCACCAGGTCCGGGACTCAAACTGAGGTCAATTACATGGGAGTCCAGCGACATAGCCATTACACCAACTGCTGGTCCCATGAGCCAGATATTTCTTACCTCGTGACCTTTACCTTTGAATTTTGCCTTTTCGAACACATGCCTTAAGGCTGGAAGCCCTCTCTCTGAAATTAACCTGTGAAGAGAAATAAACTTTGAATTTTCTTTCCTTGAGTCAAATCCACACTAAAACCATAATGAGAAACAGTATTTTTTCTTGAAATGAAAAAAATGATTTTTAAAAACATGTAATCTCTGGGCCAGCAGGTGGTGTGGAGGTTATGGTACTGGATCCCACATGGACACCTGCATGGTTTGAGTCCCAGACCCAGTGGCTTGAAAATCACATCAAGCACGTGTGCTTATGTACTCAAAATCCCAAGAGGAGACTGGAGGAGACAGGACTGTGGAGGGACCATCCCCCGAGGGGTGATTTCTCACTTTCCTTCTCTTTCTCTCTCTGGTGAGTACATTCACCCTCTAGCAAAATTTTAAAAAACAAAATAAAATGTGATCAAATTATCTCACCCAAAAGCTTACAACATTGAAAAAAATAAAACAGATGTAAAGAAAAAGCAATATGAACAGCTCCACGGCACAGTGGTAATGTGCTATGCAAGAGAGCCAGATCGGATCCCACATGGCACTGCAGTTTAAATTCCCAGCCAGGTCGGCCTGAAAACACACCAGGCACAGGCACATGCCCCAAGTCTGAGAGGCTGGAGGACTGGAGGAAAGGGCTCACGGATGACACACCCAAACTCAGAGAAGGGTACTTCTCTCTCTCACACACAGGAGCACATGCTTTAATCCTGAATAAAGAAGGAACAAATGGGAACTAGCAGTTAGCGTAATGGCTATGTCACCGGATTCCCACGTAGTCAACCACGGTTCGCGTCCCGGACCCGGTGGCTTAGAACTCACGCCAGGAGCGTATGCGTGCGTGCCCAAGATCCCGGGAGGAGAATGGAGGAGAAGGGATTGCGGTGTGACTATCCCCCCAGGGGGTGATTTCTCGCTTTCTGTCTCTATGTCTCTCTCTCTCTGTCTGGCGAGCACACGCGCCCTATAGCAAAAACCTCTCCAAAAAAGAAGGAACAAGCACACATGTAAAGATAAACAGTAAACAAACCTCTGTGCATCCAGCTTGGGTATGTTCCTTTTAACTGTTCTCTTTGGAGGTACAGGAACAGGTATTCGCCCTGATTCTGATGAAATATACGAAGATTTAGTAATACTTAAATATTGCAAGCCTTTTTATAAACAGATCATTTCTAAGCTGACAGTTGAATAACGGAACACAGACACTTTCTTACACTCCCAATACAAACCTTCATCGGCATCAGCTCCTTCAGCAGCTCCCCTCTCTGGAGGCGGGAAAGGAGGGAAAGTTTCATCATCTATATGCTCATAGTCTGGCAGATCATCCGAGCCATTCTCCCGTGGTTCCAGCATCTCTTCCTCTAGCAGGGAAAAGAAGTAAAATTATTTTTATTCACCCAGGTACTCTTCTTATTACATAGTCGAGTTTCAAAATTCATGTATTTCAGTCAGTTATACCATACTTCGAATGCATTCATCACAAAAAGAGCTGGAGAAGATACTAATTATGGAAAAAGAAGATGGCTGGACACCCGAACTGAGTCCTAATGTAGACCCTGCACTACGTAACTACATGACTGCGTTTACATCAATCACTGCGTTTCTCGTACTATAAAAGGATGAATTTGACTTTTTGGAGTGTTTCAAACTGTAATCCAAAGGGGTGTAAAATAGGCAAGGCACACTCACTTCAACAGCTTTAAAAAAAAAAAACCTGTTGGAGGGGCTGGCAGAGGTTGTGGTGGTTGAGGCTCTGGATACCCACATGGCCAACCATGGTTCAAGTCTTAGACCTGGCAGCTTGCTTTCTCTCTCTAGTCAAAAACTTAAATTAATTACTTAAATTACATAAGTAATTATTTACCCAAAAACAACTGTTACGTAGGCAGGTGGCATGGTGACTGAGGTACTAGTCTCCCACATGGTCAGCTGTAGTTCGAGACCTAGCAGCTTGCCTTTTCACTTTCTCTCTCTCTCTGTTCAAATTAAGAAATAATAATAATAAATTAAATTAATAATTATTTAGAAAAAAAAACCCTGTTTACATATATGTCTTCTAGGATAGGTTTCCTTTGAGGAATGAAAAATCATCCTCAAGTTGATTCTTTTTA
>NW_006159876.1:2906869-2911402 GCF_000334495.1 Tupaia belangeri chinensis | reverse complement strand
TGGGAGCCCAGCCCCTTAACCACTACATCAACTGCTGGCCCCTTCAGTATCTTTTAAAAAAATCTGCCAGAAAGGGAGCCAGGAAGTGGCATGGTGGATAAGGGTGCTGGACTCCAACTTAAATTAATTACTTAAATTACATAAGTAATTATTTACCCAAAAACAACTGTTACGTAGGCAGGTGGCATGGTGACTGAGGTACTAGTCTCCCACATGGTCAGCTGTAGTTCAAGACCTAGCAGCTTGCCTTTTCACTTTCTCTCTCTCTCTGTTCAAATTAAGAAATAATAATAATAAATTAAATTAATAATTATTTAGAAAAAAAAACCCTGTTTACATATATGTCTTCTAGGATAGGTTTCCTTTGAGGAATGAAAAATCATCCTCAGGTTGATTCTTTTTAAAAGACATTTATTTTATTATTATTCTTGCCATAGGACGGGTGTCACCACGTCCTATTTATTATTCTTCTTCAACTTGACCAGAGAGAAAGAGAAAGCAAGCCACCAGGTCTGAGATTCAAACTGCAGTCAGCCATGTGGGAGTCCAGCACCTTAACCACTACATCAACTGCTGGCCCCTTCAGTATCTTTTAAAAAAATCTGCCAGAAAGGGAGCCAGGAAGTGGCATGGTGGATAAGGGTGCTGGACTCCCACAGAGCTGACCACAGTTCGAGTCCTGGACCTGGCAGCTTGCTTTCTCATTTTCCCTCTCTCTCGCTCCATCCTTTTCTGGTCAAATTAAAAAAATAAAGAAATAAAGTTAAATAAAAAATAATTTTTAAGAAACTGCCAGGAAGCATGTGCAAATGCCAAAAAGAGACAGCAGGAGAGAGAAAGTACACCCCAATGGGGAATGGTCACACAGCAATTCCTTCTCCTGAATTTCTCCATCCAGTTGGGATTCAGGGCACACACGCACACATGCCTGGGATGTTTCTTACGCTACCGGAGGTTGGGGTTTGCACCACATGTTCGACATGGGATCCTGCTCCTCAACCATCCGGCCATAGAGTCAGACCTTTCGGTACCATCTAACTTGACCTCTTGGCAACATCTGATACTTTGGGTCCATCCCTTTTCCCAGTTTTCCCTGACTTCTGAAATACAGTAGCACTCACCTGGTTTTCTTCCCTTTCTGGATACTCCTCCTGGATCTTCTTTGCAGGTTCATCTTCTTCTACCCTGATCGTTAGGTATCCATGACTTTATACAAAGACCTCTTCATTCATGTATGAACATAGCTTTAATAATCCCTTATTTATAGGTGACTCATTAAATTGTATCTCCCTCCAAGGCCTCAACTGTGAGTTCTAGATCTCTACTTCCCTCTTTATAGCTCTTAAATGTCTCAAAGCACCTATAACTCATCGTGTATAAAACTGAACTTCTGGGGACCATCAGTGAGCGTAATGGCTATGTCGCTGGACTCCCATGTAGTAGACCATGGTTCAAGACCCAGACCCCATGGCTTAAACTCATGCCATGCGTGCCCAAGATCCCGAGAGGAGAATGGAGGAGAAGTGACTGCAGAGTGGCCATCCCCCCGAGGGATGATTTCTCGCTTTATGTCTGTCTGTCTTTCCAGCGAGCGCACATACCCTATAGCAAAATCCTCTTTTAAAAAAAAAAACAAAACTGAACTTTAGGGACCAACAGTTGGCATAATGGTTACGTTGCCATACTCCCATGTAGTCAACCACAGTTTGAGTTCCAGACCCAACGGCTTAAAACTCACACCCTGCGCCTGTGCGTGCGTACCCAAAATCCTGAGAGGAGAATGGAGGAGAAGAGACTGTGGCATGGCCATCCCCCCGTGGGGTGGGGGTGGGGGGCGTGATTTCTCGCTTTTTGTCTCTCTCTGGTAAGCGCATGCGCCCTATACCAAAAATCTCTCTTAAAAAACACTTGAACTTCAAAGTTGTCCCAATTCAATGAATGACAATGATCCAGTTATGCAAGCCAGAAACTGACAAGTTATCTTTTACATTTCTTCCCCACCCCCTTACCCTTATCCGTTTTATTTTCTAAGTAGATCTTGAATCTGTCCATTTTTCCCTATCTCCATAACCACTTCCCTACATTTCCTGCTTGGATTACTCTATTTCTCTCATTCACTTTGCTTCTTTGAATCCACTTTCCATAGCAACACTAGAATGAATCTTTGAAAAACTAAGGCTGATCAATTATGACTTGGCTTAAGTATTTCGATGGCTACCCACTTCTTTTAGCCTAAAGATAAAACTCCAAGGCCCTGCCTAGCCTGACTCCAGCCTCACTTCATACCCCTCATGCTCTTCCTCCAGTTCCATGAAAAAAAGCCATCTCTCTTAGAATACTGACTTTCTGCAAATGCTATGTCCCATTTTAAAAAGTGCTTCCCTGACTCCTGATCTCATGCATCAATTATCACTGCCTCAGAAAAGTCTACCTCTATTTCCCTCACTAAAACCCTCCTTTAATAAGCATTCACGGTATCAAATACAAGTTTCCTAGCACTTATCCAGTTTCAGTATTAGGTTTTGTGTGCTTAATGTTTGTTTCCATACCACACTGTGGCTCTAAAAGGTCAAAGACCAGGTAGGTCTCACTGCACTCCACCACTGTATCCCTAACACTGGTACACAGCAGATGCTCAGTATATATTTGCTGAATGTAAGAATGGAAGGGAAAAAAATCCAGATTCCCTAAAACTACAATCACTGAAGTTAGGTGAGCTCTAAAATCCCATTTTTGGTTTAAGTTTTTACTAACAGGTGCGTGTGTTAGCCAGAGACACAGAGAGGAGAGAGAGAGGGAAAGTGAGAAATCAACAATCCATGGAGGATGACCACACCACAATCCTTTCTCCAATCTCCTCTCAGGATTTTAGGTATGCACACACACTTAGACCCAGAATGATTTTTCAGGTCTGGAACTTGAATCCACAGTCAGTTATGTGGGATCCAGCACCTAAACCTTCATGCCACCTGCTGGCCCCTGAAATTCAGTTCTGAATTTCTATGACCAACATAAAACCAAGGTATGGTTTTATGATGACTCCTGATGATGACCCACTGTGTCTTCAAGTAACCTATGAAAAGCTTATTTTCCAAAATTGGAAAGGCCCTTGGCAGTCACTTAATCTAAAGTAGCTTCCTAGAGTCAGCAGATGGCATGGCGGTTAAGGTGCTGGACACTCCCACGTGGCTGACCGTGGTTCGAATACCAAATCTGGTGGCTTGCTTTCTCACTTTGTTTCTCTCTCTGGTTAGTGTATGTGTCCTATAGCAAAAATTAAATAATCCTTTTTCTTTTTCAATAATTATTTATTTAATTCTGTTCATTTATTTTTTTTTCTTTTTTCTTTTAAAATTTGACCAGAGAGAGGGAAAGACAGAAAGCAAGCCACCAGGTCCAGGACTCAAAGAGTGGTCAGTATGTGGGAATGTGCACTGCCTTAACCACCACACCATCTGCTGGTCCTTTATATACTTATTTTCATTTTATCAGAGAGGGACAGATAGAGAACGCAAGCAACCAGGTCGGGGACTCAAACTGTCTTCAGCCTTGTGGGAGTCCAGCACCCTTAACCTCCACACCACCTGCCAGCCCCTAAATAATCCTTTTAAAAAGAGACATAATAATAATAAATAATGGGACCAGCAGGTGGCATGATAGTTAGGGGTGCTGGACTCCCACATGGCCAACCACGGTTCAAGTCCTGGACCTGGCAGCTTGCTCTCCCGCTTTCTCTCTTTCTCACTCTGTCCCTCTCTGCTCAAATTAAAAATAAATTAAATATGTATGAGTTAAATAAAATAGAAAAAATAATAAATAAAACTAATTAATTCTTTTTTATAAAAAGTAGCTTCCTGACCACAGGAAGTATATTTTGCTCTATTCTAGTGAGAATACTTCAGTAAGTGCTTTGGGAAGAAGTGGGGTTTGGACCTTTGGGTGTGAGGACCAGACAAACTACATTACGTGTGCCAGGAACCCGCCAAGTGTGAGGTGCCGCTTATCAGTAAACTAATTTTCCTTAGTATTTGTGGCAAGATGTCCACTACACTTCTTCCACTGAGACTGTGTCAACGTCTTCCTCTAGGTCTCAACTCCCAGAGAAGCGAAGGCCGCAAACACATCTACCGTCCGGACCACAGCTGTTTCCCAGGCCCGGCCTCCACGTCCTTTTTCCAAGCTGTCCAGACTGAGGCACGGGAGTCATACCAGGCTGACCGGAAGTCCCCTCGCGCCCCCAGAAACACCAAGCTCCCATCCTGTTCATCCTTGCCAGCGTCGCTCTGTCCTCCGACCTCATTCACTCGCCCCGCTCCCCGCACGCCTTCTGCGTTTGCAGGCCTCCGACAACGTAAACGTGTAAGGACCAGAAACCTTTCCCTCCCGCTAAAGGGCCGGGTTTAGCGACAGGCCGGCCCAAGAGCAGAATCAGAGGTGGACGTCCCGCCCGCAGCTCGAGGCCGCTCCGGGCGCGCCTCAGTCCTGGCCTCCCGCCTCCCCACCTCCCTGCCACCCCCTAACCCCGCCCTCTGG
>NW_006159876.1:2900367-2906797 GCF_000334495.1 Tupaia belangeri chinensis | reverse complement strand
CAGCCACGACCCCGTGAACGGCGTGGCGGGCAAACCGCGCTTCTCGCGAGACCCGGGAACGCCGCCGCGAGAAGCGCTCTTAGAATTTGGCGCCAAAGTTGCGCGCAGTCTGGGCGGAGCCTACAAGACCCACCTCCCCGGTCACGCCCACCTGCCTTAATCCCCGCCTTCTGGGGTCCGGTCGGGGGGAGGGCCTCTCAACGCTTCCGGTCTCCCGAACCGCCCCAAGTTGAGCCGTCTGTCTGTGTGAGTTTTCTCGTTGCTACTCTCCAGGCACTTGACGCTTTGCGAGTGAGTCTTGGCGTTTTGAAAAACTGAATTGTGGATGGAATAAAAAGAATAGAAGATGATCAGTAGATGGCGTAGTGGTTAAGTCGCTGGACTCCTACGTGGGGAACACCAGTTCGAGTCCCGACCCGGTGACTTGAAACAGGCCGAGTGAGCACGTGCCCAAGATCCCCGGAGGAGACTGGAGAAGGGATTGCGGCATGGCCATCCCCCCTGGGGTGGGGGGTGATTTCTCACTTTCCCTCTCACCCGCTCTGACTCTCCAGCGGGAAGCTGAAAGGCAAACAAACCTCTCCCTCTAAAAAAAGAATAGAGGCAGGTAGTATTACATGCTAAACTGGTGATTCTTCAAAGCCAGTAGAATGCCGTGAACACTAGTTGCTTATTAAATAAGGAGCTGAACACAGAGGTGGTAAAGAGACCTAGGAGGAGAGCCGGCCAAGTGGTGCGGAGGTCAAGGGAGCTGGGTCTGTCATGGCCAGCAGCAATTCCTGTCCTGGACCTGCCTTGAGTAACTGCCTTGAGAGTACCCAGAACGGGGTGGACCATAAGTTTTCCAACCCGGGGTCCTTTCTCCTGGTTTCTGTTTCCCCGTGGCCAAATGCACATGCCCTCTACAAATTTTTTTAGAAGATCTTTGGGGATGGCATGTGGCATGGTGGTTAGGGCACTGAACTCCTACATGGTCAACTGTGGTTTTAGTCTGGGATGTGGTGTCTTACTTTCTAGCTTTCCCCTTCTTTCTGTCTCTGCCTCCCTGGTGAGTACACATGCCCTATAGAAAAGTGAAAATTGATAATAAATCGAGGGCGGTCAGGTGGTGTGGTGGTTGAAGTGCTAGACTCCCACCTGGTGGGATCTGGTGGCTTGCTTTCTCACTGTCCCTCTCTCTGTGTCTCTCTGGTTAAATTTAAAATAATAATAATAATAATAAATAATTATTTAAAAATTATTATAAAAGTAAATATTTTTAAATGAGACAAAATATTTTCAGTTACTTGTATGTATATTACTACAAAGTAATTTATAGTTATTTGTATATACATGTAATAAACTATATACTTACAGACTGGGAAAATGTATATATACAACTAATACTTATGGGATAGGTAAAACATATAGAGAGGGGTGGAGACTTAAATTTCTTTGAACATGTAACTATATTAACTATTCAAAAAGTTCATTTAAAATGTTATCTGAAAACGTAGCATCACTGAGATTTGACAAACCTTGGGACCAGCAGATGGCGTAGTGTTTACATGACTGGACTTCCAGGTAGTTGACTGCAGTTCAAGTCCCTGACCCAGTGGCTTAAAACTCAAGTCAGGCACGTGTACGTGCATGCTCAAAATCCCAAGAGGAGAATGGAGGAGAAGGGATTGTGTCGTTGCCATCTCTCTGGTGGGTAATTTCTTGCTTTCTGTCTCTCTGTCGACATTCTCTCTCTGACTCTCCAGCGAGTACATGTACCCTATAGCAAAATTCCCTCTAAAAAAAAAAAAAAAAAGGAAGATTTGACAAACCTAGATAATTAGGGAGTGGTGGTAGCATTCTAGTTTTCTGTAGCTTGAAATATTTTATTAAATTTTTAAAAGAATGGATCAAATGTGTGAAAAGAATTAGAAACTAAGTTTCCGGTTCAAGCTACCTAAAATTGTGTATGCAAATGTGTATATGTACTACATTTTCCTTTATTTTATGCTTTTAGTTCTTTTTATTTTTTTAAAGGATTTTTGCCTTAGAGCATGTGCGCTTGAGGAGGGAGTCAGAGAGAGGGAAAATGAGAAATCATCCCCACTCCAAGAGGGAATGGCCACACCGCAATCCATTCTCCTCCATTCTCCTCATGGGATTTTGGGCCAGGACACACACACATCCAGTGTCAGTTTCAAGCTGCCAGGTCCAGGACTCGAACTGCAGTCAGTCATGTGAAAGTTCAGCTCCTTAGCCACCACACCACCTGCTGGCCCCCTATGCTTGTATTTCCTTTTTTTATTTTTTAATAATTATTTTCTTTATCTTATTTATTTATTTATTTTAATTTGATCAGAGAGGGACAGAGAGAGAAGAGAGGGAAAGTGAGAAAGCAAGCTGCCAGGTCTAGTACTTGAACTGTGGTTGGCCATGTGGGAGTCCAGTGCCCTTAACCACCTTGCCACTGCTGGCCCCCCATGCTTTAATTTCTGTGTAAGCAAGATAATAACATTAATCCATGAACGAAACGAACAATTTGAATGAGAAGCATGTCAACTATGGTAGTCTGAATTGCTGAGACAAAGGCGCTCATTTCGTTATCCAGGTAACAGTCTATTCTCACTTTTTGTCTAATAAACTAAATGTGAAAGTACTTTGAAAAATTAAAACTTTCATACCTGTCCCCACACACACCTAAAAACAAAGCAGATACTCTGAAGGTTTGAATCTAAGTCATTACTTGCTGATGACTTTGAATTCTGTTTTCTCAGCATTTGTAATAGAACCTGCGGTGCCAGCAGGTGGTGTGGTGGTTAAGGCACTGCATTCTCACATGGCCAACAGTGGTTTGAGTCCCACACTTAGCATCTTGCTTTCTCACTTTCTTTCTCGATCTCTCTGGTGAACACGTGTGCCCTATAGCAAATTTAAAAAAAATAATAATAAGGAACAGCAGATGGTATAATGGTTATGTTGTTGGACTCCCATGTAGTTGACTGGGTTCAAGTCCCAAAGCCAGTGGCTTAAACTCACATTTGGGCACGTGTGCGTGCGTGCCCAAGATCTTGAGAGGAGAATGGAGGAGAAGGGATTGTGGCATGGCCATCCCCCCAGGGGTGATTTCTCACTTTCTCTCTCTATTTCTGGCGAGCTCATGCATGTACCCTATAGCAAAAACCTCTCCAAAAATAAATAAGTTAATAATAAGGGGCCTGCAGGTGGTGTGGTGATTAAAGGTGCTGGACTCCCACATGACCAACTGTGGTTCAACTCCCGAACCTAACAGCTTAATTTCTCAGTTTCCCTCTCTCTCTCTTTCTCTCTCTCTCTTCTTTAACTATGTCCTTTCTGGTCAAACTAAAATAAGTAAATAAATAAAGTTAAATAAAATAACTATTTAAAAATAATAATAATAAAAATAAAAAGTAAAATTATGGGGCCAGCAGGTATTATGGTGGTTAAGATGCTAGACTCCCACGTGACTGACTGTAGTTTGAGTCCTGGACCTAGTGGCTTGCTTTCTTACTTTCTCTCTCTCTCTGTTTCTGGTGAATGCATGTACTCTGTGGCAAATTAAAAAATAATAATGATAATGATAAATAAAATTAGTTTTAAAACATAGAAAATAAGTAATTCTTAAATATATAAGAATTCTACTTCACAGGATTGTGAAGAAGATTTTTGTTTGTTTGTTTTTGGAGAGGTTTTCTCTATAGGGCATGTGTGCTCACCAGACAAACAGAGAGAGACATAGAGACAGAAAGCGAGAAATCACCCCCCAGGGGGGATGGCCACGCCGCAATCCCTTCTCCTCCATTCTCCTCTCGGGATCTTGGGCACGCACGCACACGCACCCGGCGTGAGTTTTAAGCCACCCGGTCCGGGACGCAAATCGCCATCTACTATGTGGGAGTCCAGCGACATAGCCATTACGCTAACTTCTGGTCCCTGAAGAAGATTAAAACATAGTACTTGGGGGGTGGGCAGCAGGTGGCATGGTGGTTAAGGTGTTGAATGTTACATGGCCAACTCCGCAGTTCAAGTCCCAGACCTGTTGGCTTGAAAATCAGGCCAGGTGTGTGTGCATGAGTGCATGCCCAAAATCCTGAGACAGGCATGGAGGATAAGGAATTGTGGTGATCTCTCACTTTCCCTTTCTCTTTCTCTCTCTAGCAAGCACATGTGCCCTATAGCAAAACTTAAAAAAAAAAAAAAAAACAAGCTCTGAGTCTTGCCTAACACTTTACTTACGTTAGCCCAGGGCTGGCACCAACAGTAGTCTGCTGCGGACCTAGGGACTCCATCTCAGTGTCGTGGCGTCTTCTTGTCCCTGCATTGTACATGATGTGCCCAAACTGGGATTATGCCACCCGGTCAGGTCTGCAGCACCAGGAGACCTCTGGGTGGCTTTTATGCATTAGTATCAGCTCAGCTTTAAATAACAGAAAACTAAACAAAAAAGCTACTAAAATAATAAACAAGATAAAAAGTCTCCTCTAAGCTGGAGGTAGTAAATCTATGGTTGGCATAATATCCCATTGTATTATGAATCCAGTCTCCCATCTCCCTGCCTTTTTTTAATTTTTTTTTTTTTGAGAGAGATTTTTGCCATAGGGTGTGTGCATTCACTGGAGAGACAGGGACAGAAAGTGAGAAATCACCTCCCAGGGGGGATGGCCATGACACAATCCCTTCTCTATTCTCCCCTTGGGATTTCGAACACATTCACACACATGACTGTGAGTTTCAAGCGTCCAGGTCCAGTACTCGAACCATTGTTGACTATGTGGGAGTCCAACAACTTAACCACGTTGCCACCTGCTGGCCCTTCCCATCTTACTACTTTACCATGAGAGCATTTCATTCTCCCATCATCTAATTGTCCAAGTTTTCTAGAACTCCAACTACACTTCAGTCCCCCAAGGAGGAAACAGGGGAAGGGGATGGCCCCACATTTTAAGAACATTTCCCTTGGGACCAGCAGTTCGTGTAATGGCTATGTCACTGAACTCCCATGTTGTCGACCATGGTTCGAGTTCTGGACCCGGTGGTTTAAACTCACGTCGGGCGCATGTGCGTGCATGCCCAAGATCCCGAGAGGAGAATGGAGGGAAAGGGATGGCGACGTGGCCATCCCCCCTCGGGGGTGATTTCTCGCTTTCTGTCTCTCTCTCTTTCTGGTGAGGGAACACGCCCTATAGCAAAAATCTCTCAAAACAAAACAAAAAAAATTAGAACATTTCCCAGAAGTTGCATAAGATTCTGTTTACTTCCCTTTATCCGAAATGTAATCACATCACCAACTCAGCAGCAAAGGAGCATGAGAATGTGGTCTTTATGCTTGGTAGCCATGGGCTCAGTAGATACTTAGTTATTGTAATTGTAGGAGAAGGAGTGAAAAGATATTGGCGATAACTAACAGATAACAGAAACAGATTAATAAATAAACTTGACATATTTACACTTTGAGGTGTTTCCAAAAATGTGACAAGTGCGATAGCTAGTACTTTCACAATAATGCACCAAAGGCGCCAGCAGATGGTGTGGTGGTTGAGGTGCTGGACTCTCACATGGCGGGCCACAGTTCAGGTCTCGGACCTGGCGACTTGCTTTCTCACCTTCTTTTTCTCTTTCTCTCTAGTCAAATTGAAACATAGTAAATAAAATTATGTAAGTGATTAGTTTTTTAAAATGCAGGGGCCAGCAGTTAGGGTAATGGCTATGTCGCTGGACTCCCACGTAGTCAACCACGGTTCGAGTCCCGGACCCGGTGGCTTAAAACTCACGCCGGGCGCATGTGCATGCGTGCCCAAGATCCTGAGAGGAGAATGGAGAAGGGATTGCGGTGTGGCCATCCCCCCTGCGGGGGGGGGGTGATTTCTCGCTTTCTGTCTCTCTGCGTCTCTCTCTGTCTGTCTGGTGAGCGCACGTGCCCTATGGCAAAAAAAAACTCTTCAAAAAAAAAAATGCACACAAGAAATTCTCAGCACAAAAAGCCTTTTGTCACTGTTAGCTGTTTTTATACCTTTGGGAATCTTTCTTAGAACTCATCTTTAAATCACAATACCAGCTTTATTAATAACCAGAAGTCTGTGATCAAATCACTTAATTGCTCTGAGCCCGTTTGCTCTTTCATAATACAAAAGGTACAGACTGGATGTTCCCAAAAGTGCTGTTTTAGCAAAAGATAACTGATGCCTGGAGTAAAATATCAAAAGGTATTTATTAAGTGTTAGATGTTTCAGATAATAAACCAGGGTCCTTGCTCTTAATAAACTTACACACCAACTTGATAAGATAACATAACCCTTGAACACATTTAAGAATGTCTGGGGAGAAGAAGCCGCGGGCCTTCAGAACAAGGTTCCACATGGCTACTGTGAACTAGATTTTTAAGGGAATGAAGATTTTCTACTAATAATTCAGCCTCCAACAAACGAGCTAGCGG
>NW_006159876.1:2897452-2898476 GCF_000334495.1 Tupaia belangeri chinensis | reverse complement strand
TTTTTTTTTTTTGTAATGTGCATGATTGAGTCACTATGCAGTGTGTACTGGATGGGAGATCGCATTTTGTGTGCTGTGATGATGCCTAGGGAAGGAATGCAAATTGAGTTACAAAAAAAAGTTTCAGGAAAACAAAATGTATCTATTAAATGACTGCAGTAGGATATGTAGCCCCAGTTAGGTGCTAATTTATAGGATGCGTAAAGTTAGACTTGTGCTCATGGAAATGTGTGTGTCACATGTGTTTGCTAGGAGGGTATTTGGACTGATGAGGGTCTTTGGTGATTCAATAAAATGTGGGGGGGGAAATGGTATAGAAATAGATAACAGAGACAGTGTGGGAGGAGAACAGGAGGTGGCAGAGGGTAAGAGAGGGAACCAAGGATGGGGGAGAAAAAGCAAAACATACAGAAAACAAGAAATGGAAGATCATTTGCTAATAATAACATATTTGTTGATGTGCTTTATTGAGACAATATACAGTGTACTCTGGATGGAAAATCTCATTATGTATGCTGTAATGATGTACAGTGAATGAATGCAAATAAGAATGTCTGGGGACTCCTGCCATATTAGTTCAACCCCAAGATAGAAATGAAGAACTCACCTTCCCAGGCTTTGTTGTGACCAGTTGTATATTGTACAGACTCCTACCATCTTATTAGTTCAACCCCAAGATAGAAATGAAGAACTCACCTTCCCAGGCTTTGTTGTGACCAGTTGTATATTGTACACCCCAGTTCCACAACTAAATGAGACTTCCGGTTAGAAGAGCAATGGAATTGGGTGGAGTAGGGGCCAGCAGGTGGCATGGGCTTAAGGCACTGGATTGTATATATCCGGCTGCACAGTTAAAGACCCGGTCCTGGTGGCTTGAAAATCACACTGGGGGGGACTAGCAGATGGCATGATGGTTATGTCTGGTGTCCCAGACCCAGCGTCTTAAAACTCATGCCAGGTGAGGGAACCAGCAGTTAGTGTAATGGCTATGTCGCTGGACTCCCACGTGGTTGACCGCAGTTCG
>NW_006159876.1:2896676-2897370 GCF_000334495.1 Tupaia belangeri chinensis | reverse complement strand
CAAGGGATTGTGGTGTGGCCATCCCCCCCTGGGGGGTGATTTCTCGCTTTCTGTCTCTATGTCTCTCTCTGTCTGTCTGGCGAGCACACGCGCCCTATAGCAAAACTCTCTCCAAAAAAAAAAGAAAAAGAAAAAGAAAAAAACTCATGTCAGGTGCTTGTGCATGCATGGCCAGAATCCCAGGAGGAGAATGGAGAAGGGACTCTCCTGGGGGAGATTTCCGTCTCCCTGGACGGGGGTTGATTTCTCGCTTTCTGTCTCTGTGTGAGCACATGCACCTTATAACAGAAATCTCCCCCCCTAAAAAAAAGGGGGTGGGGATCAGCAGGTGGCATGGTGGTTAAGGTGCTGGACACTCCCACATGGCTGACCACAGTTCAAGTCCTGGACCTGGTGGCTTGCTTTCTCACTTCCCCTTTCTTCTTCTCTGTGTCTCCTTCTGTCAAATTAAAAATAAATGAATGAATAAATAAAATTAAAAAGAAAATCATGCTGGGTGTTTGTGTATGCATGCCCCAAATCTCAAGAGGAGATTGGAAGGGAAGGGATTGTGGCATGGCCATTTCCCCCAGGGAGTGATTTTCTCTCTCTTTCTCTCTCTAGTGAGCCACAAACTCTATAGCAATCACTAAAATAATAATAATTTTTTTTTTTTTTTTGGAGAGTTTTCATTGTAGGGCGCGTGCGCTCGCCA
>NW_006159876.1:2882170-2896641 GCF_000334495.1 Tupaia belangeri chinensis | reverse complement strand
TTTAAGCCACCGGGTCCGGGACACGAACCGCGGTCGACTACGTGGGAGTCCAGCGACATAGCCATTACGCTAACTGCTGGTTCCCTAAAATAATAATAATTTTAAAAAAGAGCGAGATTGAGTAAAGGAGGAGGTACTGTCTGAAATCTATTGTGGCAAAAAAACAACCAGCTTCGGGGCTGGCAAGTGGCATGGTGGTTAAAGGCGCTGGACTCCCACATGGCTGACCAAGGTTCAAGTCTTGGACCTGGTGGCTTGCTTTCTCACTTCCTCTCTCTCTCTATCTCTCTCTGTCTCTCTCTGATCAAACTGGAAAATAATAATGATAATAATAATAAATAAAAGTTAAATAAAATAATTCTTAAAAAAAAAAAAAAAAAAAAGCTTCCAAGGAAGCAGGACTGGTGTGCTGGTCATCATACTCGGTGTCCAGCATCAGTGGTGACAGTGGCGATCCACTTGTGCCCAGCGGGTGGCCCTGGCAGGGTGTCCGTTAGAGTACCAGAACAGCATCTGTTTGGTCTTAGTCTTGAGTAGCTGCCAAGCCTTGCTTTCTGCCCATTTGAGAGAGTCTAGGGGCCATCTGTATCCTTTAATAAATTGATTTTCTATTTAAACTAGAAATGAGGCTTGCTTCTATTATTGGCAACTAAGAGCTCTGACTAACACACAACTGATTACAAATAAGGTAATATATAATTAAATGCTAATTTGCTGAGAAGCCACAAGTTAGTAAGTGTCAGAGGTACTGAGAAGAAAGAAAAATGAATGAGCGCTAGAGTGATCAGGGAAGACGTGGGAACTCGAGCTGAATTTGGAAGTAGATAGGACTTGGACAGATGGATAGGAGGTTGCTCAAAGGTTTGAGAAATGACAGAAGTATAAAGAAATTAGTTTTAGGGGCTAGTAGGTGGCGTAGTAGTTAAGGAGTTGGACTGGTTGGCTGTGGTTCGAGTCCAGGACCTAGTGACTTGAAATTCACATTGGGCATGTGTGAGTGTGTGCCCAAAATCCCAAGAGGAGAATGGGGAAGAAGGGATTGAGGCGTGCCATCCCCCCGGGGGGGCGGGTTTCTCATTTTGTCTCTTTGGCAAGCACATGCTCCCTATAGCAAAAATCTCTCTTAAAAAAAAAAATAGCTTCAAAAAGGAAACTGACCAAATTGACTCTGATGGTGGTGTTGGAAAGAATGAAAAATAAGATTGGGATTGCTGTGCCAGCCAGCAGCGTGGTGATTAAGGTGCGAGGTCTCACATGGTTAAGTGTGGGATTCGAGTCCCGGACCTCGTGGCTTCAGAGACACACTGGGCATGTGTGCTTCTGTGCCCCAAATCCTGATGCCACATGGCCACCTCCCCTGGGAAGTGCTTTCTCTCTGTCTTTTTCCAACAAGTGCATGCACACTAGAACACATTTTTAAAGTAAAAGATGAGGATAGTCAGTTTAAACAGAAAACTACCATCATAGTATTTTTTTAAATAGCTCCTCAAACTTTTATGTATTATTTTTATGTAGTATTTGATACACACAAAATAATGCATAAATGTTTGCATGTTACAAGACATGGTAACACAATATACACCAGGAGCATACAGTCCGAGAACTAGCGTTACACCTTGCCATATATTTATCTCCTCTGATATTCCCAGCAGCCCCCATCCCTCTGAAATCACTGCTGTTTGGAATTTTGTATGTTTTATTCCTTTTAAAATGTAGTTTTTGGGGAACCAGCAGTTAGCGTAATGGCTATGACGCTGGATTCCCACATAGTCGACCGTGGTTCGCGTCCCGGACCCGGTGGCTTAAAACTCATGCCGGGCGCGTGTGCGTGCGTGCGTGCCCAAGATCCTGAGAGGAGAATGGAGGAGAAGGGATTGCGGCGTGACCATCCCCCCTGGGGGGTGATTTCTCGCTTTCTGTCTCTATGTCTCTCTCTGTCTGTCTGGTGAGCGCATGCGCCCTATAGCGAAAATCTCTCCAAAAAAAAAAATAGTTTTTGGAGGGACCAGCAGATGGTGTAATGGTTATGTCGCTGGACTCCCACATAGTTGACCACGGTTGGAGTCCCAGACCTGGCGGCTTAAAACACACTGGGCACATGTGCGTGCATGCCCAAAATCCCAAGAGGAGAAGGGACTGCAGTGTGATCATCCTCCCTAGGGGGTGATTTCTCTCTGTCTCTCTCTGTCTCTCTAGCAAGTGCACGCTAAATTTTTATAGGAAAAATTTTCTAAAAAAAATTTTTTTTGTTTGCATGTATTGACTGAAACAGTATGAACAGTATGTTGTGTGATATGGCTTAATTTTGAGGCTTTTGATGACTATATTGAGTCTGCCTAGACTTGTTTTTCTCCATTTTATTTATTTATTTTTTTTAGGTTTTTACCACAGGGCATGTGTGCTTGGCAGATAGAGACAGACAGAGGGAAAGTGAGACATCTCCCCCCACAGGAGATTGCTACTCCATCATTCCTTCTCTTCCTGGGATTTTGGGCACACATGCCCAGCGTAATTTTCATGCTGCCAGGTCCAGGACTCTAACTGCAGTAGGCCACGTGGGAATCCAGCGCCTTGCCCGCCATGCCACCTGCTGGCCCCAAGTATATATTTTGAAAGTTTATTCATCGAGGGAAAGTGAGAGAGAGCGAGAGAGAGAGAGACTGCCGATAGGGTCTTGCCACGCCAGCATCCTCCTGCTTCCCCTTCCCCCTGAAATCCCCCAACTTTCTAGCCAGCCAAGACCTGTTATGTTCAGCTTGACTCGGTCTGAACCCCAGACCTTCCTCTATGACTTCAGGATCGTGCAGCTGTGCCCGCTATCTGCTTTGCCCGTAGGGCAGAAAAGTCATGACAAAAAGTTTTGAGCAAAATCCTAGGAATATTTCTTCCTGTAATTTTGTTTTAAGTTTTGCTATAGGGTGTGTGTGTTTTCCAGAGAGAGAGAGAGAGAGGGAAAGTGAGAAATCACCCCCGGAGACATGCTCACACTGTAGTCTCTTCTCATCCATTTTCCTCTTGGGATTTTGGACCTGCACACATGCACGCCCAAGTGTGTGTTTCAATCTGCCAGGTCCAAGACTTGAACAGTACAGTTGGCCACATGGGACCCAGCTGCCTTAAACAACACACCACCTGGCTAGCCCTCTTTTTTTATAAGATGGCATTGTAGCACATCAAAAATGCAGTGTTTTAGAAACTCACTAAAGATTTTTCCTCCTCTAAAATAAACAGTATGATTCTATAGGTATTTTTACAGAGAATACACAAAAATACATGCAGATGATGGCTTCTTTGACTTCAGTGAATTCAAAGGTAGGTTCTGTCACCCTGAAAAAAAAAAAAGAGTGCTGAGGCAAAGCGAGTAAAGCAAAAGAGTTTATTTGGATCAGGGTTGGGATGATTGGCAGATATTCCAAAAAACAAGTTGCCCCAGGGACCAGCAGTTAGTGTAATGGTTATGTCGCTGAACTCCCATATAGCTGACCACAGTTCGAGTCCCAGACCTGGTGGCTTAAACTCACGCCAGGCACGTGTACATGCGTGCCCAAGATCCCAAGAGGAGAAGGGATTGTGGCGGGGCCATCCCCCCTGGGGGGTGATTTCTCCCTTTCTGTCTTTCTGGTGAGCATGGGCCCTATAGCAAAAACCTCTCAAAAAAAAAAAAAAAGAAAAACAAGTTGCCCCAGACAATGTGTGTGAGTGTGTTACAGATTTCAGGGTCTGTCTACTTGCCAGAGAGAGGGAAAATGAGCAATCACCCCCGGGGTGGATGGCCATGCTGCAATCCCTTCTCTATTCCCCTCCTGGGATTTTGGGTATGCATGCACATGCGCCCAGCATGATTTTCATCCACTGGGTCCAGTACTTGAACCATAGTCAGCCATGTAGCCAGCAGGTGGCATGGTGGTTAAGGTGCTGGATTCCTGCATGGCTGACTATGGTTCAAGTACTGGACCCAGTGGATAAAAATTGTGCCAGGTGCCTGTGCGTGCATACCCGAAATCCCAAGAGGAAAATAGAGGAGAAGGGATTGCGGCATGATCATCCCCTCTGGGGGATGATTTCTCACTTCCTCTCTCTGTCTTTCCAACAAGCACACACACCCTTTAGCAAAAAAAACCCAAAAACAAACAAACAAAAAGAACGTTAATTCTGTTGCCCTTGTTCCTTTTAGAGGGGGAAGGAGCGATGTGGGAAAGGACCTAGACCTGCTCCTGCTCTTGAGCAGAGTGTGGAGCCGGTGAGTCGGGGAGGTGAAGGAGGGATGTACTTGGACGTCTGTAAAACAGAAGGTCCGTGGGTTTAGGTAGTGTCGAGAGCTATTTCAGGCGCACGTTCCCAAGAAAGCCACAAGGTGGGCCTGTGTTTTATTTCTTGATCACGTTGCCTTAGACTGGAATCTTTCGTTTTCAGTAAACATTGGCTTGTGTTAGGGACATGTCAACTTCCTTAAAGTGCCATTTTGTTTACGTAACTTTTTAAAAAAGGAGTATTTATTAAATATTATTATTTTTTAAAGAATTATTTTATTGGGACCAGCAGTTGGCGTAATGGCTGTGTCACTGGACTCCCATGTAGTTGACCGCAGTTGGAGTCCCAGATCTGGTGGTTTAAACTCACGCCGGGCGTGTGTGTGTGTGTGTGTGTGTGTGTGTGCGCGCGCATGCCCAAGATAGAGAGGAGAATGGAGGAGAAAGGATTGAGGCGTGGCCATCTCCCCTGGGGGGTGATTTCTTGCTTTCTGTCTCTCCATCTCTCTCTGTCTTTCTTTTTCTTTTTTCTTTCTTTTTTTTTTTTTTTTTTGAATGGCCACGCCACAATCCCTTCTCTTCCATTCTCCTCTTGGGATCTTGGGCACGCACGCATACGCGCCCGGCGAGAGTTTAAGCCACCAGGTCCAAGTCTTGAACCGCGGTCAACTACATGGGAGTCCAGCGACATAGCCATTACAATAACTGCTGGTCCCCATCTCTCTCTGTCTTTCTGGTGAGCACACGCGCCCTATAGCAAAAACCTCTCCAAAAAAAAAAGAAGAAGAAAATAATTATTTTATTTAACTTTATTTATTTATTTACTTATTTTAATTTGACCAGAGAGGGACAGAGAGAGAGAGGGAAAGTGACACAAAGCAACCAGGTCTGGGATTTGAACCATGGTAGGCCATGTGGGAGTCCAGTACCCTTAATTACCACACCACCTGCTGGCCCTAATATTATTATTTTTAATTTGCTATTGGACACGTGTGCTCACCAGAGAGAGACTCAGAGAGAGAGAGAGAGAGAGAGAGTGAGAAGGGAAACTACCAGATCTGGAACTCGAACTATGGTTGGATTTGTGGGAGTCCAGTGCCTTAACTACTTCACCACCTGCTGGCCCTGATGATGTGACTTTGATTTATTTTTTTTTTTAAGAGGTTTTTGCTATAGGGCCCATGTGTGCACTAGAAAGACAGAAGGAAGCAGAGACAGAAAGCGAGAAATCATCCCCCATGGTGGGGACGGCCACACTGCAATCCCATCTCCTCCATTCTCCTCTTGGGATCTTGGACACGCACATACGCCCCGCGTGAGTTTAAGACACCAGATCCAAGACTCGAACCACAGTCAACTACATGGGAGTCCAGCAACATAACTCCTGGTCCCAGTGATGTGACTTTTAACATTTCTATACACTGCCACTAGGCCTAGCTTCCTTCTTCCCCTATAAAAGCATCTGCAAGGGGACCAGCAGGTGGCATGGTGGTTAAGGCGCTGGACACTCCCACATGGTCGACCAGGGTTCAAGTTCTGAATCTGGTGACTTGCTTTCTCACTTCCTCTCTCTCTCACTCTCACTCTCTGTCTCTCTCTGATCAAACAATAAAATAAATGAATAAATAAAATAAAATAAATAATTATTTTTTAAAAAAAGCATCTGCAAGTTGGTAGACCTTTCAAAAATCCTTTTACATGTCTTGCCAGTGTGGCCACACTGTGACACAGTCATCTCACTCATGACTCTGCCTCTGTGTGTTTTGTTGAGGGGTGAGGGGTGGGGCTTGTTTGGGTCCCTGGACTGGAAATGTGGGACCCCTCAGCCAGCAACAATATGGCTATTTGTCCTTGTCCCTCTACGCTTTCACTGACAGGCGTTTGTAGCGGATCCTAGATGGATATCTAATAGGGAGCTTTTGCACTTACAGAGTGAGAAACTGAGTTCTTCTTGGGATTTCAGAGCCCGATTATGGAGTTACAAAAACTCCGTTTTGTAAATGTCATGAGTGAGCTTCAAACAGGAGTTTCAGTTCCCTGGGCAGAACTTTCCTCATTGTTTCGTACTTCAAGTTGACTGCCATGACGTCTGTCAGTCTCCCTGGAATTCCTAAGAGAGCTCTCCAACAAAGGGCACAATCCTGTGCAGAAGGATGAAAACAGAGGGAGAATTAATGAGTTGGAGCCAGTCATGCTAGCACAAGCCCCTGTTACAGTAATGCGCGGAGTCGTCCACATGACACAACAATGTCACCGTTATAACGACAATATTAAAATATAAGGTAAGCAATGTGGCACTTTGTGAAAAAGATTCCTTGCTTATGTACCAGTAATTATAGTTTTAGAATAATCTTAAAATATACAAAAGGGGGCCAGCAGGTGGCATGTGATTAAGGTGCTGTGATTCCAGAGGAAGTCAGGACTCCCGCATGGCCAACTGCCTTTTTTTTTTTTTTCTACCTTAATTCACTATACACCATCACAACACACAAATGAATTTTCCATCCAAAATACACTGTGCATTGGTTCAATCAAGCACATCAACATACATGTTCTCAGCAAATAATTTTCCAATTCTTACGTCCTGCATACCTTGCCCTTTGTCTTGCCATCCCTGATTCCCCATCCCCCACCCTCTGCCATGTCCCATCCTCCTCCCCCATTGTCCCTGGCATCCATGGTTGCCCTCCATGCCTTCCGCCCCCCCAACATTTAGGGAAATTTAACAAAATTCAACAATTTAAATTTATAAGATGATCACTATTTAAGTACAAGTACAATAAGTGTTTAAAATATCAAAACAAACTGGGTTTATAATATTGACAATATCTGGGACCAGCAGTTGGTGTAATGTTGTGTCACTGGACTCCCATATAGTCAACTGCAGTTCTAGTCCCAGACTTGGTGGCTTAAACTCTCAACTGGCACATGCTCATGCATGCCCAAGATTCCAAGAGGAGAATGTAGGCAAAGGGATTGTGGTGTGGCCACCCCCCCAGGGGGTGATTTCCCACTTTCTGTCTTTCTGGTGAGCGCATGCGCCCTATAGCAAAAACCTCTTCCCCCTCCCCCCCCAAAAATAGACATTATCTGTAAATTGAGCTAAAAAAGTCAAGAAATTTGCAACCATAATAATCGAATATTAATTAAAATAATGATATATGTAAAATGTCCAACAACGTGGATTGGTTACATAAACTAAGATTCATCCATATGATGGAATATGTAACAACAATATTTTTAAAAATATTATAGAATCAATATAGAATAATCAACAATATTTGATTTTTTAAAAAAGCAACCAAAGGGGCCAGCAGGTGGCATAATGGTTAAGGTGTTGGACTCCCACATGGCTGCTGTGGTTTGAGTCTCAGATCTGGTGACTTGAAACTCAAGCAGGACATGAGTGTGAGCATGCCCTAAATTCCAGAAGAAGATTGGAGGATAATGGAGGAGAAGGAATTGTGGCATGGCCATTCCCTCAAGGGGTGATTTCTTACTTTTCCTCTCACTGTCTCTGTCTCTCTGGGAAAACAACAACAAAAAGATAACGAATTAAAAAAAAAAAAAAATAGGAGCCAGCAGATGGCATGGTGGTTAAGGCACGGGACTCTCACATAGCTGACTTCAGTTTGAGTCCCAGACCTGGCAGCTTGCTTTCTCATTTTTCCTCTCTCTCTCTCTGTCTCTGGTCAAATTAAATAAATAATAACAAATGGAAATAAATAAATCTTTAAAAAGTAATAATAACAGGGAACCAGCAGGTGGTGTGGTGGTTAAGGTGCTAGGCACTACAACAAGGCCAACCACGGTTCAAGTCCCGGACCTGGTAGCTTGCTTTCTCACTTTCGCATGCTCTCTCTCTCTGTCCCTTTCTAGCCCAATGAAAATAAATGAATGAATAAATAAAATTAAATAAATAATTCTTAAAAGTAATAATAACAGGGGCCGGCAGATGGTGTGGTGCTTCAGGGTACTGGACTCTCATATGGCTGAGTGTGGTTTGAGACCTGGATCTGGCAGCTTGCTTTGTCACTTTTGCTGTCTCTTTCTGATCAAATTAAAATAAGTGAATAAATAAAGTTAAATAAAATAATTTTTAAAATAATAACAAATAAAATAAAATAAATAATTACTTTAAAATAACGATAATGGGGCCAGCAGGTGGCATGGTGGTTAAAGGTGCTGGACTCCCACATGACCCACCATGGTTTAAGACCCAGACCTGGTGGCTTGCTTTCTCACTTTCTCTCTCTCTCTCTCTGATAATTGGAAAATAATAATAATAATAATAAATAAGGTTAAATAAAATCATTCAAAATACAATAATGATAGTCATTATAAATTAAATAAAATAATTATAAAAAGATGACGAGCAAGACAATTACACACATTAATAGAACTGGGGCCAGTAGATGGCATAGTGGTTATGTCACTGGACTCCCACATGGTCAAATCCCAGACCCGCGACTTGAAACTCATGCCAGATGTATGTGCATGTGTGGCCAATCCTGTGAGGAGGGTGGAGGAGAGGGGATTGTGCCATGACCATCCTCCCTGGGGGATGATTTCTCAATTTCTGTCTCTCTGTCTCTCTGGCAAGTACACATGCCCTATGGCAGAAAAACTCTCTTAAAAAATTAATAAAAAATTTTAAAAGGGGCCAGCAGATGGTGTAGCGGTTAAATCACTAGACTCCCACATGTCTGACTGCAGTTCGAATACTGGATCCAGTGGTTTGAAACTCATGTCAAGCACGTGTACATACATTCTCAAGATCATGGGAGGAGAATGCAGGAGAAGGGATTGCGGCATGACCATCTCCACTGGGGAGTGATTTCCCACTTTTCCTCTCACTGTCTCAATTTCTCTCTCTCTTTCTCCAGTGAGACCTCACGCCCTAAAGGCAAAACCTCTCAAAAAAAAAAAAAAGTATATATATACACACACAGGGGCCAGCAGGTGGCATGGTGATTAAAAGTGCTGAACTCCCACATGGCTGTCTGCAGTTCAAGTCCCAGACCTGGCTGCTTGCTTTCTCACTCTCTCTCTCTCGTCTCTCTCTTTTTGGTGAGTGTACATGCCTATAGAAAATTAAATATATATTTTAAAGAATTATTTATTTAATTTTATTTATTTGTTCATTTATTTTAATTTGATCAGAGAGAGAGAGAAAAAGAGAGAGAGTGGAAAAGTGAGAAAGCAAGCCACCAGACCTGGGACTAGAACTGTAATCGACCATGTGGGAGTCCAACCACCATGCCACCTCCTGGTTCCCAGAAAGTTAAATATTAATAATAAATAAAATTAAATCTTTAAACTACATAAGCCCAGAACTATATGTCGGTCATAATTCATTGTTGATGTTGAAATGCTTTTCAAGGGAACCAGCAGTTAGCGTAATGGCTATGTAGCTGGACTCCCACGTAGTCGACCATGGTTCGCATCTCGGACCCGGTGGCTTAAAACTCACGCCGGGTGCATGTGCGTGCGTGCCCAAGATCCCGAGAGGAGAATGGAAGAGAATGGAGGAGAAGGGATTGTGGCATGACTATCCCCCCAGGGGGTGATTTCTTGCTTTCTGTCTCTTTGTCTTTCTCTGTCTGTCTGGCGAGCGCACGTGCCCTATAGCGGAAAAAAAAAATCTCTCCAAAAAAAAAAAAAAAATGCTTTTCAAGCAAATTCTCGGCTCTCTGTAAGCTGACCTGCCCCTAAACAAGAGTGAATTATAAAAAGATTGATGATGATGGTTCTGCCAGGGTGAAATCCACATGACAGCTCCCGGATCCCTGGAGCTCAAATCGTCACTCTCATGTGAAATTTCCTGTGTGTAGGATGATGAAATAGTGTTCCATTGAGAAGAAAGCCTCGGCAAGATGAAGAAAGCCCAATGATGACAACCATTTGAACGAATGTCCTGGGAAAGAGATTTGAGATTTATTTCATCTCAGACCAGACGTGAGAATACGAGTATCCTGGGCTGTGATTCCAAAGGAAGTCGGGACTTCCTCTGCACAGCTGCCGTTTAGGAAGCTGGCATGTCCCAAGTGGCTTTTCTCTCACTCTCCACCCCAGGATAGAAAGCAAAGTATCGCATCTGCCAAGCCAGGGTGAGGTCCCTACTGCAACTTTCCTCCCCCCAAAAAAGGTGCCGGGTCTGACATCCAGTTTGGTTTAAGCCACATCCTTAGACAGCAGTGGAAATTGCATCATCCCCACCCAGTGGAGGCAGCTCTTCCTTTAAATGAAGGGCAAGTGACCCTGAACAGTAGTTCCCGAAATAACCCAGTGGTTTCATTGCAATCGGAATGTCTGACATCAAGAACCGAGGAAGCGGATGTACCTCCTCTGAGGGGGAGGGGACGGGAGTGTCACCCTTCACAGGGTGACTCTGCATGCACTGGGTTACTCAACAGAGACAGCTGCCAAGCTCAGTAGCTGAAAACCTAGACAATGCTTTCATCAGCGACGGCCTGCAGCTCACTACCAAGACAGCTACAGATGCGCACAGGGGCTTCTCCTTAGGGGAACATGGGCTGGCCACTGTAGCCTGATTTCTGGGCCATCCTCTTAAGGAGAGTCATGACAGCAGGGACCAATTAGACGTTTTTAACTACAGAAGGCATTTCCACAGTACAAAGGAAAGCAGTCATTTTTTTTGTTTCTCTCTTTTTTTCCTCTTGTTTTTGGCTGTAATTTTTAAAATCTCAAAATTGTCTGGGATAGGACCAGCAGATGGCATAATGGTTATGTTGCTGGACTCCCATGTACTCTGACTGTGGTTTGAGTCTTGGACCTGACGGTTTAAATGCACGCCGGGCATATGTGTGCCCAAAGTCCTGAAAGGAGAAAAGATTGTGGCATGGCCACCCCCCCGGGGGGTATTTTTTGCTTTCTGTCTCTCTGGTGAGCACATATACCCTACAGCAAAAATCTCTCTCTCAAAAAAAAAAAAAAATTGTCTGGGACCAGCAATGGTATAATGGCTACACTGCTTTACTCCCATGTGGCCAACTGCAATTGGAGTCCCAGACCCGGCAGCTTAAACTCACTCCAGGCACATGTGCCTGTGTGCCCAAAATCCAGAGAGGAGAATGGAGAACGGATGGTGGCTTGGCCATCCCCCCTAGGAGGTGAGTTCTTGCTTTCTCTCTCTCTCTTTCTCTCTGGCAAGTGCATGGGCCTTGTAGCAAAAATCTCTCTAAAAAAAAAAAAAATCTGAGACCAGCAGGTGGCGTGGTGGTTAAGGTGCTGGACACTCCCACATGGCCGACCAGGGTTCGAGTCCTGAATCTGGTGGCTTGCTTTCTCACTTCCTCTCTCTCTCACTCTCACCCTCTGTCTCTCTCTGGTCAAATTAAAAAATAAATGAATGAATAAATAAATAAAATAAGATAATTATTTAAAAAAAAAGAAAAATTAAAAAAAAAACCTTGGGGCCAGCAGGTGGCGTGGTGGTTAAGGCACTAGACATTCCCATATGGCGGACCATGGTTCAAGACCTAGACCTGGTGGCTTGCTTTCTCACTTTCCCTCTTTCTCTCTCTCTCTCTCTCTGTATCTCTCTGGTCAAAATAAAATAAAATGAATGAATAAAAGTAAATAAATAATTCTTTAAAAAAATCTTAAAATCATCACTAATAACTCAGGCATTGCCTGACTTGAACAGTTCCTACAATGAGACGACACTGTTTATTTTTAAAGGATTACTTTATTTAGCTTTATTTATTTATTTATTTTAATTTGACCGGAGAGGGACACAGAGAGAGAGCAGGGCGAGGGGGAAGTGAGAATGCAAGCCACCAGGTCTGGGACTCAAACTGCAGTTGGCCATGTGGGAGTCCAGCGCCCTCAACCACCACACCACCTGCCAGCCCTGACATGACACTATTAATCAGACTGCAACATATATCCCAAAGATCAATTACCTAAAACTGTAGGACTTGAACTCAACTATTATATACAGTTCATATCTGAGTAAAAGAGTCATCGTCAAGGAGAAACACGACCTTTCAAAAACAAGACTCGTGGAGGACAGCACATGGCATGATGGTTAAGGGCACTGGATTCCCATGTGGCTGACCACAGTTTGAGTCCTAAACCTGGCAGCTTGCTTTCTCACTTTCCTTCTCTCTCTCTCTCTCTCTCTCTCTCTCCCTTCACTTCAGGGCTGTGATCATTCCTTCTCTTGCCGCAGTTACTTGACTGGATAGGTAGAGATGAATGAGACCCAGTTCCTCTATTCTCAGGAGTTCAGAATATTATGAAGGCCATGACTATATTGAAGAGTCTGAACAAGGCAAGTTTACCATTTTTTTTTATTTTAAAAATAATTATTTAATTTTACTTATTATTACTAATTTGCTACAGGGCACAGGCACTCACCAGAGAGAGAGATAGAGAGAAAGTGAGAAAGCAAGCCCCAGGTCCAGGACTTGAACCATGGTCAGCAATGTGGGAGTCCAGCACCTTAACCACCACACTACCTGCTGCCCCCTCCCATTTTATAATATAGTGTGTATGGGACCAGCAGATGGTGTAATGGTTACGCCTCTAGACTCCCATGTAGTCGACCGTGGTTTGAGTCTTGGACCCGGTGGCTTGGAACTTATAATGAGCACGTGTACGTGTGTGCCCAAAATTTCAAGATGAGGATGGAGGAGAAGGGGTGCACCATGGCCATACCCCTTGGGGAGGGAGGGTGGTTTCTTGCTTTCTGTTTCTTTGTCTCTCTCTGTGTTTCTGGCAAGTGTATACACCCTATAGTAAAAATCTCTCAAAAAAATAATAACAGTAAGATTCATGGGGGCCAGCAGATGGTATGGTGGTTAAGGCAGATGGATCCCAGATGGCTGACTGTAGTTCGAGTCCCATACACAATGACTTGAAAAATTGCTGAGCACATGTGCCTGCATGCCCAAAATTCCAAGAGGAGAACGGAGAAGGGACTGCAGTGTGGCCATCCCCCCAGGACGCGTTCTTACTTTTCTCTCTGTCTCTGTCTCTCCAGCTTGAAAGGGGTGCATTCTTACTTTCCCCTCTCTCTATCTCCCTCCAGGAATCCCATGCACTCTATTGCAAAAACCTAAAAACAAAAACAAAACCTCAAATATATGACCTAGCTATTTTTAAAAATTAAGAATTAGTGGGGGCCGGCAGGTGGTTTGGTGGTTAAGGATGCTGGACTCCCACATGGCTGACCATAGTTCAAGTCCTGGACTTGGTAGCTTGCTTTCTCACTTTCCATCTCTCTCTCTCACTCTGTCCCTCTCTGGTCAAATTAAAATAAATAAATAAAATAAATAAAGTTGAATAAAACAATTCTTTAAAAAAATTTAATAATTAACTCTACCCTGAATAGAATGAATTACAAAGGAAGTCAATGATAGTAAAAGCATTTTATTTTATTATTTATTTATTTTAGAGGATTTTTGCTATAGGATGTGTGTGCTCACTGGAGACAGAGAGAGAGACAAAGAGATAAAAAGTGAGAAATCACCCCCCAGGGGGGATATGGCTCCTGCGAACTAGTTATTTCAGGATACAAGAGAAATGAAGATTTTCTACTGATAATTCAGCCTCCAGCAAACAAGCTAGCGTGATTGAACTTCAAGAATTAGAAAGAAACACACTACATCAGATGATAAGAAATCACCGCAGGACCACAAGAAATATGGGAAAGCAAGAAAATACCTCTTCTCCAAGGGAAAAGATGAACTCCTCTTCATCCACAAGCAGTTCAATGGAAATCATGGAAATGTCTGATAAAGAATTTAGAACATTCATAATGGCGAAGCTAACTGAGATGGAAGAGAAGAGAGACAAGGAACTGCTAAAGAGAAAGGAGAAAGAAGTTGACTGCTAAAGAGAAAGGAGAAAGGAGTTGACAAGTTTCAGGAGGTGAGGAAATTCTTGCAAGATCTAAAAGAGGAATTACACACTTTACAAAAGAATCAAACAGAACTGTTAGAGATGAAGGCTATAATACAGGAAGTCAAAGTCTCCCTTGAAAGTATTAAAAACTGACTAGATCATACAGAAAATAGAATCTCAGACGTAGAAGAGAAAATCACTGGCCTAGAAAAATCCACCACGAAGACTGAGAAAATGGCCAAAAAAAATTGAGAATAATATACGAGAAGTACTAGATACCATCAAACGTCCAAACCTGCGGATAATTGGCATTCCAGAAGGTGAAGAGTCCCATCAGGGCATTGATCA
>NW_006159876.1:2877291-2880571 GCF_000334495.1 Tupaia belangeri chinensis | reverse complement strand
ACAATAACATGTATGTTGATGTGCTTGATTGAGACAATATACAGTGTACTCTGGATGGAAAATCTCATTTTGTATGCTGTAATGATGTACGGTGAATGAAAGTAAATAAATAAATTTAAATAAAAAAAAAAAGTGAGAAATCACCCACAAGGGGGGATGGTCATACCACAATCCCTTCTCCTTTCTCCTTTTAGGATTTTGAGAATGCACACACACAAACCTGACATGTTTTTCAAGTCCCCAGGTCAGGAAGTTGAACCATACAGTTGGCCATATGGGATCTAGCACCTTAACCACCACACCACCTACTGGTCTCTAAATTGTTTTTATTACTTTTTGTACACTTTTCTGACCCCTCCCCCCTCATAATAAAGCAATTTTACTTATATGATTTTTTTTTTTTTGTAGAGAAATTTTTGCTATAGGGTGCATGCACTCACCAGAGAGACAGAGAGACAGAGAGACAGAAAGCCAGAAATCACCCCCTGACACCAGGGGAGATGGTCACGCTGCAATCCCTTCTTTTCCACTTTTTCCCTTGGGATTTTGGACATGCATGCACATGTGCCCAGTGTGAGTTTGAAGACTCCAGGTCTGGGATTCAAACTGCATTCAGCCATGTCGGAGTCCAGAGATGTAACCATTCCACCATCTGCTGGTCCCTGGTTATATAATTTTTTTTTCTTGGGAGAGGTTTTTGCTATAAGGTGCATGTGCTCGCCAGACAGACATAGAGAGACAAAGAGACAGAAAGCGTGAAATCACTCCCCCCCCCAGGGGGGATGGCCACGCCGCAGTCCCTTCTCCTCTATTCTCCTCTCGGGATCTTGGACACGCATGCACACGCGCCTGGCATGAGTTTTAAGCCACCGGGTCCGGAACTCGAACCGCGGTTGACTACGTGGGAGTCCAGCGATATAGCCATTACGCTAACTGCTGGTCCCCTGGTTATGTAATTTTAAAGACAAAATTTGAAACACAAAACACAAGGTAATCAGAAGATGTAAATGTTTGGGACCAGATACGGGCATGATAGTTAAGGTAGCTGGATCCCTCAAGGCCAACTTTGCAATTCAAGTCCTGGACCTTGCAGCTTGAAAAACATGCAAGACAGGCTGAGGGGAGAATGGAGAAGGGATTGCAGTGTGGTAATCCCCTTTGGGAGGATGATCTCACTTTCTTTCTCTTTGTCTCTTTTTAGAGAGTGCACATGCAAATTTATTTTTGGAGAGGTTTTTGCTATAGGGCACATGCACTTGCCAGAAAGACAGAGAGACAGAGAGACAGAAAGCAAGAAATCACCCCCAGGGGGAGATGGCCACCCTTCAATCCCTTCTCCTCCATTCTCCTCTCAGGATTTTGGGCACGCACGCACATGCGCCCAGAGTGAGTTTAAGCCACCGGGTCCAGGACTCGAACCGTGGTCGACTACATGGGAGTTCAACGACATAGCCATTATGCCAACTGCTGTCCCCACATGCAAATGTTTTAATGTGAGAAAGTCTTATAAACAAAGCAAAAGTGTATTTGGGTCAGTTTGCCCTATTTTCTGGGGAAAAAGTTTTCTCATGAATTTAATTTTCTTAAAAGAATTATTTATTCATTTATTTATTTATTTTTATTATTATTTTTTAAAATTTGCTATAGGGCAAATGGACTCAACCCAGAGAGACAGGGGTGAGGGGTGGAGAGAAGAGTGAGAAAACAAGCCTCCTGGTTCCAGATTTGAACCTCAGTTAGTCATGTAGGAGTCCAACATTTAATCACCATGCCACCCGCTGGTCCCTCTCATGAATTTCTTTTTTTTTCTTTTCTCTAATGATTTTTTTTTTTTTTTTTGCTATAGGGCGCATGTACTCGCCAGAAAGACAGAGAGAGACAGAAAGTGAGAAATCACCCTCCGGGGGGGATGGCCCTTCTCCTCATTCTCCTCTCAGGATCTTGACACACATGCCCACGTGCCCGGCATGAGTTTAAGCCACCAGGTCTGGGACTCGAACCGTGGTCAACTACATGGGAGTTCAGCTACATAGCCATTATGCCAACTGCTGGTCCCTAATGATTGTTTTTTGGAAAGGTAACGTACAGACATAAAAGTACACATATTGGGGCTAGGAGGTAGCGTGGTGGTTGGTGGTTAAGACGGTGGACTCCCACATGGCCAACTGCAGCTCAAGTCCCAGACCTGGCGGTTTTCTTTCTCACTTTCCCTTTCTCTCCCTCTATCTCAGTCTCTCTCTGATAAAATTAAAATAAATAATGTTTAAAGTTTGAAAAGTACACATATAAATGTAACACACTTGTGTAACCAGCCCCTAGATCAAGAAAGTGAATGTTATCGTCACCCTGAAAGCCTCCTTCCTGTCACCCGCCTGTCACTTCCCTCCTTAAGGACAACCGCTCTGCTAACTTCTACCATCATCAGTTAAGTCTGACAGGTTTTGAATCTTACATATATGAAAATAGTAGTATCACTTTCTTTTTAAAAATTTGTATTTATTATTATTTAAAAAAATTTTGGCGCTGGCAGGTGATGTAGTGGTTAATGACACTGGACTCCCACATGACTGACGGTGGTTCAAGTCCCAGACCTGGTGGCTTATTTCTCACTTTCCCTCTCTCTCTCTCTTGCTCTCTCTCTTGCTCTCTCGCTCTGTCCCTCTCTGGTCAAAATTACAATAAATAAATAAATAAATAAAGTTAAATAAAATAATTCTTTAAAATTTTTTTAAATAAATAATCATTTGTTGAAGCCAGTAGGTGGCATAGTGGTTAAGGCACTGGACTTTCACGTGTTTGACCACAGTTTGAGCCCTGGACTAGCTGCTTGAAATTCATGCCGGGCACTTGTGTGCGTGTACCCAAAATCTTGAGAGGAGAATGGAGAAGGATTTGCATCACTCCTAGGGGGTGATTTCTCCTTTTCTGTCTCTCTGGCAAACACACATGCCCTATAGCAAAAATCTCTCTCAGAAAATTATTTATTTTTATTTATTATTATTATTTAAATGGCAACAGGGTACACGCACTCACCAGTGAGAGACAGAAAGAGAGAGAGAAAGAGAGGGAAAGTAAGAAAGCAAGCCATCAGGTCTAGGACTTGGAACTGTGGTCCTATGCCCTAGCCACCACACCACCTGCTGGTTCCTTATTATTTTTTAATTTGCTACTTGACACATGCACTCACTAGAGAGAGAGAGACAGAGAGAGAGAGAGAGAGAGAAAGCTACCACGTCCAGTACTCAAACCATGGTTGGCCATGTGGGAGTACAGCACCTTA
>NW_006159876.1:2869941-2877271 GCF_000334495.1 Tupaia belangeri chinensis | reverse complement strand
ACGCCACCTGCTGGTCCCCAAATACTGGGTTGTTGGAAAAGTCATGTCATATTTTTCTATATTTATTTAATAATTAATTCATTAATTAATTCATTTATTTATTAATTCAATTTATTATTATAATTTTTTAATTTCACTAGAGAGAGACAGAGAAAGAAAGAAATAGCAAAAGCAAGAAATCAAGCTTCCTGGTCTGGGACTCAAACCACAATTGGCCATGTGGAACTCTAGTGCCTCAATCATCATGCCACCTACTGGGACCTCTGGATTTGTCAAAAGTCATTTATTTATATAAAGAACAAAGATCGATCCGCGATATGTTGCCCATTTTGTGTGATAACCTTTTGCCATCTTTCAGGGAGCTTCATTATTTCTTGTTCACAGAAGGACCTGTCCTGATCTGTGCAAAGCCGAACCAAGGTGTTGACTGACAGCCTCACTGAGTTGAATGTTACACCACGCAAGGCGTTCTGGAGAGTGCAACAAGTGGAAGTCATAGTTTTCTTTTTAAAAAACGTGTCTATTTAATTTTATTTATCATTATTATTTTCTATTTGCTATAAGCATGTGTGCTCACCAGAGGGAGACAAAGAGAGAGAAGGAGGAAAAGTGAGAAAGCAAGCCACCGGGTCCGAACTCGAACCATGTCAGCCATGTGGGAGACCAGAACCTTAACGGCCCCACCGCCTACTGGCCCCCAGGCATGTATTTTCCAACCCTCTGGGATCCCAACTATGGTCAACCATATA
Organism: Tupaia belangeri chinensis; assembly: GCF_000334495.1. Taxonomy (NCBI): domain Eukaryota; kingdom Metazoa; phylum Chordata; class Mammalia; order Scandentia; family Tupaiidae; genus Tupaia; species Tupaia belangeri. The sequence goes on along the minus strand of NW_006159876.1, from coordinate 2,876,522 downwards.
GAGTCTGGCTTGGATCACTTGGTTATAGGCTGGTTCGACTCTTCTTTTGATAGAGTCAGATTGGTTCCTGTTTTTATTTCATTTTAATAATAATACTCATTTAAGGTTTTCGTTTTTACGTACACTTCTAAGTAAGTTTTGTTTTTAGTTTCCGTTGCAGGGTGCTTGTGCTCACCAGCAAGAGACAAAGAGAAAGAGACAGAGAGAGGGAAGATGAGAAACCAAACCCACCCCTCCTCCCTGAGGGAGATGGCTACACTGCAATCCCTTCTCCCTCAGTTTCCCTTTGGGATTTTTAACAGTTATGCACACATGCCTGGCCTGATTTTTTCTTCCTTCCTTCCTTCCTTCCTTTCTTTCTTTCTTTCTTTCTTTCTTTCTTTCTTTCTTTCTTTCTTTCTTTCTTTTTTTAAGAAGAGGAAGAGAGCTAACACACCCGGGTGTTCTCATCATGCAATGCCCCACACTGCCTCCAGACTCTGCAGAGTCCTTACTAGTAAGAAGGTTCTCACCAGATGTGGGCCCTCAACCTTGGAGCTCCAGAATTGTGAGCTAAATAAACCTTTACTCTTCATAAATTACCCTGTCTGTGGTGTACGGTTTACACAAAACACAGTTTGAGTGACTAAGATAAAAATTATTACTAACTAGGCCAAAGGTGGCTAGACTCCCACATGGCTGACTGCAGTTCAAGTACCGGACCTGGGGGCTTGCTTTCTGACTTTCCCTCTCTCTTTCTATCTCTCTCTGGTCAAATTAAAATAAATGAATGAATAAATAAAATTAAATAAATAATTATTTTTTAAAAAAAGAATTATTTAATTTTTGGGGGGACCAGCAGTTAGCATAATGGCTATATCGCTGAACTCTCATGTAGTTGACCATGGTTCGAGTCCCAGACTGGCTTAAACTCACATTGGGCACGTGTGCGTGCGTGCCCAAGATCCCAAGAAGAGAATGGAGGAGAAGGGATTGCGGCATGGCCATCCCCCTGGGGAGTGATTTCTCACTTTCTGTCTCTCTGTCTCTCTCTGTCTTTCTGGCGAGCGCACGCGCCCTATAGCAAAAGCCTCTAAACAAACAAACAAAGAATTACTTAATTTTTGGGGTCAGCAGGTGTCATAGTAGTTAGGGTGCTGAATTCTCATATGGTTGATTGGGGTTTGAGTCCCAGAACTGGCAGCTTGAAATTCACGCCAGGTGCATATGTGTGTTTGTGTGCCCAAGATCCTGAGAGGAAAATGGAAGAGAAGGGATTGAAGCGTGGTCATCCCCCCTGGGGATGCTTTCTCTCTCTGGTGAGTACACACACCTTATAACAAAATAATTTCTAAATTATTTATTTAATTCTACTTATTACTATATGTCTATATTTAATTTGCTATAGGTGCTCACCAGAGAGAGTGAGAGAGAGAGAATGAGAAAGTGAGAAAGCAAGTCACCAGGTTGAGGACTTGTACCATGGCTGGCCGTGTGGGAGTCAGTGCCTTAACCACCACACTACCCGTTGGCCCTGGGCACGATTTTCAAGTCGCCAAGTCCATGACTTGGACTGCACAGTCTACCACGTGGGATCCAGCTGCTCTAACCTCCACACTGCCTCCTGGCCCTCATTCTACTTTCATTTATCTTTAGGCGTTGACTGAAACAGAGGTCGACATTACTCAAGGAACTTTTTTGTCTTTCCTGATAAGAAAATAAATATTGTAGGTTTAATATAGGATTGTTGAGAAAATATTAATTCCTACTGTTGGAAATTTCTGGAGAAGAAAGCCTTTTCCTGCCCAATATTCTCTCATATGAGTATGTCATAAATAATACAATCATTTCCTTTGTGTTGAATATTCAGGTGGTTTCAGATTCTAGCTATGTAAATCATACCACGTCGATCATTCTTTTACATAACTTCAGTAACTCCCTTATGACAGATTCATGGAAATGAGATTACTAAATCAAACGGTTCAAATATGTTTGAACACCAAATTGCTTTCCAGTAAACTTCTGTAACTTATTCTCCTTTCAGCAGATTATATTTATGTGAAAGCCCACCCACCATTTATTTGGCTCTCATATGTTAGTCACTATCCTTTCACAATTTTATTTATTTATTTTTTAACTTTTTGCTTAATGGCTCATGTGCTTGCCAGAGTGAGACAGAGAACGAGAGAGAGAGAGAGAAAGCAGCCCCTCCCAGAGGAGATGACCACACTCTAATCCCTTCTCCTCCATTGTCCTCTTGGGATTTGGGGACACACACACAAACACACACACACATACACAAACACTTGTTGGTTTGGTCTACGCTGGGCCTCAGGGTGGAGGTTTGAGTTAAGTGTGCTCAGTCCACGACGCTGTCCGTGTATTCAGGTCCTCATATCTGTAATGACCTACCGCGTACATGTGGGATGACCACGTGGAATGGACAACTTTCAGACATTTCTGACCTACACACAACAATCTCACACGGTTCAAGCTAACGCATGCCACGGTGTTTAGCAACGTGGTCACTCGTTCATACACGTATAGCTGAATGTTACTCTGGTCGGTGTGGTCAGCCCTTAGGAAACTCTGGAAAAGCCGAGAGAACTGGTGAATCACAGCCTGTGTGAGAGGGAAGTGAGGAACACAAACACTCCTACCTTGATCTATTCTCTAACTAGGCCTTAATCACTGAGGCAGTTCTTGATCTGGACCCCTCGGACCATCGGGAAGGTTTAGGAAGACCGCTCAGTGCAGGACGTCCTCGGCAGCATTCATAGGATCCTATTTCACTGCTGGAAGGAACTTCGTGGTTTTCAAGTGAGGACTTGAAAATGTCAATGAATTGCTTGAAATCCCATTAGAGTGTGTGTGTGTGTGTATGTGTGTGTGTGTACGTATGTTTAATTTTAAGAATTCCTTTATTGCTTCGCCGCCATGGTTACGGAGGCCTCGGTAACCACTTCACTCAGACGGCGCACCCGCCTGCCAGCACTCTGACGGACCGTTCAGAGGTAACACTAACTTACTTCAAGATGAATTGAACAAAAACCTCTGCATTTATATTCTGGAATATGCTAATATAAGGCTGACATCTGCTAATGAAAATCATCTAAAAATCATTTTTATTGGCTTTGGAAGAGCTCCTATATTTTATTATAACTTAGGCTCTGGAAAATCAGGACATGAACAGAAAAATGCAGCAAATATCAAATTTTCTGTCTTCTTTCCTTGCCTCTATTCTGAATCAGCTGAGACACGCTTAACAAATAATGGGTTCTGGTCAGAAACATCAAGTACTGGTAACCTTGGTTTCTCACCTAATATTCTGAACAGAAGAATTTAATGTTTCGTCCTGCGTGCTATTGGTTAGGGTTGCTTCTTCTTGGACAGCTTGAACTGGCTGTGCTACATGAACAGTCCGGAAGAGCTGGGTAGGATATGGAGACTGCGAGGGCTGCACTGTCCTCAAAACTTCTGATGGCCGTGCAACTTCCACAGGATCTTTGGGTTTTGTGGCTTTGGAATTCCCTGGTTTTAGAACTGTGGTGGCTCCTCCTTTTATCCCTGGACTAGAAGATACTCTCGATCGGCTTGCTTGATTCCTACTTGAAGGAGCTGCTGAAGATAACGATGGATCTGAAGACTCTATGCTGGAACTTGGATCCTCATCATCTATATATATAAGATCTTTTGGCATTTCCTTAAACTGATACACCAAGCGTTGACCTTCCACTTTTGCCAGAATACCTCTTTGGTAATAGTACCTATTCAAAACAAACAATTTCATCAATATTTTATTCAATCAAACATAAATTAAAATATTTAATAAAGTCCATTTTTCCTAATCATAAACAAAGCTTTAAAGTTGTAACCAAATGAGAAAAGAATTTCTAAAAGGAGGACAGTTATTTATATATAAGGTAGAGGTACATTTACACATAGAGGAAAATCCTTATTACCAACTAAATCTAAAACAATTGTGATTAAAGGCTGTTGATAAAGTATGTGGATTATTTTGGCTCTGCATTTTTCTTCTTTCTCCCACCCTTCTGCTAACTTGCCAAGATAATCAAACCTGCTACAAACCTTGGGCCAACTTAAGGGAACTGGACTCCTCAGAATTTTGAGCATGCATGCATATGCAACTGGTGTGAGTTTGAGACCACCAGGTCTGAGATTTGAACCACAGTCAGCTATGTGGGAGTCCAGCGATGCAAGCATTATGCCATCCACTGGTCCCCCCCTAATTAATTAATTAATTAATTAATTTTTAAGAGGTTTTTGCTATAGGGCATGAGTGCTTGCCAGAAAGACAGAGAGACAGAGAGGCAGAAAGCAAGAAATTACCCCTCAGGGGGGATGGCCACGCTGCAATCCCTTCTCCATTCTCCTTTCGGGATCTTGGGCACGCACGCACACGTGCCCAGCATGAGTTTAAGCCACTGGGTCCAGGACTCAAACTGCGGTTGACGACATGGGAGTCCAGCGACATAGCCATTACACCAACTGCTGGTCCCAACCCTCCATTATTATTATTATTTTTGGAGAGGTTTTTGCTATGGAGCATGTGCTCATTCCCTGAAAGACAGAGAGACAGAAAGCGAGAAATCATGCCTCCCCCCCAGGGGGGTATGGCCATGCCACAATCCCTTCTCCTCCATTCTCCCCTCGGGATCTTGGGCACACATGCACACATGTGCCTGGTGTGAGTTTAAGTCACCGGGTCCGGGACTTAAACTGCAGTTGACTATGTGGGAGCCCAGCAACATGGCCATTACGCCAACTGCTGATCCCCACCTCCATTAGCTTTTATTTGCACTAGTAAACCTAAAATTTATATAAGAAATCAGACAGGATAGCCTGACTGTTAATCCATTACTTTGAAAAGTTAGTTTCAATTAAAATTTTAAAGTTCATTAGTTTTCTGTGGTCCTAAAAGTTATCATGTTTAGTTTAAATGCCAACAGTTTTCCATGAAAGTTGTCAGGAGTCCCTGCTTGGGAACCTTGCTCTTTCCACTTGGGCTCTCGACTGGAAGATCCCATGTGGGGCTGCCTTCCTGGTGCAAGCCCTAACCACTTCTCAGGTGTCTGCAGCCTCCTTACCTGCTAGGTCATGGATGCTCCGGACCAGAAGTGCAAATGTTACTTTATTTGGTACAGGGAAAGGGATTTTTGCATTTTGAACACTGTGCCTCTTTTATTTATTTTTAAGAGATTTTTACCATAAGTTACGTGGGCTTACCTGAGAGAGACCGTGAGAGGGAAAGTGAGAAATCCGCCCCCGCCAGGGTGGCCATACTGCAATCCCCTCTCCTCCATTGTCCTCCTGGGACTGTTGGCACACACGCACATGCGTCTGGTATGATTTTTTTTAAAAAGTAATTATTTATTTAATTCCATTTGTTATTATTCTTTCTTTCATTTGACCTGAGAGAGACAGAGATAGAAGGGGAAAATGAGAAAGCAAGCCACCAGGCCCAGGCCAAACCGTGGTAGGCCATGTGGGAATTCAACGCCTTTAACCACCATGCCACCTGCTGGCCCATCTGGTATGATTATTTTAAGCCACTCTGTCTAGGACTCAAACCATGGTCAGCCATGTGAGAGCCAGCACCCCAACCATATACCCCTGCTGGCCCCTTATTTATTGTCTTTAGTTCACACCTTAGTTCTTCAATACGTTTCATAGACCTGGTATTATTGGTTTAAAGAGGGGTTTGGGGACTTTAAAAGATTATTAACCTGTTGTCAAGGTTTGCAAGAATTTACTATTTCATGAACACTGAGTACCCATCTTCCTGTCCCCTCCTCGGAAGTATTACCATTAAAGGACCAGCAGATGGCGTGATGGTTGAGTCCTTGGACTCCCACGTAGTCCACCGAGGTGTGAGTCCCAAACCCTGAGCCTGAAACTCACACAAGGTGCGTGTGCATGAGTGCCCCAAGTCCCTAGGGCAAAATGGAGAAGGGACTGGGGCCATGCCCCTTGCCCGGGATGGGGGGGTTAATTTCTTGCTTCCCCCCGCCCCCAGCTCTGTCTCTCTGGCGAGCGCACGCGCCCTATAGCAAGAATCTTTCTTTAAAAAAATTACTATTAAAAATACACACACACACACACATCTATGTGCCACTTGAGCACAAAGGGTCTCGATAAGTTTTCTAGTTCCCTATGCTGACTCTCCTAAGACAGGGTATGAGGTCTTTTTCCTTATTTATTTTATCTTGTCACTTCAATTTTGTCGACGTGACTCCGCCTGGTTGGGCTCCAACCACAGCAAAGGAGGAGACCTTGCATCTCCCAGCGGAGGCGCTCACTTCCCCACCGGCTGGGCTCCCAGGAGGCAAGCCCTCCTTTCCTGCAGGGGCCACCGGTGCGGCCGGACAGCAGAGGGCGCCGCGGAGCCAGCGCGCCGCGCCCCCGTGACGTATTTCCGCGTCATCTGCTGCCGAGGCTTGCTCCCATTGGCTGCCAGCTGGGCAACAGGGGCGGAGCCGAGTGGGCGTGTGGGAAGCGCAGAGCCGGGGTGGGGGGCGAGGCTTCCCCATTCCCCGCCCTCCCCCGCCCTCCCGTCCCTCCCAGGGACGGCTGCGCGGGGC
>NW_006159876.1:2865107-2869541 GCF_000334495.1 Tupaia belangeri chinensis | reverse complement strand
CGCGGGAGCGCGAGTCTGTGTGCGCGGCGCGCTGGCTCCGCTCGGGTTCGTCACGTACGTCTCGGCTGGCAGGGGGCGAGGGAGTCCTGGCCGCCCAGACACCGGTGACTAAGCACTGATTGTGCTCCTGCCTCGGACCGCTCAGTGCACCCGGCGGGGCTTGGTGTCCCTCGCCTTCCCCGACCCCTCCGGCCATCGCTGCCTACTGCCCAGTCTTCTCTCGAGAAAATGAAAGCTGGTCCAACCCTCCTCCCTCGCCCCAGCTGCTTTCTAAACGCGATCCTCTGGGGTTCTGGTCTGCTGCGGAGAGGAGGCAGACGTCTTGTAGATGTGATCGTGTTTGCGCCTTTGAGGTCGGCTCCGGAGTGCAGAGGAGTTGGGACCAGCGCGCCGCGTCCTCCCCTTCGTGCCTGACACCTGTGGGGCCGGCTCGCCTCATTGCCAGCCGGCTGCCTGGCCAGCCCCGTGCGTACGCGGACTTCCTCTTGCTGACCGGGGACTCCAGGTCCTTGGCCTTCTTCCTGGAACCGTCGTGCTCCAGGCAGGCAGCTTTCCTCTTCATCTGACTTCATTCATTCGACAGATCCTCTTCTCACCAGGGACTCCAGCTTTCCCTGCCTGACGGGGAGCCCTTCGCTCTTCAGCTGAGGCGTGAACGCCACGACTGTGGACATCCCACAGGTGTCCGCATCCGCAGCTCCCAGTCTTGCCCACAAGCCAGTACTTGGTTTCCTTAGGTAACCACGAGGCTATTTCATGGCGGTTTCTGGGGAAATAACTGGACGAGAGGGGATTCTTAATCTCTGACCTGCACACTGGAGGCTAGGAAGCCGGTGGTGAAATGAGTAGAGCAGGTTTGGACCTTTGCTTTGATGATTTCTGTAACCTCCCTCTCCTGGGACCTGTTGGCTTGGTGACTGTCCGTCTGGATGATGATCAGAGGCTGAGGGTGGAACTGTGATTTGAACTCAGCCACGTTCTTTTTTTTTTGAGAAGTTTTTGCTGTAGGGCACATGTGCTCGCCAGAAAGAGAGACAGAGAGACAGACAGAGAGAAATCACCCCAGGGAGGATGGCCACGCTGCAATCCCTTCTCCATTCTCCTCTCAAGATCTTGGAAATGCACGCACTTGCGCCTGGCATGAGTTTAAGCTACCGGGGCTGGGACTCAAACCGCGGTGGACTACATGAGAGTCCACAGACACAGTCATCACACTAACTGCTGGTCACAGTCAGGTTCTTCAGACCAGCTCTGAACAGACCCCCTTCATTTAAGAAAAAAAATTTTTTTACGTTTTTGCCCTAGGGCACGTGAGCTCACCTGAGAGAGACAGAGCGAGGGAAAGTGAGAAATCACCCCCCCAGGGGATGGCCAGGCTGCAGTCCCTTCTCCTGGGATTTTGAGCATGCTTGCACACACGCCTAGTGTGACTTCCAAGCCACCAGGACTCCAACCACAGCACCCCAACCACCATACCACCTGCTGGCCCCTTTAATTTTAATTTTTTAATTTGTTAGCAGGCATATGCACTCACCAGAGAGAGAGAGAACAAATGTTACAAAGCACTCCCTGTTGGGGGTGGTCATGCCGTAATGCCATTCTCCATTTTTCCTTTCAGGATTTTGGAAATGCATGTATAGATGGCTGGCATGTTTTTCTTTTTCTTTTTAAAAATTATTTTATTTAACTTTATTTATTTTAATTTGACCAGAGAGGGACAAAGAGAGAGAGAGAGAGAGAGGGAAAGTAAGAAAGCAAACCGCCAGGTCTAGGACTTGAACCGTGGCTGGCCGTATGGGAATCCAATGCCCTTAAGCACCACACCACCTGCCAGCCCCGCCTGGCATGTTTTTCAAGACATAAGGTCTAGAGGACCAGCAGTTAGCATAATGGCTATGTTGCTGGCCTCCCACGTAGTCGACCGCAGTTTGCGTCCTGGACCTGGTGGCTTAAAACTCATGCTGGGCACGTGTGTGTGCGTGCCCAAGAGCCCGAGAGGAGGAGAATGGAGGAGAAGGGATTGTGGCATAGCCATCCCCTCTGGGGGGTGATTTCTTGCTTTCTGTCTCTCTGTCTCTCTCTGTCTGGCGAGTGCACGCGCCCTATAGCAAAAAAAAAAAAAAAAACACCAAAAACAAGACCTCTTAAAAACAAAAGACATAAGGTCTAGGACTTGAATCACGGTCAGCCACATGGGATCCAGGCACCTCAGCACTGCCACCAGCAGGGCCCAGTCTCCCTTCCTGAGGCTCCTCCTCTGTGCTGCCCTGTCTGTTGTGCATGACCCCCTCATTGCAGGCCTGCTTCTGGCCAGCCCCTGTGGGTATGCGATTTCCTCTTGTGGAGGGAGACTTGGTCCCATGATACTGACCTGTACCGGTTGGTGGGTTGCATTGCAAACGTTCCTTAAGTTTCTGTGTGCAGTATTTTACTGTCTTAAAACAGAAAGTCCTCCCCACTTCCCCAGAGCAGGGGATTCCTTAGTAATCGTTGCTGTTGTTTTTTTTTTTTTGAGAGGTTTTTGCTATAGTGCACGTGCGCTTGCCAGACAGACAGAGAAAGAGAGATAGAAATTGAGAACTCACCCCCCAGGGGGGATGGCCACGCCACAATCTCTTCTCCTCCATTCTCCTCTCGGGATCTTGGGCACGCACGCACACACACCCATTGCTGTTTGTTTTCAAGGCGCGTTCTGACCACAGTGGATTCTGGCTGAATGTTATGGTCTGAGCATCTTTTTTCCTGTTTGACTGGAGGTGGATACGGAGTGGGAGTACCTGTTGTCATTCTGCTGCTTGTATGACACCACAGCTGTATTGAGGCAAGGGGAAGGAATTTCATGGGAAGAAAACCAAAACGGTATGAGGAGGATAAGAAACAAGCCTGGAGCTGCTGGCAGAAAACTTCGGGTGCGACTGGAAGGTTCCAGATGGTGGTTAAGGGCTTGGGCTCCAGAGTCAGCCTAGCTTGACGCCTGGCAGTGTTACTACTTGTGGTTTTGTGACCTGGGAGAAATCTCTTAGTCTCTCCAGTGCGTAGGTTTAATTTTTTCATCTGCTGAAATTGGCTGATAATAGAACCTGTTTGGGATGGTTGTGAAGATTAAATGAGCTAGTCAACCTAAATGTTGGCTGCTGGCCGGGTGAGTGTCTAGAAAGTCGAAGGAGGGTCCAGCAGGTGTCATCGCGGTTCAGGTGCTGGACTACCACAGGGGCAAGCACAGTTCGAGTCCCAGACCTGGCAGCATGCTTTCTCATTTTCCCTATGTCTCTCTCTGATGTGCACACATGCCCAATAGCAAAATAAATAAATAAATAAATAAATAAATAAATAAATAAAAAGTAAAGAATAACAGCATTTTTAAAATGAAAGAGAGAAGGCTGAAGGAATTGCAAGGTAACTCTCACTGGCGGGGGGGGGCGGGGCTGGTCCTTCGTTTCTGACAGATACTGCTCCCTAGCTGAGCTCCCTGAGCCACCCGCATCTACCTCGGCGACTCACTGCTGTGTTACAATAGGAGGCATCTTGGTGTAGGCTGCCCTAGACAAACAGGGACTGTTCCCCGACACTTCCTAGCACGAATGAGGGCAAGGCTGTACACATCTTCATCCTTCACCTCCAACATATTTCTCGAGCAGTTTCCCCTCTCTGGGGCTGCCCGCAGGGAGGACTTTCTTGCTCTGGTGATTTCTCTGATTAGACCAGGGCACAGTGGTAAACATGAGAGACGCTGAACTGAAGAAAAGAAAGCCTATTGACAAGAAGGAGCTCTTGGTGCCAGATTGGCAAGGTCACTTCAAGATTGACCTCTAACAGGAATGACCTGGAGATGGAGCTGGGCAGTCTGGGACCTGAAGTTTATGCAAGTTCTGGGTGTCCTCAAAGAAAAAGGATGCAAAATAGTTTTCTTTCTTTCTTTCTTTTTTTTTTTTTTTAATAATTATTTAACTTTATTTATTTATTTATTTTAATTTGACCAGATTGAGACAGAGTGAGATCAAGAGAGAGAGAAAGTGCGAAAGCAAGCCACCAGGTCCGGGCCTCAAACCACATTCACCCATGTGGGAGTTCAGCGCCCTTAACCACCATGCTTCCTTCTGGTCTTGCAAAATAGCTTTCTTTCATGAATTGTACAAATATGTGAGCATATTGCCAGGGTCCTAAGCTCTAGAATGACATAAATTAGAAATAAGGTATTATTCCTGTTTAAAATGTGTTTCTGGTGGGAACCAGCAGTTAGCGTAATGGCTATGTCGCTGGACTCCCACGTAGTCGACCGCGGTTCGTGTCCCGGACCTGGTGGCTTAAAACTCACGCCGGGCGCGTGTGCGTGCGTGCCCAAGATCCCGAGAGGAGAATGGAGGAGAAGGGATTGCGGCGTGACCATCCCCCCTGGGGGGTGATTTCTTGCTGTCTGTCTCCATGTTTCTTCGT
>NW_006159876.1:2863009-2864934 GCF_000334495.1 Tupaia belangeri chinensis | reverse complement strand
GCGTGCGTGCGTGCGTGCATGCTCAAGATCCTGAGAGGAGAATGGAGGAGAAGGGATTGCGGCGTGGCCGTCCCCCCTGGGGGGTGATTTCTCGCTGTCTCTCTCCATCTTTCTGCGGAGTGCACGTGCCCTATAGCAAATACCTCTCAAAAAAAAAAAAATGTGTTTCTGGTTCCATTGCATTTATTTAAAAAATAGTTTTTTAAGAGACTGGCAGATGGTGTGGTAGTTGAAGCACTGACTCCCACATGGCTGATTGCAGTTCGAGTCCTGGACCTGGCAGCTTGCTTCCCTCCACCTCTCCTCCCCTCTCCCCCCTCTCGTCTCTTTCTAGTTGTGCACAGAAATTATGTATTTAATTTTACTTATTAGTATTATTTTAAAATTTGCTATAGAGCACCGGTACTCACCAGAAAGAGACACCTTTCCTCCAGCATGTTAGCCATCATGCCACCTGCTGGCCCCTGGTTCCATTGCATTTAAAATAAAATCCATACTTCTCATATTGGGCTGAGAGAGTCTGGGTGATCTACCTACGGCCCACTCTATCTCCTTTTCTTAAAAATATAAGAATTATTTTATTTTAGTTGTTATTATTTAAAAAAATTTGACCAGAGAGAGAAAGGGAAAGTGAGAAAGCAAGCCACCAGGTCTGGGACTCAAACTGTGGTCAGCCATATGGGAGTCCAGCACCTTAACCACTGTGCCATCTGCCGGTCCTCCTGTTTCCTTATTTAAAAACGTTTGCTATTGGGTGCTTGTGCTCATTACAGAGAGACAGACAGAGACAGAGAGAGGGTAAGTGAGAAATCACCTCCCGGGGGATGGCCATGCTGAAGTTCCTTCTCCATTCTCCTCTCCGGATTTTGAGCACAGCATGTATTTCAAGTTGCTGGGTCCGGGACTCGAACCACGAAGTTGGCCGTGTGGGATCCACTGCTTTAACCACCAACGCACCTGGTGACCCCACCCTATCTCTTTAATTACATTTCCTGCCACTCCTGCTCCTCTCTTCCGCGCAGCTGGTCCTCTTTCACTTCCTCCTTGGGATAGTATGTGTTCCCTCCATGCCCTCGCAGTGCTGTTCTGTTTTCCTGGAATGAATCATTTCTCCCTCTTCCCTGGCTAGGGAGGAAACAGTCTTCACCTCTGCTTAAATGTCATTTCCTCAGGGATATTCACAGAACACCTAATCTAAAGTAAGTCCCTTCTTCTGATGTCACCTGGTGTGTAAGGGACATATTGTAATTATAAAAAATTCCTTCCATGAGAGAAGAAGTAAACGCCCCCAAGATGGTCTTTTTTTTGTGGAGAGGTTTTTGTTATAGGGCGTGTGCACTCGCCAGACAGACAGAGAGAGACAGAGAGAAAGTGAGAAATCACCCCCCCAGGGGGGATGGCCACGCCACTATCCCTTCTCCCCCATTCTCCTCTCGGAATCTTGGGCACACATGCACACGTGCCCGGCATGAGTCTTAAGCCACCGGGTCCGGGACTTGAACTATGGTTGACTACATGGGAGTCCAGCGACATAGCCGTTACGCTAACTGCTGGTTCCCTTATTAGAGTGTTTTTTAAAAAACTATTTATTTGTTTATCTATTTATTTGTTGTGATTTTCAAGCCACGGGGTCTAGGACTTGAACTGTGATTGGCCATGTGAAAATCTAGCGAGAAATTACCCCCAAGGGGTAACGGCCACGCCACAATTTCTTCTCCTCCTCTTGGGATTTGGGCACACATGCACACACATACCACCTGGTGTGATTTTCAAGCCTCCAGGTCTGGGAATCGAACTGTGCAGTTGTCCATATAGGATCTAGTTGGTGTAACCTCACGCCACCTGCTAGCTCTCTATAAGCCTTTTTTTTTTTTTTTTTTTAAAAAATTATTTTTTTTAACCTTTTTTATCTTATTTTATTTGAC
>NW_006159876.1:2852767-2862973 GCF_000334495.1 Tupaia belangeri chinensis | reverse complement strand
AAGCAAGCTTCCAGGTTTCAGATTTGGACCTCGAACTATGGTTGGCCATGTGGCAGTCCAGCGCCCTCAACCACCACGCCACCTTCTGGACTCGCAATAAACCATTTTATGTCTTTGCTTTTTTCCCCCTGTTACTTTCTCTTTTGCTTTCATTCCCCTCTCCCCATTTCCTTTACTTTCACGGGAACCCCTTACTCTCTCTGGGGTGTATACGATATGACCTTATAATTCCATCCATTTGTCCGGTTGTATGTGAACCCTTCATGGGTAGACAGTATTAGTCTACATGTTTCTTTTTTGTTTTTGGAGAGGTTTTCACTATAGGGCGCATGCGCTCGCCAGACAGACAGACATAGAGACAGAAAGCTAGAAATCACTCCCCAGGGGGGATGGTCACGCCGCAATCCCTTCTCCTCCATTCTCCTCTCGGGATCTTGGGCACACACGCACACGCGCCTGGCGTGAGTTTTAAGCCACCGGGTCCGGGACGTGAACTGTGGTCGACAACGTGGGAGTCCAGCGACATAGCCACTACGCCAAGTGCTGGTTCCCTAGTCTACATGTTTCTGTGCTTAGGGTACTCAGTGCTCTTGGGCTGTAAAGATACAGCAGCCAGGATAGACCAGGTGATGCTGATGTAACACACCACCACAGAATCTCAGTCGTTCACACTTCCAGGCCAGCAGCCGGCTCTGTACATTGAAACCCTTCAGGGGCCCAGGCTGGTGGAGGCGCCATCTCCAAAATATGCTTGTATGAAAAGGGAACCTTCTGAACCACTTCATGCTCTTATTCAGAGACATCTTTGCCATAGTGTGCATGCGCTCGCCAGAGACAGAAAGTGAGAAATTACCCCCTGGGGGGATGGCCACACTGCAGTCCCTTCTTCTCCATTCTCTTCTTGGGACCTTGGGCACGCACGCACACGCCCCTGATGTGAGTTTTGAGCCTCTGGGTCTGGGACTTGAAATGCGGTCGACCATGTGGAAGTCTAGCAATGTAACCATTACACCATCTGCTGGCCCCCAGGCTCTTAAGGTTTTTGTCCAGAAACGACACTTGACACTTATACTTTCATACCATTGACCAAAGCAAATCCCGCGGCCTTGCGGACCTGCAGAAGGGGGCAGAGATCATCTTGGAAGGCCGAGGACCAAAAGTATTTGAACAGAAGCTCTGACTCGTCCAACATTTTTTCAGTTTTTTTTTTTTTAAAACCAAATACCATGTTTTTGAGCTGTATTCATGATGCCATATGTGTATCTAGTTTGTTTTTTCTTTCAATTCCAGAGTACATTTTATTTATTTATTCCGCTAGAGTCTTTGCTGTTTCCAACCCCTTAACTGCCACAGTGCTGTTCTAACTGTCCTTGTCCACAGCTCTTCTGGGATCCTTGTGAGAATTCCCTGTGGAACGTGTTCAGAAGTGGGGGTGCTGGGTCGTCGGGTACCTTGCTTCTCCTTCTCAGATGAGGCATATTGTTAATCTCTTTATTTCTTTTTAAATTTTTTTTTTTTTTTTTTTTTTGCTATAGGGTGCATATGCTTGTCAGAGACAGAGAGGGAAGGTGAGAAATCACCCCTCATGGCAATGGCCACACTCTAACTCCCTCTCCTCCATTCTCCTCTTGGGACGTTAGTTATGCATGCTCTCTTGCACAGTGTGTTTTCCAAACTGCTGGGTCCAGGACTCAACTGCACAGTTGGCTATGTGGGATCCAGCTGCTTTTAACTCCATGCCGTCTGCTGACCCCCTTAATCTGTTTTAAAAATACCACTTTTTGTGGAATCAGCAGTTGGTGTAATGGCTATGTCACTGGACTCCCATGTAATCGACTGCAGTTAGAGTCCCAGACCTGGTGGCTTAAGCTCACACCAGGCATGTGTGTGTGCGTGCCCAAGATCCTGAGAGGAGAAGGGATTATAGCATGGTCATCCCCCCTGGAGGGTGATTTCTTGTTTCTTGCTTTCTGTCTCTCTGCCGCTTTTTGTCTTTCTGGCAAGTGCTTGTGCCCTATAGCAAAAACCTTTCCAAAACAAACAAACAAACAAACAAAAAAACACTTTTCAGGGCCAGCAGGTAGGTTGGTGGTTAAAGTGCTGGACTCATACGTGACCAACCATTGTCTGAGTCCTGGACCTGACAGTTTACTCTCTCACTCTCCTTGTCTCTCTCTGGTCACATTGAAGAAAAATAAACAAATAATTATTTTTAAAAAACACTTTTCTTTTTTTTTTGTCATAGGGTACATGTGCTTATTTGGATAGAGACAGACAGAGGTGGAGAGAGGGAAAGTGAGAAATCACCCCCCCTTGCCCCCCCCGGAGAAATGGCCACACCACAGTCTCTTCTCCATACTCCTTTTGGGACTTTGGGATATATGCACACACAGCCACCATGACTTTCAAGCCACTGGGTCTGGGATGCAAACTGCAGTTGGCCATGTGGGAGTCCAGTGCCCTTAACCACCACACCACCTGCCAGCCCCTGGTGTGCTTTTTAAAATTAAACAATCATTTATTTATTTATTTAATTATTTTTAGTTTGCAGTAGGGCATGTGTGCTCACCAGAGAGAGACAGAGAGAGGGGGAAAGTGAAAAAGTAAACCAACAGGTCTGGGATGCAAACTGCAGTTGGCCATGTGGGAGTCCAAGGCCTTAACCACCACACAACCTGTTCCCCCCTCCACCTCTCCTCCACGTGCTTTTGTCAAGCTGATAGTGCTGGGACTCGAACCATGGCTGGCCATGTGGGATCCGACTTCTGCACAGTGCCTCACTGCTGAGCTGGGGGCCAACCCCAGAGGTTGATTTTTGACAAGATCTTGCCATAGATGGTTCCTCTTGCACCAGCCTCCCAGTTCGCTAGGACCAGAAGTGTGGCCTCTGCTCCCAGCCTGTTTTAGGCTGGGCTGGTAGCTGAGCCTGGCCTGGACTTGGGCCCCCACAGGCCTCAGCCTCCACGCAGCAGTGCGTGCACTATGGCTGAGCCATGCAGGCTAACATCTTATGAAGCACAGGTTATTATTATTTTTTGCTAAGGGTACGTGCCCTTGTCAGAGAGGTAGAGAGACACAGAGAGACAGAAAGCAAGAAGTCAGCTCCTGGGGGGATGACTATGCTACAATCTCTTCTCCATTCTCTTGGGATTTTGGTCATGCACGGACACACGCCCAGTGTGAGTTATTACTGCATCTGCATGTGTTCCATGAAGCACACATTTTAGTACTTTATCACATTACTGTGTAACTTCTTTTCCTTTTTAAAATTGTATTTATTATTATTTTAAAATTTGACTGGAGAGCGAGAGGAAAAGTGAGAAAGCAAGCCACCAGTCTGGGACTTGAACTGTGGTCAACCAGGTGGGAGTGCAGCACCCTTAACCACCACACCACCTGCCAGCCCCTGAAGCACACGTTTTAGTACTTTATCATATGACCATGTAATTTTTTTCTTTTCTTTTTAAAAAATGTGTATTTATTATTATTATTTTAAAATTTGTCCAGAGAGAGACTTGAAGAGAGAGAGAGGGAAAGTGAGAAAGCAAGCCGCCAGGTCTAGGACTCAGATCAAGGTCCGCCATGTGGGAGTCCAGCGCCTCAATCACCACACCCCCTGCTGGCCTCACCATGTAATTTCTTGTTCACTAACTATATCTTACCCATCTTTTTTCCTTAAATGCTTAGGGAACATGCCAGTTTGGACCCCTGTTCATTGAGTCTGTCATTAGACAGAATGCAAAACAGTGTCTAAACAAGCAAACCAACACCATTGCCAAAACTCTTGCTAAAAACCCATCCACAAACCCTTTCCTCTTCGTGGATGGTAGTGTTTTCCACCATACCCCTATGGAATACCTATCATACGGGGGTAAGTCTTTCTGATATGTTAAGAAAACAAACCTGGGGACTGGCAGGTGGCGGGGTGATTGAAGGCACTGGACTCCCACTTGGCTGACTACTGTTCGAGTCCTGGACCTGGTGGCTTACTTTCTCATTTTCTCTCTCTCTCTCTGGTCAAATAAATAAATGATTTTTTTAAAGGATAAAAAGAAAAAAAAATAGGCTTTAAAAAAATAAAAAAGGAAAGAAAACAAACCTAGAGAACCCACTGACTGGGAAGAAGATGAAGTGAGCCTGAGAAGAAAGCTTAGAGCCCAGTTTTGTTTCCGTCGTTCTCCTCTAGAAACTGCCAATTCCGAACAATCATCCTGGTCTCCTACTGCCACTTGATTGTGTTTTTGCTTCATGCCCTGTGTCCTGGTTTTGTTTTCAAAGCCCAGGAGAACTGTTTAGAGGCTCACTTACCTGTTGGCTAAGTCAACTTTCCCCAGTTGAATGGCATTTTGTTTTAAAATAGCTGGTGTTCTCTGAATTCTGGCCAGTGGCTGCCTGCTAAAAATGCTGACGTGCCTCTGATTTCTCTGTATAGATCTCAGGGGCATCCTGCTTTGATGTCAGAGAGGGGTCAGGTTAAGAAGAGATTATAGGGGCTGTCAGGTGGTGGTGTGGTTAGGGTGCTGGACTCCCACATGGCTGAATGTGGTTCAAGGTCTGGTCCTAGTGGCTTACTTTCTCACTTTCCCTCTGTCTCTCTCTGGTGAGTTAAAAACTAATAATAAAATAATTAATTTTATTAATAAATAAATAATTATTTTTATCCATGGATGTCATCCTCATATTTTTTTTTAAGAGAGATTTTTGCTATAGGGTGCGTGTACAAGATGGAGACACAGAGAGAAGTGAGAAGTCACCCCACCCCCAGGCAACCATGTGTGAGTTCAGTGCCTTAGCCATTACACCAACTGCTGGCCCAATAATCCTAATTTTTTTTTTTTTAAGAGGTTTTTGCCTTAGGGTTTGTACACTTGCTAGAAGAAGAGACAGAGACAGGGAAGGTGAGAAATCACCCCCCAGGGGAGATGGCCACACTGCAATAACCTTCTTCTCCAGTCTTCTCCTGGGATCTGGGACACACACACACGCACATGCCTGGAGTGAATTTAAAGCCACTGGGTCCAGAAATCGAACCATGGTCAGCCATGTGGGATGCCAGCGATGTAACTGCTATGCCATCTGCTGGCCCCAATCCTCATACTTTTAAAAGATTAATTCATAGGGGCCTGCAGGTATCATGGTGGTTAAGGCACTGGATTCCCATATGGCTAATCATGGTTTGAGTTCCGGACCTGGTGACTTGAAGATCACTCTAAGCACGTGTGTGTATGCCAAATCCTGAGAGGAGATGGGATTACGGTGGGCCATTCTCTGGGGAGTGATTTCTCACTTTCTTTTCCCCTGTCTTTGTCTCTCTCTGATGAGTGCATGCGCCCTATGGCAAAATCTAAAAAAAAAAATTAACTCATAGAGCGAATCAAAGGCAATGGACCATGCTTCCACTGTTACATTCTAACAATATGTTCCAAAGAAGATTGAACCAATGTGCAATGTACATTTCAACTGTTTTCTTAAGCCTCCTGAGTTTTTTAAGTTTAGGTTTTTTAAAAAAATAGTTTTAATGGGATCAACATTTAGCGTAATGGCTATGTCGCAGGCCTCCCATGTAGCCGACTGCAGTTCGAGTCCCGGACCTGGTGGCTTAAACTCATGCTGGGCGCATGTTACGTGTGTGCCCAAGATCCGGAGAGGAGAATGGAGGAGAAAGGATTGTGGTGTGGCCATCCCCCCTGGGGGGTGATTTTTTGCTTTCTGTCTCTGTCTCTGTCTTTCTGGTGAGGGCACGTGCTCTAAAGAAAAAACCTCTCAAAAAAAAAAAATTTAATAGGCAGTATAAGAGTTCCTTTAAGGGTCAGGTTGCTTTAATTTACTCGTTAGCTGTATTTTTGAAATGGGATACTTCTCTTCATCGATTCAGTTTAAACTAATATTTATTGAATGTAAGTCACTATTCTGGCAGCTGCTGGTAGGGGACTCCAAAGATGAATAAGATGATGGGCCGGCAGGTGGTGTGGTGGTTAAGGCGCCAGACTCCACATGCGTGACTGTAGTTTGAGTCCCGGACCTGGTGGCTTGCTTTCTCACTTTCTCTCTCTCTTTCTCTGGTCAAAATTTTTTTAAAAAAAGTAATGATGAATAAAATAATTTTGTCATAAAAAGATGCGCCCTGCCTGTAGAGATCTTAAAATCTAGTGTGAGAGGGGCAGGAGAGGTTGCAGGGGGACAAGGAGGAGGAAACAAATGGCGGCAGAGTAAGACGTACCCCGAAAGAAGAGGTACAGAGAACACGCCGTCAGGACTCACTCGGGGTGGGGAACCCACACACAGTGGGGAGAGCAGCAGGAGAGCCTTTGCGGAGATGACATTTGAACTGGGACTTGAAGGATGGCTAGTATTTCCAGGGCATGGGGGGCGTGGCAGGAAGAGGGCCCAGGGTGAGCCATTTAACTCAAGTGGGGAAGCCCGGCCGGGCCAGTGTGCTGGTGCAGGCCTGGGAGATGGAGCTGGAGAGGTAGGTCGATGTGTCGTGGTGCCAGGCCGACTGTCCTGAAAAGTCCCGTACATATTTTTCTTCCCTTATGTTTACTTTTAAATGGATACTTCTAGCTTTCCTGTGCTTCATTTTTAAAAGTTTTATAAATTACCTGGTTACTGCGTTGCCCCATTGTGTTTAAGATTGTGTTAAGAGAAAACATTTTTTTCCCCTTAAATTTTTAAAAGATGCCTTTTGTAAGGAAAAGCCTATTTTTCATCAGCATTTAGGCATCTGTCACCGTTCTCCAACCACCAGGAGGACATGGCTGCATTTTCTTCAAGCTTTTCTCTCCCCTTCATGGTGAATTCTGTGTTTCAGCTGGAGTGAATATGTGTAGTGTGAGGGATAGGTGCAAGTCTTTTTCTTCAGTGAGTATTAGGATTTTACTGGAGTTAATTAGATAAGATTTAGTTACCTCTCTGTTTTATTTCCCGGTTTATCTCTACTTGGTCTTTATGATATTTTGACCTATTTCTAAAGTTCTTTTTTAACTCACTCTTATGCAGTTTTGATAGTCATATATATTTTAAAGAATTATTTATTTATTTTTCATATGAGTTTTGCCAAAGAAAGAGAGAGAGAGGGAGAGAGAAAGAGAGAAAGCAAGCCACCAGGTCCGGGACTCCAACCGTGGTCAGCCATGTGGGAATTCCAGCACTCTTAACCACCATGCCACTTGCTGGCCCTGGTCATATATATTTTATAATTTGGTAGGGATAAAGAAAACTTTAAAAACTTCCATGGGCTATCTTTCTGTGTATTAATGTCTTCCTCTTTTTCTTCTGTTATGGTGTTATAATTTCTTCTGAATCTTTTTCTTGTGTCTTAAATATTTCAGATACTTAATATTTCAGTACTGTTATGGTTGAACGTTTTTTCATTTGTATTTTTCATCTTGAGTGTGGTTGGACTTGTATAAACTGTTTATATCCTGCAGCTTTGTTAAATTCATTTACTATCTTGATAAGCTTTTTGGAGGGGATGTATACACCTTTCTAGACTTGCTGGAGTCTTCTGCAAAATGTAACTCGTTACTTTCAGCACTGTGTTTTGTAGCTGTTTCATCTTTCACTTTCTATCAGGAACAGGGAAACCCTTATTAAGTATAATGAGGCTTCCTAAGGACCTCCTAGGCCAGAAATTGTTCTGTTCTTTCCAACGAGCCGTGAGAATAGGAAGCAGCTGCCGAGCTTCACAGAGGCAGGACCGTTAGGGCTGGATGGGACCTTGCAGATTCTCTGCCCCGGTGCTTTCTCTTCAGGCCAGAGCAGGCCGGACCCGGAGAGGTAATGGGCTTGCCTGCTTGGCACTGTTGGAGTGGAAGAAGTGGTTAAGCTTTGATCTTAATGTAAATGTTCTCGGTATTTATAGCACGTGTTTACATTCAGGACACTTACTTGGTGTGAAGAATCCCCGAGCGTACCTGACACTGAATTTTGCTAACGTTATTCCATATCCCAAAAATGTGTACATATTCTCAAGTAGTAATCTGGAGCTCTAGAAAAGGTACCCACCTAAAGGTTCCCTTCTTCCCCTGGATGGTTGAGAGAAAAGAGAATAAGGAAAGGGGGAAGCAAAGGTATTTTAGTCCTTGATCCTTAGTAGGAGGGTCTATTTTTAAGCTTCATAATGTCAGTTTGAAAGGCAGTGGTTTTCAAAATAACCACAGACGAACGTCCCCTTGAAATGAATGCCTTTCTGGAATTGACCTATTTTGAGTTTAACTGTTACCAAGGAAGGTTGAGAATCTTGAAAGCTCTTCAGTGCACTTTTCAGACAGAGTAGAACCATTGGGTAGAGTGAGTGATCAGTGCGGGTTCCAGATTAGGGTTGAAATTTGGGGAGCTGTGGGGTAACGGGTCATCATTGTCCTTACAGATTTATCTGAATCCAGGTTCATTGCGTTTCTTTCATTAGCAAGCTAAAACTTGTGTATCCAGGTTAGTTTTAAAAAATTAGATCGGATCTTCAGTACATTTGAGATTATTTGTCGAAATTATTTACTCTTTTCTTTCACGCTCCCCTTTAGTTATAAACAACCCTTCAAGAATGTCCCTGTCGGGGGAGGCTTCAGAAGTTAAAAATTCCAAGCTCACTGTAAACCTTTTGTCTCATGGCTTACTCAAATCCAGACTGAAATCCTATCAAAATGCCAGCCCGTATTTCAACTCTTCTCTCGGAGTCTGTGGAATGGTGGGAACAGAAAGAAGAGAGCCACTTAACATTTCAATAATTTTTTTTTGAAGAGGTTTTTGCTATGGGGCGCGTGCACTCGCCGGTCAGACAGAGAAAGACAGAGATAGAAAGTGAGAAATCACCCCCCAGGGGGGATGGCCACGCTGCAATCCCTTCTCCTCCATTCTCCTCTCAGGATCTTGGGCATGCACGCACACGCGCCCGGCGTGAGTTTAAGCCACCGGGTCCGGGACTCGAACTGCGGTCGACTATGTGGGAGTCCAGCTACATAGTCATTATGCTAACTGCTGGTCCCAACATTTCAATAATTATTAATAGAAGATTTATCCTGCATACCTCATGCACTCATTTGTGTCCCCATATAAAACTTGGTCGTTGGAGCCAAGGAAAGGTTTCACTCACTAAAAACCGGTGGAACACCTGGGCCAGGTCCTGAACACATCAAATTGAAACAGAGATTCCAACAGTTTTATGATTTTCCTGCAATGCTCCTGAAACATACTCTCCTTGCCTTGTTTTATTGTGATAACAAATTTAATGCTGGGTTAGCCATAAATATAGTTCACCACATTTCTATTTCTGCATGTTCAAAATCATTGAACAATTACATAAAGAAAAAATAGTCCTAAAGCATTTCAGAATAAAAAAAGAAGCTGTAGCATGTATGAAGGGGACGTCAAACAGAGAGTTAGTGAGGAAAGTACCAGGAACTACCAGCCGGTGTTTGAATTGCACTGAATAAAGTTTCAGCGTGGTTTGCAGTCACAGTGAGGAGCGTAAATTCCTGGGCCATGGTGTGAGGCGGAGGGGACAAAGGGGAAGCGGAAACGGTAGTTCCGGAGGCACAGAAGTCTTGGGTTACCGGTGGCTTGCCCACAGCTGAGGACCTGGAACAATCCCTGCGAGTCGCTTTCTTGATAGACAAGGCTGCATCTGTAGGACCCCAGCTGTTAAATCTGTGAGCTTGTAAGAGTGGATCCTAATGCAGGAAGAAACAGGATGAAGTCAGAAGACATGAAGTTTGTATTCCAAAGGGGACATCCTAACTGGAAAATGAGCCACCATTTATTGAAAGCTTTTCTGGTCTCTTTCCATCCATTATCTTGTATTTGCTTTAAAATTCTACAAGAAAGAGCATAGTATTCTTTTGTACTAATAAGGAAAATGAAGCTCGGGGAAATTAAGTAGTTTTGCGCATTTAATAAGTGGTAGGCCTCAGTTTAGAAGCCAGGTCTGTCCTCTGAAGCCCGTGGTTTTTCCAAGCAGCCTTCTCCAAAAGATAAAATGCTCGAGGTCTCTTTGGAGCTGCCCTTTCCAAAACTGTAGCCCCTTGCCATACGTAGCTATTTCACTTCCATCACCACAGGGCCTTCTCTTAGTGCTAGAGGTTATTCATATTTTTTAAAAAGAATGATTTAACTTTATTATTATTATTTTAAAATATTTCCAGAGAGAGACACACAGAGAGAAAGAGAGAGCGAGAGCGAGAGAGAGAGAGAGAGAGAGAGAGAAAGAGA
>NW_006159876.1:2834790-2852656 GCF_000334495.1 Tupaia belangeri chinensis | reverse complement strand
GAGAGGTTTTTGCTATAGGGCACGTGCGCTCGCCAGACAGACAGAGAGAGACATAGAGACAGAAAGCGAGAAATCACCCCCCAGGGGGGATGGCTACGCCTCAATCCCTTCTCCTCCGTTCTCCTCTCGGGATCTTGGGTGCGCATGTGCACTCACACGCACACGCGCCCAGCATGAGTTTTAAGCCACCGGGTCTGGGACGCGAACCGCGGTTGACTACGTGAGAGTCCAGTAACATAACCATTACCCTAACTGCTGGTCCCAGCATTCTTAACCACCATGCCACCTGCAGGCTCCTAGGTTATTCAATCTTTCCCTGTTATTTATTTTTGCCCCTTAGTTTTGCAAAGGAGAAAATGAAGGACAGAGGAAGGAAATACATGTTCACCATCATATATCCAATAAATCCAGGCCTTGGGACTGGTTGCTTGTTAATTTTCCCATGCCCCGTGGTCTCCTTTTAAGAATAGAGATACCCTCCTCCTCTCCTAGCTTTGCCTGGCCTTTCAGCTAGGTTCTTTCTCCCAGAGCATAGCCCTGCGTTTCCCCAGGTTCTAAGGACTTGCAGGATTAATTTCCCCCAAGGAAGTGCAAGATGTTTGTTGGAAAGTAATTCCATGCGTAATGTATGAAATAGCACTTGAATTCCCTCTGGTTCTTCCTCTGCCTTCCTACCAAGCACTTTGTAACTGAACTTGCAGCTGCTAACCATTTGTCTTCCACACGAGATCAACTTTAAAACGGTCCAAAGTCAAATGACATAGGTATGTGTACTCTGAATGCAAGCAGCTGCCCGTTATCTGCTGTTGATTCAAATGGTATTTGTATTAGGGTCAAATAGATTCAGTGATAACTCAGATCCCAACAATAGGTTCTAATTGGTGTTTAGGATTGAGGTGTGTGCATATTCATTGAGCTGATGGTATGTACTTCATACACACCAGATGCCAGGTTGCAAGACAGACTAAAATGACAGAACGCTACAGATGCTATGGGCAGCGTGCACGCCTTTTAGGTTCTGAGCATTTTATCCGTATTTGCTGTGCACGTATCTGCTAGCCTTGACATGCAATAAGAGCTTCAGTTTGGATCATAGTTCTGATGTCAAGTGAAGAATTCACGTACAAGTGTTCTTTTAGTTGATGCTTTTAAAGACATTTAAATTGTATACTCTGGTGTCTAATAATAAGTGGTGGAGCTAAGTTTAGAGCCCCGGTCTGTGGTCTGCTGTGTGTGTGCGCGCG
This sequence comes from Tupaia belangeri chinensis, assembly GCF_000334495.1. NCBI lineage: Eukaryota > Metazoa > Chordata > Mammalia > Scandentia > Tupaiidae > Tupaia > Tupaia belangeri. The sequence goes on along the minus strand of NW_006159876.1, from coordinate 2,851,412 downwards.
TGTGCACGTGTGCATGTATGTGTGTGTGTTTGGGGGATGGGCACATGGGAGCCAAAAGGAGGCATTGTACCGGGGTAATATTTTTAGGAAGCCTAAATGTGATGTTTGATTTCAGTATAACTAACAGACTTGTGGTTTAGAAAATCATCTTTCAGAAACTGAGAAATTAAAGTTTTGGATTTCTTTTTAAATGTCAAAGTCATGCACATAAGTTTGCTCAGAGAGATGAAAAATGGAGATGTTGAAAGGATAGCAAAGTATCCAGGAATGTGCCTGTCTTCCCTGAGACCCATGGGCTGAGTGGAAAGGCCTTTGAAGGTGGCAGGATCTATTGGAGGGGGCCTTGGGCGTTCTGACCGTGGTCTTTCTAACTGCCAGATCACATGAACACTGTGGGGGTGGTCACCAGGCATCTGGGGGGCTCTTTGCATTCTGTAGAATAAGACCTAATTTCTAGGAAGTGGGGACTAGGCTTCTGACAGTTTGGTAGTCATCAGGCCTAAATATAGGATTGTCTGGGGAGCATAGCTGTTCCCCTTTCAGAATGGTGCCTTTTTGAGTGTTGGTGATGCAGTGAAAAGCCCAGCAGCTTCCATCAGCTTTTTTAAGAAAAGAAATTACTATTATTATTTAATTTGCTATAGGACACATGTGCTCACCAGAGTGAGAAAGTGATAAAGTGAGCCACTAGGTCCAGGATTCGAACTGTGGCAGGCCTTGTTGGGGATCCAGTGCCCTCATCACCACCCCATTGACTGGCTCTCCATCAGCTATTTTTGAAAAACAATTATTTTATTATAATAATAATTGTTTTTTCAGAGAGAGATTTTTGCTATAGGGTGTGTGGGCTCACTGGAGAGACAGAGAGAAACAGAAAGTAAGAAATCACCCCCCAGGGGCAATGGCCATGCCACAATCCCTTTTCCTCCATTCTCTGCTCGGTATTTTGGGCACATGCTTTTGTTTTAAGCTGTCGGGTCCAGGACTTGAACTGCAGTTGACTACATGGGAGTCCAGCAACGTATCCATTAGACCATCTGCTGGTCCCTGTTGTTATTTTTAATTTGACCAGAGAGAGACAGAGAGGGTAAGTGACACAAACCACCGTCAAGTGGTCCTGGGACTCGAACCAACCACCACACCACCGGCTGATCCTCTATCAGCTTTTGAATTTTTTTCCCCCTGCCTTTCCAAGTGTCTTGTTTGAACCCAGAGATTAACCCCTTTTCCAGAGGAGTCTCATAGTCTTCAGGCTTCAGAATTTGCAGGCGGTAGTGCTATGAATAGCGATGCCTCGAGTAGAGTAAAAGTGTGAGATCCGAGCTCTTTTCCTGGTGCAACTGTTGCCTTGCCACATGGCCGCTCTCTGCCTGAGTTTCTTCTCTGCAGAGTGGGGGTGGTGGCAATGGCTTCCCACCTTTCAGGCTTTCTATCCGAGCTGCATCCCTCACACAGGGATGTGGTGGCATCCCTCACACAGCGTACTTCCAAGCTCTGAGTAGATATAAAGCAGATTAAATTTTATTGTTGAGAGGAATCTTAGAGATCTTCTGTTGGAATCCTATCTGTAGGCAAAGTCTAGGACTGCAGAGAGGGTTAAGGGATAGCAGATTCTGGGTTGAATCCTGTAACTTGATGCCTGGAGTTACACAGCCTGAAGGCTTTGGAGCCAGGGAACTTGAATGGGAACCCCAGTCCTGACTCCTACAATGTGATCTTACCTAAGTTTTCTCTTAGCCTGTGTCTGTTTCCTTGTCTGTAAAATGGGCCCGGTAAAACTTATCCAGCAGAAAGGATTTCAGGCATTCTGTGTTTGACCCAGTTTTGCATTAACAGGACTAATGACAGTGTTGAATTAGATCCCGGCCAGGGTGCCTTACTGTATCTGGCAGGGAGAGAACATTCTCACCTCCTGAAGAACTTCCAGTGCGGAGCCCTTCAGCTGTTCTTTATCCGCAGACTTAGAATAGAGACAACGCTGCACATACTTGTAATTTTTTAGGATCTGTAGGAAGCAAAAAGATTATTTTCAGTGAAACAGGAGTCTGGAAAAGGTGCCTAGGAGACAACTGCCGTGGTTCCTCCCAATTTAGACTCCTCCCAGCGCCTCCAGGACGGCCACCTGCCTGGGGCGCACTGCCGGGGAAGTGCAGCGCTCTTCCCCAGGACTTCTGCGAGGCCTCCGTGGGGTGGGGAGGGGTCCAGGGGGTAGTCACTGGTCTTTGGCGTAACTGGAAGGTCATATTTCCTTCCTGTGGCCGAAGCCAGATGTTGGGGATCAGCCCACAGTCAATCCCCGCGTCTTCCTCTGAGTGCCCTGGCGTCTGCTCTCCCTCCTCTGTGCCTGCCTCGGATGCTGAAATCCTAGCGTTGCTCCAGTGCTCCGTCTGTAGGTCACCTCTGCAAATCCATCCCTGAGGCACTCTCCCTCAGTGCCTCGAGGCAGTGGCCGTCTGCCTCGCCCTCCAGAGCACTCTGTACCTGCCCTTCCGTTGGAACTGTCCAGGTGGACTGGATTTGGGCAAGCTCGGGACTGGGCCTTCGTCGCCCTTATCTGCAGTGCACAGCGTGTTCTTGGCGTTTGGTTTGGTATGTTTTGTTGAATGGCTAAATCTTGAGATGGCAGAGTCCAGTGAGCAGAAGACACTCCTCTCCAAAGGATAGCCTCTGCTAGTCCCTGTGAAATCTGCCTTTGACTTTATTGGTGGTTGATTATTTTCAGTTTGTAGTATCTCGAAACCGGAGAGTCACAGTGCTGGTGGCGTTGGTTCTGTTTTTAGATTTTGTGCCGTAGGGTCCATGTGCTTGCTGGATAGAGACAGAGGAGGGGAAAACTGGAAATCACCCCCTGGGGGAATGGCCATGCTGCAGTCCCTTCTCCATGCCCCTCTTGGATTTTGGGTACACACACCCAGCGTGTTTTTCATGCCACTGGGCCTAGGATTTGAACTGTGGATTTAACCATGTGAGATCCAGTACATTAATCACCATGCCACCTGCTGGCCCAGTCTTCATAGTTTTTTAGTTGCCAGAGGATGCATGTGCTCATCAGAAAGTGGTGGAGAGAGAGGAGTTGGGAAGAGGAAGAAAACACCCCTTACTGGGGCAGGGTCATGTCCCAACCCCTTCTCCATCCTGTCTAGACTTTGAACACACATGCACATGTACCTAATGTGCTTTTTTAAAAATAATTATTTAATTTTATTTATTCATTCATTCATTTTTAATTTGACCAGAGAGAGACACAGAGAAAGAGAGAGAGAGTGAGAAAGCAAGCTGCCAGGTCTGGGGACTTGAACCGTGGTTAGCCATGTGGGAATGTCCAGCACCTTAACCACCACGCCACCTGCTGGTCTCCACCTAATGTGCTTTTCAGGCCGCTAGGGCTGGGATTCAAACTGTGTGGTCAGCAGTGTTGGACCCAGCTACCTTAACCCCTAGGCCACAGGGCCAGCCCACTCTTCTTTGGTTTTTACATCCGTTTCTGTCCTTACATAGTGACTGTAGTCCTCTGTTTACGTCTCAGCCAGCTGTCCTTGCCTAGCTCAGAGGGGAAGCGTCTGGGATGCACCGAGGGCTGGCGGCCGCATCCCTGTTCCGTGTTCTGTGTCCTGGGTTTGGCATGGAAGAAGGCTCAGGGAGTATGTGGGCCAGACGGGTCGGGGAGCCTCTTCTGCGTGCTGAGCTGCAGACTTGAACCGAGCAAATCCTGGGCTCCTAGATGGATATGTGACACTGGTGTCTTCATTTACATGGCACCTGGTGGCTCTTCACACTCCCCCGCCACGCCTCTCTGGGGACTGGGATAGGACAGATGGCCACAGACACAGGATTCTCAGCTCTGCATTCTCGCCGCAAATCACATTTGGGGAAAAGTTAAGTTTGTGCAATAACACAATTTTGGTAACATGGTTTCATACTGCTGGTAAGTTGTTTAACACTCTGGATAAATCACACTTGAGCAGAACTCACTGGGGAACAGTTTCATTTTACTGTAGGTGGTGTGATTCCCACTAGCCCCCCCCATAAGGTGAGCGATGTGCTCAGCCCGGCTATTTCTGGGCCCAGATAGAATGACATGTTAATCATTGTTTCCCCACCGGCACTTTTAATCTCTCCCAGCCACCTGTTCTTTGTTTTTTGCTATAGGGGGCATGTTACTCACCAGAGAGCGACAGAGGGAAAGTGAACAGGCACCCCCTGTGGGGATGGCCATGCCACAATCCCCTCTCTTCTATTCTCCTGGGATTTGGGGCACCTATACACATGTCCCCGGTGGTTTTTTGAGTCACTGGGTCCAGGGCTGGAAACATGGATCAGCTATGTAGGATCCAGCAGCTTTAACCACCCTGCCACCTGCTGGTCTGCCACCTGTTCTTAAAACGTTAAAGATAGAAAGGATCTTGATAGTTCAGACATGAAGAGATGGAGGCCCAGTGAGGCCAGGAAGCTTTCACAGTGTCACAGGCTGGCGAGGGCTGGACGGGGAGCCAGGGCTCCTGACTGCGCTCCTGGGGGGCTCCTCTGTTCCGCCCTGCTCTTTGCCCAGGCTTTGCTTCTGTCTTACAGCTGGGGGAATATGTTGAATAAAGAGTGGTATAGTCATTTAAAAAGGAATAAAGGTGAATATGTATTCATTGTTAAGATCCCCAGCATGGGGCCGGCAGGTGGCATAGTGGTTAAGGCAGCAGGACTCCCACATAGCTAACTGCAGCTCGAGTCCTGGACCTGGCAGCTTGCTTTCTCACTTTCCTTCTCTCTCTCTCTGTCTCTCTCTGGTCAACTTCAATAAAATAAAATAATGAAAATGAATAAAATTAAATAATTCTAAAAAAAAAAAAGATCTTCAGCACAAGGTGAGTTCATATCCTGTTAACCCTTACGTTTTCTTTTGACATATCTTTGAGAAGGACCATTAAAGTCTTGAGGGATTTCTGTAGTCAGATGTAGCTTGCAGGGTAACCCTATGGAGGTTTCCCTGGTAGGATTTAACTATAAGGAAAAAACAAAAACGAGCTGCTAGGCTTAGGGAGGATGATGAATGTATTGGGAGGGATGGAAAAAATTATGTTACTTTTTTTTATAATGGTTAATTTGGAAATTAACTGGATGTGAGTTTTAAGTAGCTCTTTAGCTCTAAAAAATACCCGATTTTGATATTTCAAACATGGCAGATATATAGCCCAAAGGCAGATGTTTAGACGGCTGAAGATTAAAATGTAATGGTGGATCCTCTCCCTCTCCTCTTCCCCTGTGACTCCGTCTGCTCCTCCCAACCCCCTTCTTGATTCTCCCTCCCCCTACTCCTCCTTCTCCCCATTTCTTCTCCCCAACTCCTGTTTCTCCTTTTCCTTCTCTCCTTCCTCCTCTCTCCTTGTTTTCCCTCATTATTTCCTCCTCCTCCTCCTCCACTTCTCGAACCCCATCTCCCTTCCCCCTCTCCCCTGATTCACTTCTTCCCTCTTCCCTCTCTGCCCTTCCTGTCCCCTCTTCTTCCTGGATCTCCCCATGTCCCCTCTTCGCTCATTCTCTCTACCCCTGTCCCCCCCCCAAAAAAAATGTAATGGTGGGTTCAAGTCTGGAGATTGACAAATAGTTATTTCTCAGATGGGCCCCGTGGCTTGGTGGGCATGGGTGTCAGATCCCACATGGATGACTGCGCAGCTGTAATCCTCACCTCAGGGTCCTGATGGGTGGAGAAATGGAGGAGGAGGGATTGCAGTGTGGTCATGCCCCTTCTCTCTCTGTTTCTCTCTGGCCAGTGCACAAACCCGCTGGCAAATTAAAAAAACAAAACACGAAAAATAATAGTTGTCCTTTACCATAAAAACTTCCATGTTTTACATTCTCTTGCCGATGAACTTGGGGAGTCTTGGGAGTTTAACAGCAGGTACGCCCTTGTTGGTCTTCTATTTGGGGTGAGTATATTCTATCTAAACTGGGAACTATTAATTAATTATTTATTATTATTATTACTGTCAGAGGGGCTGTGTGCTCACCAGAGAGGGATAGATGAGGTTTGGGGGGCCTGGATGGGAAGAGGGGAGCATTGTCCCCCAATGGGGTGGTCATGCTACAATCCCTTTTCCTCCATTCGTCCATCCCATCAAGATTTGGGGCTGACATACACACCTGGCATGTTTTTCAAGCCTCCAGGGCCTGGAATTCAAGCCATGGTTGGCCATGTGGATCTGGCTGCCTTAACCACCATGCTCCTTGGGTACCGTTGAGACAGAGACACACATGCCCACCGGCCAGAGGAGCCTAGCTGGCCTGCGCTGTAGCTGGCCTGCACTGGGGTGACGCATGTGGCAGGTAGCCCAGCTGTCATCCAGCTAAAGTTTGATCATCAGCCGCAGAGTCTCAGACGTGGAACATGGTCAGTGTCAATTGATTAAAAGAAAAACTTCCTTTTCTTTGACTTAAAAGATCTCTCTCTCTCTCTCTCTCTCTCTCTCTTTTTTTTTTTTTAAGAGAGATTTTTGTTATAGGGTGCATGCCATACACTTCACCAGAGAGAGAGAGAGACAGAAAGCGAGAAGTCATCCCATCAGGGGGGATAGCCACACCACAATCCCTTCTCCATTCTCCTCTTGGGATTTGAGGCATGATACACATGTGCCCAGTGTGGTTTTAAGCCGCTGGGTCCAGGACTTGAACTGCAGTTGACCACATAGGAGTCCAGCGATATAACCATTATGCCATCTGCTGGTCCTGTCTTAGGTCTTTTCTGATTAAAAGGAAAAAGGGGTCCCAATATAGTCGGCTCTCCTCACACCAGACCATCTTCCCTACAGATAGAGAATCTGCTCTGAAGAAGTTAGGAGTATTATCTAGTTAACTAGAGTCTGGTTATGAGATTTTAAATGCCTACAGTGGGTGCAGATGCCATGAATGAACCTGTGGTCTGAGGACCTGAAAGAGTTAACGCTTCTCTCTGAATAGCCCAGGCAGCTCCTAGGAAGTAACTTCTTCGGAGGCAGGATGTGGCAAACCAGTGAGTAAATGAGAGCAGTCTCCTTTGGAAGAAAAGGAAGTAGGTGGTGAGGAGTGAAGAGGAAGCACTCCTTGGACCTGTATCTGGAGCTTGTAAGAACAGTTCTGAGTGCCAGGCAGACCCTGTGGCTTTGTGGCCCTCAGTGATCCAGGTCCTGAAAATGCCGGTAATATTGGGCCTGCAGCTGTCTTGTTCTCCGCAGCTGACAACTCAAGCTGAATACACATTGGCATATTCTCTTAGTAGGTTTTCTTCTCTTCCCTTTTCTTTTTTTCCTTGTCAGAGGGCATGTGTGCTAGTCAGAGGGCACGTGTGCTAGCCAGAGAAAGACTGAGTGGAAGAGAGAGAAAGCACCTCACAGTGGGGTGTGGTCACACCGTAATCGCTTCTCCATCCAGTCGGGATTTGGAGCGTGCACCCAGCATATTTTTCAAGCTACTGGGGCTGAGATTAAAACTACATGGTCAGCCATGTGGAACCTGGGTCCCTTAACCACTAAGCCCCAGGGCCAGCTCAGTAGGTTTTGTTTTCAAAATGGACCATTGGTTTATTATTCAGTACCCCTCGAAGATTCACAGTGAGTGGGACATGTCATCCAAAAACACACTCTTTTTATTGAGAGGTTGTTTTTTTTTTTTTTTTTTTTTTTTTTTTTTTTTTTAAAGGGGACATCACCACTTAGAGAGACAGAAAGTGAGAAATCACCCCCTGGGGGGATAGCCATACTGCAATTCCTTTTCCTCCATTCTCCTCTTGGGATCTTGGATATGCATGTACATGCATCCAGTATGAGTTTTAAGTGGCTGGGTATGGGATTCAAACCGTGGTTGACTGTGTGGGAGTCCAGTAAGGTAACCACTCCATCATCTGCTGGTCCCAGTCACACTCTTTGTCTAACTAAGGATGTGCTACAAGAAAAAGTTTTTAGGAAAGTGTCTCCAGCACATTTACATATTTATCCATTTCAGAACACATTTCCGCCCATTCTCTATCAAGGTGCATGTAACAGTCCCTTATGATACAGGACAAGAGCATGGTCCACACAGTGAGGGGAGAGATTTTGTTCAAGGTCAGATGACCAGCTACCAGCAGAGCTAACAGAAGGCTCTAGACCTCTGACTTTAGGCCTAGGGTTGTTTCTACAATTTTGGTACCTTATTATTATTTTTTTAAGGAATTATTTTATTTCATCTTATTTACTTATTTTAATTTGACCAGAATGGGACAGAGAGGAAGAGAGAAAAAGTGAGAAATCAAGCCACCAGATCTGGACTCAAGAGTGTGTTCAGCCTTGTGGGAGTCCAGTGCCCTTAACCACCAGGCCACCTGCGGGCCCATGTTTTTTTAATTGGCCAGCCTAGCACCCTTTTGTCTGTTTGTTTTTAGAGATTCTTTTTGCAATAGGGCACATGCATTCCCTGGCAACACAGAGAGGACAGATAATCACCCCCAAAAAGGTATGGCCATGCCACAATCCCTTTTCCTCTCTGGATTTTTGGCACCCACATGCGCCTGGCACAAGTTTCTGAACTCTGGGAATTAAGCAGCACTCGGCCATGTAGGAGTGCAGCACCACACCCACTATGCCACTTGCTGGACCCCCAGCACCTTTAGTTAAAAGCATAATTTATACATGGAGGCAGATTATTGATAGAGGGTGCACTTTTGCTCATGACAACCCCTGGGGACTAACAGGTGGTGTGGTGGTTAAGGTGCTGGGACTCCCACGTGGCTGACTGTGGTTCGAGTCCCAGACTTGATGACTTGCTTTTTCACCTTCCCTCTCTCCCTCTGTCTCTGGTCAAATTATAATAATGATGAATAAAATGAAATACAGATAATTACCAAAAAAGAATAACCCCCACGGTATATGAAGTGACATAGTTGAACTGAACTGGATGAGCGTCACCGTTGCAGGAAAAGCAGCTCTTATTGCACATGTGGCAGTCACGTAAATCCATGTTGGGTTTGGGGGTTTGCTCCAGGACTAGGGTTTGATATGGGAACACGACTGCCTTTACTGTGGGCGGGAATGTATGATGGGCTGGATTTGGCTGTACTGTCCAAGGCTTCTTCAAGCAGATCATTGGGCCAGGTGCTGAAAGGGGTAGACGCCTGTAAGAGAAGTTTCCAGTGGGCTTCCAAAGATCTGGAAAACTGACCTCATCAGCATTTAGACATCAGATTTCTCTATAGCTCTTTGACTCAAGGAAACCAGTTATTTCCTGAGTTTGCACAGTTCTTGATTCCATTTCTTTGAGGGTTCCAAACTGTAGTTTTCACATTTACGCAGATGTCTAGTTTGCATGAGCACAGCATGGGTGATTTGGTCCAAAATCTACATGCTTAAATTACATCCTGGTCAGACCGTGATACCTTGCATGAACTTTAGATGTTTAAATATTAAAACAGATCTTCTCATGGTAGTTTTTCAGAGGCCAGGGTCTCAGGCTGCTCTTTACTGAACTTGAAACACCTGAAGCATTCTAGGTTGGCGTTCTAAAACTACCTTAATTAGAGGGATAGGTGTGACTAGTCTCTTCCTGGTGTTTTCCACACTGCATTTTCCTTAGTGGAGTTGGAGCAAGCATTGAAATAAACGCAGGCCCAGCTGCTGTGGCGGACTGGTACTGTGAGTGCCCAGCAGTGCTGAAAGCCACATGGCTGACCCTGAGTTCTCATCTGCAGACCAGCTTGAAAGCATGCCGGGGCACTTGTGCTTGGGGAGGCCCAGGCTGCTGAGGAGCTGCAGGGCTGGGGAAGGGGCAGTGCCATGTGCTAGGCCCTGTCGAGGGTGCTCCTCTCTCTTGCTCTCTGTATGTACATGTGCTTTCTATCATCAAAACCGACGAACCACAGATGAGATCTGGGCAACTAACCTATTCTAGCCAGAACGAAAAATTTGATGATGTTGCAAGCTTTCTGCTCTCCTAGTGTCTACCTACTCATAGTCATACTGAAACAAATGATGAACTTAGTAATGTGATAAGAAAAGACTTTAGCAAGCATGAAAATCAGTTTCTCGTTTGCAGATTCTCATCCATTTCTGTAGCGGAGGCAGTTTCTTCAGTGGGGCTGTACACCTCATGCTGGGTTGGACCCAGATGTGGAGGATGCTCTCAGCCTGGGGTGGATCTGAGCACTGCAAGGCCAAGTGACAGATAGCCTTAGCCTGCTGTGTGATCGAGCCTAGGAATGGGAACCCATAGTGGGATGACTGCCACTGCTTTGAGGAGCAAAGTCCGCATCCCCAACGCAGGGTCTTGGCCTTCTGTGGAGTTTTTTAAAAAAAAAAAAAAAAAAAAAAAGTTGGAGTTTTTTAAAAAAAAAAAAAAAAAAAAAAAGAATAATTTAATTAATTAATTAATTAATTTAAAATTTGACCAGAGAGGGAGAGAGAGGGAAAGTGAGAAAGCAAGTTGCTATGTCCGGGACTTGAACTGTGGTCGGCCATGTGGGAGTCTAGTGCCAGAACCGCCATGCCATCTGCCAGCCCCTGGCCCTCCTGCTTTATCCTTCACTAATGTTCCCTGCGTTCCTGGCTTTCTGTCAGCGTCTTAGACTTTTGAACCTGCGTCAGGTATCAGGCGTTTCCGGCCTGTTTAGTCAGTCACACACTGAGCAGCTCCCATGTAGAGCCTGCCAGGTTATCTCCTTATCTCCAGCTCAGTCCAAATCATAGGCCCATCATTCCCTGCAAGTATTTCTTTTCTTTTCTTTCTCCTCCATATTCTTCTTGGGATTAAGGGCACGCACACACCCATGCCTGGCATGATCCCACCTGCTGGATCTGGGACTCAAACAGCAAAACTGGCCACGTGGGATCCAGCAGCCTCGACCTTCACACCACCTGCTGTCTCCTTTAAATGACTTCTTAAGGTTTACTACTTTTTTTCATGAGAGAAAGACAAACATCCTCAGCAAAGCCTCACACCAAGATCTACCCCAGCCTTCCCAGCCAGCCAGGATTGAGAGCACAAGTGCACGAATGTCCACGGCCGCTAAACTGGTCCTCCTTCTGGATCACACGAGCAGCACGTTACTGATGTGTCACTGAGCCGCCCCAGTGACTTAAAAAAATTTTTAATTTAATTTATTATTACTTTTTAATTCCTCAGAGAGGGAAAGTGAGACAGCAAGGTGCCAGGTCCAGGACTTGAACTGCAGTTGACTGTCGGGGAGTCCAATACCTTAAGCACCGTACTCCCTGCTGTCCCCCCAATGACTATTGATACTAAGTACCCAGAGTTAAACCAAACTTCTCATGTCAAGGCATGGTCTTCCAAGAGATTGCCATTATTTTCAGACACCAGCTCGGGTTCCCAGATGAACTGGCTACAAATTTGGCCATTCTCAGTACTGTCTCAGGTTCCATAATTTGCTAGAGCAATTCACAGGATTTAGGAAAGTACTATATTTACGATTACAATTTTATTATAGCAAAAAGGATACAAATTGGGACAGCCAAAAGAAGAGGCACATAAGGCAAAGTCTGGGAGGGTTCCAAACACGAAGCTTCTGGTGTCGTCTTGTTGGAGTCAGGGCCTGTCGCTCTCCTGGCACACCAGCGTGCAGAGGATACGTAACCAGGGACGCTCATCCAGGCTTTGCTGTCCAGAGGTTTTATTGGGGTCTCCTTACAAGTCATGGCTGCCATGGGCTATGTGATTGAACTCAGTCTGCAGCCTCTGCTCCATATAAGTTGTGCTCAAAGCCTCAGCCCTCGGGACCAGCAGGTGGCATAGTGGTTAAGGTGCTGGATTACCATATAATTGACTGTGGTTCAAGTCCTGAACCTGGCTGGACTCCCACATGGAAGTTGGCCATGGTCTGGGTCCTGGACCCAGAGACTTGATACTTGCACTAGGCATATGTGTGTGTGTGTGCCCCTGAAATCTTGAGAGGAGAATGGAGGAGAAGGGGTTGTAGTGTGGCCATCCCCCTGGGGGGCGGTGTATGTGTGATTTCTCACTTTCTATCTCTCTGGAGAGTACACGTGCCCTATAGCAGAAAATCTCTGTTTAAAAAAACGAATGAACGAAGCCCTGGCTTTCTCATTACATGGCCAGCCCTATCCTTGTTATCACTTCAGTGCAAAGCATGGAGGGCCCACTGTGAGTCACCTCGTTAACATAAACATCAGGGTCCACCACATTGTACAGATGAGAAAGCTCTGGGTATGAGGGAATGCTGCATAGTTTAGTATTGGGCTGCCCATTTGTCCCAGTTGCTGAGAGAGAGCTCTGGATTTTCTGAGCAATAGCAGTGTCTTTGTTATTCACGGTGGACCCTGACTTCAGTCTCTGTTCCATCTGCCCTCTGACCAGCCCCCCTCCTGGCTGCTGTGGGGGTTCAGGCTCTTGTCTTCTCTTGCTTCAGAGTTGCCTTCAGGCTGGTCTTGCCTTGCTCCCCATCTCTACCTCCGTGTTATTGCCAGACTCAGGTTCCAGTATGCAAAACCAATTGACTGTTGCAGAACAACGTACCTCACAGTCTGTATTTGTAAACCAAAACAAAACACACCGTAGGCCCAGCCGCTGTGGCTCAGTGGTAACGTAAGTGCCCTGCTAGAGTGGAAGCCACATGGTCGACTGTGGGTTCAGATCCTGGGTTAGCCTGAAAATACTCCGTGCATATGAGGGTGCTGAGGATCCTGAGGAGCTGGAGGGCTGGGGAACGGGAATCACAGCCTGATGAGACCCTGTTGAGGGTGCTTCCCTCTCTCATGCATGTGCACATACATACGCGCTATCCGCAAAACAAGGTAACACAAAATCCGTACTATACATACTGACTGGACGTGTACTTAGAAGAAATGTAGAGCGCACTGAGCGGTGTTAACGTAGTGATCTGGGGGGAGGTGGGACGTAGCTTTACGTTAGCCTTGCGTTTCTGAGCTGATGGGAATTTTTGTAATGAGCACACATTACTTTTTTATTTTTTTTAATTGCCAGAGGGTATGTGTGTGCTTACCAGAGAGAGAGGGAAAAAAGCACTCCGCAGTATGGGGAGCAGTCACCCAACCATTCCTTCTCCATTTCTCTGTCATGCTGGGATTTGGGGCACACATGCACATGCCCAGCATGTTCATGCGGCCAGGGCTGGGCTCCATACTGTGGTCGGCCGTATGGGATCTGGCTCTCCTAACTTCCCGGCCGGCTCCACATATTTTTTTATGCCTGGTAAAATTATAGAGGTCTACAGCACTCTGCCCACCTTCCCTCCCCATGGAGACAAAATTTATTCAGAAAAGAAGTTGATATCAATGGATCGATCGATCAAGACAGTTTATTCAAGAGAGAGACAGATACTGGGCCATGGGGAAAATCATGACACAGTTTTGCATAGAAAAATACAGTACGACTTTCCAGTGACCTCATCAGTCCATCAGTTGGGAGATAGCAATCCTCTCTAAAGGGCCAGAGAACTAAGGAAGAGGCGGGGATTGACCAGCTTACTCGCAGTTGGGCTACGTGACTGACTGTCATAAGACCCTTTCTCGGGGTAAGCCAGGCTCGCAGTCTCCCTTGGGCTGGTCACAAGTTGTGCTGCACGATCTTCCGTCACTGTCAATAAATTGCATGTTGCAGATAATTTCTGCCAGTGGACTTTCACCCCACCCTGTCCTTTCCACCATATCCACAAGCCCTTCCTCTGTTCTGTCTGTCCAGTGCAGAGGCGTTCCGAATAGCCGCTCACGTGCTGTACCCCTTGCCCTACTCAGGACCCGAGCCCTCAAGGTCAGCGGACATGTTTGCCGTTTCCATCTGGCCTCGCTGCGGGTGGGGCCGACCGCACGCCCAGGGTCTGACCCTTATGTAATAGCAGCTATGCGAGACCAATGACTCTCCTACTTTTGCTTATAACGTTTGCTTTACAGTTACGCTTTTTGGCCTGACACCCCCAAACCCGCTCCTTGTGACGACAAACATGACACCCTCGCGTGGAGTGCTGTGCCCTCGTTGTCCAGTCCCAGTCCCTCCAGCCTCGCCTCTGCTCTTCCCCAGATGTCCCTACCTCTAGCCTCTTGCATAGCTTGTAGCTTTCAGTGCTGTTTGGCACATGGTGCTGTCTGGGCCTGGTTCGCAATTCCCTTCCTGTCTGCCTGGAAAACGTATCCCCTGGGATGTGATATTTTCTGACTTTGAATTTCCTGCCCTCATCTCAGGTGGCACTGGGGGCCTTTTCTCTGTTTCCACAGTGCCCAGGCCGCCTTGCGTTTAGCATTGTGACCTACCCTACCCTGTAGTTGCTACAGTACTTGTGAGTACTTCCTTTCCTGTGTCTGGCTTATTTTGTGAATCCTCCCTCTACCTTCTGCTGACCATCTGCCTCCCTATCTCACAAGCATCCACATGCACACAGGGAGATGGCCCGCTGCGCAGGGACTGTGTCTTCATTGCCCCTTCCCGGCCTCTGGTGTACGTCGTGCCTGTCACACAGTGGGCGCTCTGTAGTGAGTGCATTGCATTTCATCGTTGTAGGCGTGAATGGGCGTCACCCAGATGTCCGCTCCTGCTCCTTGTACTGTGCCCTCCTCCGATTGGAGTGGTCCAGGAGGTTGACGTTTTCATAGTCTCTTCTGCTCTGGGACTCGCACTTCTTTCTGTGGTTTTTCTCTTTTTTTTTTTTTGTACTGTTGAATCAGCTTGGCATTGGAGCCCTTTACCCTAGTTTCCATCAAACAACAGTAAAGACAAAATATACACGAAGCTCTTTGTGCACAGCAGATTAGACTGAAGGTCTGGGGTGGGTGGGAGAGTGTACAGCAGTAAGCCAACTGAAAGTCTCATGGTTTGGGGAGCCAGCCGGTAACGTGGTTAAGCGGGTAGCACTGCGTGGTTTGAGTCCCCGACCTGGTAGCTTGAAAAACACCCTGGATATGTGTGCCCAAAATCTCAAGAGGAGAAGGGGTTGTGGCGTGGCCATTCACCCTCGGGGTGCTTTCCCACTTTCCCTCCATCTCTCTCTCTCTCTCTTTTTTTTGAGAGGTTTTTGCTATAGGGCATGTGCGCTGGCCAGAAAGACAGAGACAGACAGAAAGCGAGAAATCACCCCCCAGGAGGGATAGCCACTCTGCAGTTCCTTCTCCTCTACTCTCCTCTCAGGATCTTGGGCACGTACACACATGTGCCCGGCTTGAGTTTAAGCCACTGGGTCCAAGACTTGAACCACGGTCGGCTACATGGGAGTCTAGCAACGAAGCCATTCCTCCATCTGCTGGTCCCTCTTCCATCTCTCTCTGTCTCTCTGGTGAGCACACATGTCTTATAGCAACATTTTTTTAAAAATGCAAAAAAGAAAAATTCCTAGTGGCTTCTGGTCTTGGGTGACCTGGGCCACCCAGCCGTGGTGCTTTCTTTCCTCCTTGCTGCTGGCTAGCAGCTCCCAAAACAGACTTCTCCCATTTTATTTTGCAACATACTTCAGCTCTCCCCTCCCCCCTCCACACAGGCCTGCTTGTGCCTGCCTGGGGCTCAGGAGCAGGCCCTTCTGAACACGGGCGACTTCTCAGCCCTTAGTAGTCTCTGCTGTGAGGGTCATGACCGACACAGATTCGCTTCCCAGCCCTCCACAGAGCGAGTGCTATAGTTTGGTTTTAATTTACTTTCTCTGGGGCTGGCAGGTGGCATGGTGGTTAAGGCACTGGACACCCACTTGACCAACCGTGGTTTGAGTCCCAAACGTGGTGGGTTTCTTTCTCTCTGTATGTGTGTGCCTCTCTCTGGTCAAACTGAAGAATAATAATAACAAATAAAAATAAAATAACTCGTAAAGAATATAACAGGTGTATTTTTAAAAATGTTTCTTTCTCTGGTCTACTGACATTACTTCTTCCAGGTGGGACTTGACCTTACCAACTGTTATTAATTTAAGGGTGCGAGGTGGTTTTCCGCCCCTGGTTTAAGCAGTCACGGGCCTGAGTGAGCACGTGCATGGATTTTGAGCCCTGGTCCTGAGGTCAGGACCCCCTAACCTTGTTACAGAGTCATCTAGGAGTTCCCCAGAGGGGAGGTGCGCTCAGGGGCGAGACTGGCTGAGACCCTGGGAGTACGCGGCCAGGAGGAGGATGCAGCTCCTCGATGTGTTTTCACCTGTGAGGAGGGAGCAGGTCTGGAGAACCGCAGACTCTCCAGGTGGACCAGACCCGGAGCCGTTCTGAGCGCCGTGTTCTTCCCTATACCTTCCTGCCCTGAGCTGAGCTGAGCTTCTTGCCTTGGGGACTCAATTGTCCTGGGGTACGAGTCTAAGATTACGGTCACACTGGGTCCTGTAACCTCTCCATGGGAGAGCAGCCCACAGCCTTGATTCAGAGCAGCATGGGCCAGGATTACTGGGAGCTTCTACAAGATCTGTGTCGGGGTCAGGCTCCCAAGAACAGGTAGCGCCAAATACACCATCGTTCTCAGGCCATGGTCACCCAGCCTGGCTTTCTTTTTTAATTAATTTGCTATGGGGTGTGCGTTTGCTGGCGAGAGACAGAGAAAGAGGGAAGTGAGAAAGCAACCCCCTGGGGCATGGCCACGCTGCAGTCCCTCCTCCATTCTTCTCTCGGCATTTTAGCACATGCACACGCAGGCCTGGAGTGTTTTTCAAGCCACTGGGTACAGGACTCAAACCACGC
>NW_006159876.1:2814243-2834761 GCF_000334495.1 Tupaia belangeri chinensis | reverse complement strand
CCTCCAGGCCACCTGCTGCCCAGCTTGTCTTCTCAGAAACAGCCAGCCGCACCATCTCGTGGCCACCAGCAGCCCAGGGCTCCCTTGGATTTTCCGATGGTGACCACATATTTATTGGATTTTCACCTGGGTCACCTCAGCCCTTTCGTCCTTCCAACAGATGCTGGGCTGTCCTTCCCACCCTGGCCACCGTCCTCGCCCCTCTCTGCTATGGCCACCCGCATGTTAGTGCTCCCTGCCTCCCAGCGCTGAGAAGTGCTGCCTCCCCCTCCCCGCCACCGCCTCCGGCACCCAGTCATACATGTCAGCCTCAGTGCCTCTCGAGGGCCTTCCTCTGTGGGTAGCTTTACTTCACCATCCTTCCTGGAACCTTCACATTTCAGCAGAACACAATTCCTTTTTCTTTATAAAATTTTGCCAGAGGGTATGTGTGCTTGCAAGAGCAGAGAGAGAGAGACAGACAGAGACAGAGTGAGCTTGAGCCTGGCCCCCACTCCCTTGGGCATGGTCATGTTACAGTTTGCTCTCCATTTCTCTCTCTCTGGGATTTTGGGCATGCACACAAATGCACCTGGCATGTTTTTCAAGCTACCGGGTCTAGGACTCGATCTGCAGAATTGACTGTTGTGGGATCCAGTGCCTCAACCACTGTGCCACCTGCTGGTCTTCAGAACACATTTTTTTAACCCAGGGAATAAATCACTAATGAGTAAGTACCTAGTGTTAGGGATGAGCTCTTGGAGGATTTCATTTGAAAGACTAAACCCTGGGACCAGCAGTTAGCATAATGGCTGTGTCACTGGACTCCCATGTAGTCGACTGCAGTTCGAGTCCTGGACCTGGTGGCTTAAACTCACGCCGGGTGCGTGTGCATGCGTGCCCAAGATTCCAAGAGAAGAATGGAGGAGAAGGGATTGCGGCATGGCTATCCCTGGGGGGTGATTTCTTGCTTTCTCTCTCTCTCTGTCTTTCTGGGGAGCATACACGCCCTATAGCAAAAACCTCTCTTAAAAAAAAAAAAAAAAAGACTAAACCTTCAGTATAATACAGCGGAAAGGTCAAAATTTAGAGTTCCACCTTTGGTCTTGGATAAGTTTCTTAGCTGCTCTTGGTCCCTATTTCCATATCTGTAAAGTGGGGGCAACATACATTTTCCCCCTAATGTACGAGAGGGCACATGCACTCCATAGAGAGAGACAGAGAGAGAGCCAGAAAGCACTCCCCATGGGGCATAGTCACGTTGCACCCCCTTTTCCTCCATTTCTCCCTCCTTTTGGGGTTTTGGGCAGGCATGCACATGCACCTGCTGTGTTTCCCAAGCTGTCAGTTCTGGACTTGAACCATGCGGTCAGCTATGTGGGATCCTGCCGCCCTGACCACCACACTGTGGGCTGACCCCACGTGCCTGTTTTTTAAGTTGTCATGAGGATTGAAGGAGTGAATGGGCGTAGCATGCCTAGCATTTAGGAAGCTCCTCTATTCTACTGCATCTACATTTTTTGGGAAAGAATTATTTTATTCAATTTATTTTAATTTGATGGGGGTGGGGAGAGAAAGTGAGAAAGCAAGCCTTCAGGTCTGGGACTTGAACTGTAGTCAACCATGTGGGAGTCCAGCACCCTTATCCACCACGCCACCTGCCGGCCCCTGCATCTACATTTTGTATCCGCCTGCCATGTCCTCTTTTGTCCTCATGAGGAAAAGATTTTTTTTCCCTCCCATAGGGCTTGAGTGCTTGCCAGAGAGAGGGGAAGTGAGAAACTACCCTCTAAGGGGGATGGCCATGCTACAGTCTCTTTTCCTCTTGGGTTTGGCAGGTAGGCAAAAGCACCCAGCAGGATTTTCAAACTGCCAGGTCTGGGGCTTGAACCATGGTCGGCCATGTGAGAATCCAGCACCTTAGCCACCATGCCACCTGCTGGTCCCAGAGGGGATACCCTTTTTGTCCTCTATCTTGTGATCTTTTTTCTCTCCCTCCAAATTCTGTTACTGTTCTTTCTGTACTTCTACAGAAGACTGAGCCTTGGGGAATGTTTTCACGTGGGGCTGATGTGAGATGAGTACTACCCACTGGGGCAGAAGGAACCGTAGCTGTCAGTTCTTTCAAGCAACAACGTGACACCCCCTCTCTGATTCAGGATGTTGTTCAATATTTGAGAAGAGTCTGTGGGAGTGGGTGGTCCTATCACCCAGAGATTCCTGTGTGTGTGTTTCAGCCTGTCTGAAGAAACTTGATGTGGGAAGGTAATTTATATGATTTCAAAAGCCTGTTTGATTCAAAGGGGTACTTTTTTGTTGTTGTTTTTACTTTAAAAGGAATATGTGGTTTTCAGAAATTTTTTGTTTCTTTTTGTCTATCTTTCTTGACAGACACAGACAGGGACCTCCTACAAGATGCTGCCATACCACCATCCTCCTTCCAGCCTTCCAAGGCAGCTAGGATCAGGGTGTGCCTGGCCTGTTCAGGTCGACAGGAAATCCAAACCCTGGGCCTTCTCATGTGGGACTAGCGCCGTATAGTGCACCCTGTCGCTTGTACCCTCATGGCTGGGCCAGCAATATGCAGTTCCTTATTATTATTATTTTAAATTTTGCTATAGGGACATGCATTTGCTGTACGGAGCGCATGCTCACTGAAGAGAGAGGGAGGGAAAGTGAGAAAGCACCCACTAGGGAGGCTGGCCAGGCTGGCCATGCTTTTTTTTCCCTCCATTCTCCTCTCAGGGTCTGGGGCACACGTGCTCTGCATGTTTTGCAGGCCTCCAGGTCTAGGACTTGAACAGCACAGTCAGTTATGTGAGATCCAGCCACTTTTTTTTTTTTTTTTTTTTTTTTTTTTTTTTTTTTTTTTTAGAAAGAGAGATTTTTGCTATAGGATATAGAGACAGAAAGAGAGAAATCACCCCCCAGGGGGGATGGCCACGCCGCAATCCCTTCTCCTCCATTCTCCTCTCAGGATCTTGGGCATGCACGTACATGCGCCCAGCGTGAGTTTAAGCCCCCCGGGTCCCAGACTCGAACCGTGGTCGACTACATGGGAGTTCAGTGACATAGCCATTACGCTAACTGCTGGTTCCTGAGATCTAGCCACTTTAACTGCCGTGTCACCAATGGCCCATAATTCTCACTTAGGTTTTTTTTTTTTAATTAAAACATTAGGCCATTTTCTTAACTTAAAAAAAAATATTTGTTAATTGTTTATTAAAGCCACCTTATTTAAAGTGAAATTAAAGATAACTTCTCTCCTAACCCTCATTTTCTTACAGTTTTCTGTTGAGCTTTATTACCCCAGTAGTTACTCTTTGCTTATAATATCCCTAACCCTCATTCTGTCCCATTGTCCACAGTAGCTCCTACTACAATGCCCCTTCCTTTTTTTGCTACATTCTTTTTAAAAAGTTTTTGCTGTAAGCAGATGCACTTACTTGCCCGAGAGAGACAGAGAGAGGGAAAGTGAGAAATCTCCCACCAGGGGCAATGGCCATGCTGCAGTCCCTTCACCTCCATTCTCTCAGGAGTTTGCACACACATGCCCAGTGTGATTCCCAAGCTGCCAGTGTGGAACTCAAGTCGCAGTCGGCCATGTGGGTGTCCAGCACCTTTACTACCACACCGCCTGCTGGCCTGCTCTACAGATTTTCTGTATTGCTCTAGACCACTTCGAGTTGCTTTCCCTGCAGAACTGATTGCTGCAGTCTGTTCTGAACTGTATCGAGCCATCCATGTTCCTGGCCCCTTATGCGAGTTAGAGGAACGTGGGACAGACCTAGCTCCAAAGTCTTTTTTGGTGAGGTGGCATTAACACCTTAAAGGTAATAAAGGTAGTATTTAGCCACATCGTACATTTATTGCATGAACAACGTGAAAATGTGAGAATTTTAAAAACACTCTTCACCCCACCACATAATGATTTCATTTATTCATTTTCCTTCTAGGACTTATTTGTACGCGTTCATTTTTTTCCTCTTCTCATGTGGCTAATACAGGTTTATATTCCTTTTTGTTGTACTCACCAGAGAGACAGGGAGAGAGGGAGAGGAATAAAGTACCCCTCCAATGGGTTGTGGTCATGCTGCAATCTCCTTTCCATTTCTCTGTCCTTTTGGGATTTGGGGCATGTGAGCACATGTGCTTGGCGTGTTTTTCAAACCACCAGGGCTGGGACTTAAACTGAGGTTGGCCACGTGGGGTCTGGCTCCCTTAACCACTATGCTATGGGGTTGGCTCACCTGCCTTATCTCTTGATAAAGCTTTTCTTCCCTTATCTCAATTTTTGTGTCTTGTAACCTTTTTTTTTTTAATTACTTTTTTGTTGTTGTTGTTGTGGATGCATATACTTGTTGGAGAGAGACAGGGAGAGCAACAGAAAAAGAAAGAGGGAAAGTGAGAAATCACTCCCAGGGGAGTGACCACACTGCAGTCCCTTTTCCACCATTCTCCTCTTGGATTTTGGGCATGGATGCACACACATCTGGCATATTTTCCAAGCTGCTAGGTCTGGGACTTGAGCCATGCTCTTGGCCGTGTGGGATCCAGTCCCCTTAACCACTGTGCCACCTGGCTGACCCTACATTTTTAAATTTTTAATGAGACAGGACAGAGAAAGAACAGAGGGAGGGGTAAGAGAGGGGGGAGAGAAAAAGAAATAGTTACTATTATTGGGGTCTCACCATTGAGACTTTCTGCTTCAACCACCTAGTTAGCTAGGATTTCAGGTACACTACTGTGCCTAGCTTGTCCTTTGTTGGTCCAGGACCTAGTTCCTCTGTATCCCCAGCCTTGCACAGGGGTACCCTACTATTTATGGTACTGTAGCTAGGCCTGTGTCTCATAATTTTGGATTGAATGCTTGACATTGTGAAGAAGAACAGAGACTGAGATAAACTATCTTTATGCTGCAAATAGGAATGCTCTTCTGACTGCTGTTAGCCAGGAGTTCAGCTGACTTTGGGTTTTCTAGTTGATCTTTTTTTATGGAGAGGTTTTTGCTGTAGGGCATGTGTGCTCGCCAGAAAGACAGAGTGAGACAGACAGAAAGCGAGAAATCACCCCCCTCCCAGGGGGGATGGCCACACTGCAATCCATTCTCCTCTCGGGATCTTGGGCATGCACGCACATGCGCCCTGCATTAGTTCAAGCCACCCGGTCCGGGACATGAACCACAGTTGACTACATGGGAGTCCAGCAACATAGCCATTATACTAACTGCTGGTCCCTCTAGTTGATCTTATTAACTTAAGTGTACCACACACTTCAGATTTTTCAGTAGTGGGTTTTTATCTTATGTTTAAAGTGGTTCCTGAGCTCTGTAAGTTTCTTCTCGGTGTTCTTACTATTTTCTTGGTTTCGAGTTGCCATTAATGCCTGGTCACAGTAGGGCTCTTTTTCTACACTATAGTCTCTCCTATAAGAGAGAGACAAATAAAAAGTATGTGGTAGGTTTGAGGTAGAGGAAGAGAGGATCTCTGTTATCCTGGTCCTGTTCATCTTAAGCAGGCCCTGTGAGCATGGACCTTGGGGTGGGATTTTTCCTGATTTCTTTTCCTCCTTCTTGGCAGCCAAATTTTACCTTATATCTGTGTTGGGTTTGGGTAGGACAATGTTTCCTATACCTCCTTCAGCATCAACAGGTCTTTATTTTGTGTTGGTGTCAAGGCCAGCTTTGGGTTTATATTAAGAGAGAGGTATTTTAGGGGCCAGCCAGTGAAATGGTGGTTGAGATGCTGGATTCCCACATTCCCACATTGCCACTCAACTATGGTTTGAGTCTTGGACCTGGTAGTTTGAGATTCACGCTGAATGTGTGTGTGTGTGTGTGTGTGTTCAAAATCCTGGAAGGAGAATAGAGGAGAAGGGATTGCAGTGTGGTCATTCTCCCTGCGGTGGGATTCCTCATTTTCTCTCTCTCTCTCTCTCTCTGGCAAGCACATGTGCCCTATGGCTAAAACCTTAAAGAGAAAGGGAGAGAGGGGGAGAGGTATTTTATCAGGATCTCACTATTGCGATCGTTGCCTCAGCCTCCCAGTTAGGATTGTAGGCAAGCTGCTGTGCCCAGCCCGTTCGACATGGCGCCGCTGGACCCTTATGGGAAAGGTCCTGCGTTTGCACCCGAGATCTTCCCGAGCTGCTGGGTATACGTGTACCTGCTGGTGATCTGGGCTGGCTGAGGCTGGTCGTGACTCATGACATGAGAACCCTGTTGGGGGTGCCTCTCTCTGTTAGGGAAGAAAAACATCAATAGAAACATGGTAGGAACACTAAGGAAAAGGAGGCTGGTTCATAATGTGATTCACTGAGTTTAGCAGGATTTTTTTCTTCTTTTTATTTATTTTTTTAACCTTGATGCTGGCTGCTTGTGCAGATCACATCTTAGCTGCCTACTCGTCTCTGCCTTGCTGACAGATGTGTGGGTGAGGAAAGACTCACGGGCATTGTTCTTGAAAGCAGCCCCTACATTCACTCCCAGGGCCGGGACATGCAGGAAATCAGCTGCTTCTGGACCTGCCCAGCGCTGATGTTAACATTAGAACATGCCATTACTGGAAGAAGGAAAACGTGCACGTGGCTGCCACATACTCGGTGCTTAGGAAATAGGTGTGAAGGCTCAGGGAGGCAGAAGACATAGTCTGCGTGTCTGCAAGTCACTTCCTTTTGGTTTTTCTTGTAATTAAAATGGGGGAGTTAAAAATAGGAGATCTCTAAGGGCCTGTCCAGTGCTAAAGCTCTCTAATCCTAATGTCCGGTCCTTCCTATAGTGTCCCAGGTATGGAGCCCTGAGCTAACAGGTCCCAGGGCCATGCTGCTCTGCAGGCTTAGAGCAGGCTGCCGGCTTTCCATGTTAGATGATTCGAGACCATGGTCGTTATTGCTTGCCTCCATATAAACTCACTGACGGATATCCCATCCTTGTTTTTCCTTTGAGAATAAATGGATTATTTTCATCTTCTTAGGACTTCTATGAGAACATGTATGCCCTGGGCCAGCCTTAAATCACAGTAGATGAGTGTTGTGCATTTGGACCCAGATCCTGTGTGGCTGACTGTGGCTTGAATCCTGGCTGTGGCAGTTTGAAAAACATGCTGGGAATGTGTGTGTGTACATGCGCATATGTGTGGCCAGGATCCTGATGGGGAGGAGAAGGTTTGCAGCATGACCATACCTTATTTGGGAACGTGTGCTCTCTCCTCTCTCTCTCTCTCTCATGCATCACCTTCTGGCAATTAAAAAGGGGGAGGTAGCCTGTGGTGTGGTGTTAAGGAGCGCTGGACACCACATGACTGACTTCATGGCTTAAGTCTCAGACCACGAGGCTTGAGAAACATACCGTGCAAGTGTGCGTGCAAGTGTGTGTGCATGCCCAGAACCGCAGGAGGAAGAAGAGGTGGAGGAGATGGGTTTGCAGTGTGACTGCACAGTTCAAGTTCCAGACCTGGCAGCGTGAAAAACATGCTGGGTGTGTGTGTGTGTGCTCATGCACATGTGCGTGCGTGCCCAAAATGCTGAGAGGATAATGGAGGAGAAAGGATTGTGGCATGGCCATCCCCACTGGGGGGGATGCTTTTTCACTTTTCCTCTCACTTTCTCCAGCAAATAGATATGCCCTCTGGACAAGTGCGGGGGCGGAAAAAGAACAAGAGAAAATTAGCACTAACCCTAACCCTGCCTTAGAAGTCGGGGTTCTCCAGAGAAACAGAACCAACAGGCTGTGTCGGTTGAGGGAGCTGATTGATACTTAGTTTTAGGGAGTTGGTTCACAGGTTGTGGAGTCTGGTCAATCTGAAATCTGCGGGGTCGGCCAGCAGGCTGGAGACTGAGGGGAGAGTTGCAGCATGCTGTCCAGAGGCATCTCGCTGGCAGAATGCCTTCTCACTTGGGAGAAGGTCAGTCTTTGTTCTACTAAGGCCTTCTGTTGATTGGATGAAGTCCACTCACATTGTGGAGGGTAATCCACTTTAATCCTGGTCTTTTGAGTTAAATGTTAATCTCATCACAAACAAACAAAATCTCCTTTTACAGAAACATTGCAAATAACTTTTGACCAGATGTCTGGACCCCCCAGACCAGCCAAGCTGACATATAAAATGAGCCATCACATGTCCCCTTCTGGTTACTGTTCCCTGAAGGTGATCTAGTTCCTAATTTCTAATTGCATAGATTTCTTTTGTCCTTTTTTGTATTTTATACAGCCAGCACTCTATATCTGCACATTCCTTATAGGTCAAAAATAATTAAAGGGGAAAATGAAAAACATTATGAAATCACAGTGCAGGGCTAGCCACTCGGGGTGCAGCAGTAGTGCAGTGCCTTGCAAGGCTGGAGGGCTCTCAGTGGGTTTGGGTTCCCTAACTGCTTGAAGGCACTGGGTGTCCAGGATCCTGAAGAGCTAGAGGGCTGGGAGGGGGACCGCAGTGTGATGTGACCTGCCGAGGATACTTCTCTTTCTCCCCTACCCCATGCACGTACACACTCTTAACCAAAAAACAGGATAGGGCCAGTCAGGTGGCATGGTGGTTAAGGCAACTGGATCCCACATGGCTGACTGCATAGTTCAAGTCCCGGACCTGGCGACTTGAAAAACATGCTGGGTGTGTGTGCCCAAAATCCTGAGAGGTGGATGGAGGAGAAAGAATTGCAGCATGGCCATCCTCCCTATGGGGATGATTTCTCTCTCTCTTTGTCTCTGGGGAGTGCACGTGCCCTATAGCAAGTTAGAAAACAAAACTAAACAAAAAAAATACAACATAAAAAAAAAACAAAACAAAGAGGGCCAGCAGGTGGCATGGTGGTTGGGGCTCTGGACTGCCACGTGACTGACTGCAGTTCAAGTCCCGAACCTGGTGGCTTGCTTTATCACTTCCTCTCTGTCTCTCTCTGGTGAACTTATTAAATTAAAATTAAATTGAATGAAATAAAATAATAAATCTAAATGAATAATTCTTAAAAGAATAAGAAAAAAGTACAGTTTAAGAATTATCTACGTATTTACATTTAGTATTATAAGTAGTCTAGAGATTTAAAGTACATGCGAGGGTGTGTGTATGTAATTTGCAAATAACTAGGCCATTTCGTCTGAAGGACTTGGGTATCCTTGGATTTTGATCTCTTTGGGGATTCAGTTATAGATGTCACGACATAACATACTCTCGTTCGACATAACATGCTTTCACAGAGCCCGTACCCATAAGCCTAGAATTTATTGCCCAGTTATTTGAACAGCCTCCCTAGATTGCCCTACAGGATCGAGGTGTGGGAGGTGCAGAAGCCCATCATGCCATCTGGTGCTGGCCCTGGTCAGTGCCCCTGCACTCCCGACAGAGGTGGGCTGGCCCCTGGGATCTGGAGCTGGTTAGTTAGCGGCATGTCCTGCATGGCCTGCCTCCTTCCTTCAGACCCTCCTTCCTTTCCTCTTATGCCTCTTCTTGCCCCAGCTGTCCCTGGTTTGCCCAGAGACCCCCGATGCCAGAGCTTCTCTTGGCACATTCGCTGTGCCGTGGAAGTTCCTTGGCTTGATCCTGCCCCTCCTTGTTTGCTGTCATGGTGACAGGCTTGGGCTCAGAGCTCTGCAGATAGCTCTTCCCTCCTCTCCTCCTGCTGCGTACTGTCTCCGTGGGTATGGGAACTGAGGGCTGAAGAGGAGGGCACTGCCTGGGGTCTCCGAGTGGGGGCATGGCAGAGAATGTGGACTCGGGTCGCACCTCCCCTCTGGGTGCTGGTCTGTCCTAGCCTGGCTCTCTGCTTCCCCTGCCCTCTTCCTTCCCCGCTTCCTAACTTGCTTCCTGCCCCACTGGCGTTCCTCCCTGCCCAGTGCTACATGGGAGGGAGAGTCCCACTCCCTTGGTGCTCTGG
Source organism: Tupaia belangeri chinensis (assembly GCF_000334495.1). Taxonomy (NCBI): domain Eukaryota; kingdom Metazoa; phylum Chordata; class Mammalia; order Scandentia; family Tupaiidae; genus Tupaia; species Tupaia belangeri. The sequence goes on along the minus strand of NW_006159876.1, from coordinate 2,824,915 downwards.
GGGGACACTCGCTTCCTCACTCTCCTCACCTTCCTTCCTGTACCCCCAGCAGCACCCAAGTGAGAGGAAGGCTGGTGATAGCTTGCGGGCGTGTGACCTCTAATTATGGCCATTTCTGTTTTGCACATGGCATTTTGAAGACCCTGTTCCTATGTCAGACCTCACTCCCTGCTTCCTTCATTAGAGGCCAGCTTTCGAGTCAGGCCATCAGGGTCGGGAGGGCAGCGTGGGGCCTTGAATAGAGCTCTGTTGTGGGAGGCCTGCCACCAGTGGGCTGTGCGACCTTTTCTGGGCCTCAGTTTCCTCCCTGTAAAATAGGGATTGTAGCGGGTGGTCTTTAAGGCCCCTCCTCGTGCTGCATATCATTACTGCTTTTTGACTTAAACCACGGGGCTCCCAGGAAAGATTCCAGTCGTGGCCGTGAAATGAGGCGTTGCAGGTGGGTGAGATGACGAGGGAAGATGTTCTTGCCTATAAGACCATCCTTTCCCACCCATTTCTTTGTGCCTCCCTGTCGTTTTCAGAAGGCAAATGACAACCCTTATTTTACTCTGTGTTCTTATTTCCAACCTATAATCTCCTCGTGTCTCGTGAGCTCTGCTTCCTGTTGGATCGCATGGTGCAGGATCCGTGGAGCAGTGCCGGTGCTGGCTGCCGTGGCCACCGGGGCGGGGTTGGAGCCATCACAGCCGGCCCCGGAGAGAGGGCTGCGTGCGTGGCACACGTTTATTGTGCTGCAGCTCTAGTGGTTTTTATTTTTTTTTTCAACTAAAAACATTTTTTAATCCCCAGTCTCAGCTTCCATGATTTCAGTTAAAGCTAGATTACGAAAGAAGCATGCCTTTGCTCTCTGAGTTTGGGAGATTTGTGACGACGTCCAGGGGTGAGGGTCCCCTCTGCTCCTATTTCCTTTGCTTAAAATATTTCTCCTTGAGAGGACAGAAATGAACCTCGTTGAACATCCTCAGCTCCTTGTGCAAGAGGAAGCCGCACCGAACGCCGGTACATTATAGATTTATTTCTAATGAGTGCTGAAAGCCATTTTGATGCGAGGATCTTCATTTCACCTTCATATAAAATGTTGATGTCTTTTACTCTCTGAAAGGGATTTTTAAAACTTTCTGTGTTTTCATTTATTTATTTTTAAGTTTTTTTTTTTTTTTTTTTTTTTTTTTTCCCATACAGTGCGTATACTCACTGGAGAGACAGAGGGGCAGTGAGAGGGAAAGTGAGAAATCACTCCCCCCACCCGAGGGGAGATGGCCACACTGCAGTCCCTTCTCCTTCGTTCTCCTCTTGGAATCCTGGACATGCACACATGCGGCCTGGCGTGAGTTTCAAGCCACCGGGTCTAGGACTTGAACTGCAGTTGACCACATGGGAGTCCAGTGCCTTAACCACTACTCTGCTTACTGGCTCCAACTTTTAGCGTTTTAAATTTCTGCAAGGAAAGGCAGAAATTTCTGGATCTTGCTGTTGCTGTCTTGGCATCTTCCTCCTCTTCCCCAAACACCCTCCCACCCCAACATCAGTGTAGAAATGTGTCAAAAATTTCAGTGTCTCTTCCCCTTAACATTCTATTTTGACCCGCCCCCGGTGAAGGAAACGTGGAGTTGCTACTTCCATTTATTTTTTCTTTTTTTGGAGAGGTTTTTGCTATGGGGTCCGTGTGCTCACCAGACCGAGAGAGACAGAGAGGTAGAAAGCGAGAAATCACCTCCCAGGGGGGATGGCCACGCCGCAATCCCTTCTCCTCCATTCTCCGCTCGGGATCTTGGGCACGCACGCACACGCGCCCGGCGTGAGTTTTTAAGCCACCGGGTCCGGGACGCGAACTGCGGTCGACTACATGGGAGTCCAGCGACATAGCCATTACGCTCACTGCTGGTCCCGCTACTTCCATTTTACAGAAGAGAAAATCTGAGATGAGCAAGATCAGGTGACTTGTCCATGGTCATACAGCCTGTCGATAACCAATTCGGGATAAGCGTCCAGGACTCCTAAATACTAATTAGTGCCTCGTCAGTTTGGCAACACCAGTCCACCCTCCTCCAGACCTGCCACCCCAGCGTACAGCTGTTGTCATTCCCCTCCCTGGCTTCACCTTCTGAAAGCACACACTGGAAGCATTCCCTTAGCTGGAAGGGTAGGCTGTTAGGTGGCAGGGCCCACGAGGTGGAGGACAGAGGAGGTGGAGGGCAGAGGAGGTGGGCCAAAGCCACACTTAGTTCTTGCATCTTCAGGAAGGAGAACTATCGATACTTCTAGAAAGTCAGGAAGGCGCGCAGTCAGCACTCCCTCTCCACTGCCGAGTGGACTGTTTCTCGTGGTATTGGTTGCATGGCAGTGTTCGTGCCCCAGTGGCTCCGTCATCGGATTGATGCACAGTGGAGACACAGTCATCCCTGGGGAAAGGGGTCTTCACTTAGGGTATACTCTCTCTCTATATATATATATTTTTAAATAATTATTTTTATTTTTTTAAAATTTTATTTATTATTTTAAAATTTGCTGTAGGGCACATGTGTTCACTAGAGAGAGAGAAAGTGAGGAAGCAGCCATCAGGTCTGGGCCTCAGACTGCTGTCAGCCGTGTAGGAGTCTACCGCCTTGATCACTTCACCACCTGCTGGCCCCTATTTTAACTTTCTTTCTTTTTTTTCCCCCAATTTTTTGCCATAGGGCATGTGTGCTTGCCAGAGAAAAGGCAGGAAAGTGAGAAAAATGTGTTGAAATTGTTGCCACACCACAATTCCTTCTCTATTCTCCTCCTGGGATTTTGGGTTTTCACTCACGCACATGTGCCTGGTGTGATTTTCACCAGGTCTAGGACTCAGACTGCAGCGGACTGTGTAGGAGTCCAACACTTCAACCACCATGCCACCTGCTGGCCTAGGGTTATTTTTAAATTTGCTATAGGGCACATGCACTCACCAGAGAGAGAGGGAAAGTGAGAAAGCAAGTTGCCAGGTTTGGGACTTGAACCATGGTCAGCCATGGTCAGACTTGAACCTTAGTCACCATGCCACGTGCTGGCCTCTAGGATATGCCGTCCTTATGTGTAATTGAGCCATGTTGTGTTAAATGCCTCATTCTTGGGTCCCAACTGTGTTTGTAGACTTGCCTCCCTTGAAAGTATTGAACGTTTCCTCTCCTCCCCTCCCCTCCCCTCCCCTCCCCTGTGCCTGCATTTTTAATTCTTTTATGCGGTGTGGGGAATCTAACCCATGTCCCCTCTCATCTCATCCTGGCCTGCTAAGCAGTAGCATAGTATGTGCAAGTTTGTTTTTTCTTTTGGTCAGAGGGCATGTGGATGCACACAAGAATTAGGGGTAGGGAGGGTGGTGTACCCCCAACGGGCCTGGTCACACTAACCCATTTTCCTCCAATTCTCCATCTTGGGTTTGTGTGCATGCCTGATGTGTTTTTCTCAAGCTGCTAGGGAGGATTCAAACCCTAGTCAAGATCCGGCTTCCTCCATGCAGTGCTCAACTGCTGCTCTACCGGACCAGCTGGTGTGGACAGCAGTTTCTGCATTTAGAATGGGCTGCTGGGCCCTCCAGGTGGTTGTCATCTTACCTGAGTTTTAGCTGCCATCCTTCTGCATTCGACAGTTTTTCTAAACGTGACCACAGCTGGCTCCTTTGTGGAGAGACCTGGGAGGAAGGAAACTAGAGGGCGTGCCTTGGGTCCCCACATGTGAAGGACTGGGGACACTGAGGTTTAGCCGAATCTTTAATAGATGGCAACCTGCCCAGGTTGCTACAACACAGCACCACAGGCCGGGCGGCGTCCACAGCAGACGTTCGTTTTCTCACGGTTCGGGCAGGATGAGGTCAGGTGCCAGCATGGTGGCGTTCTGGTGAGGCCTTCCTCCTGGCTGCCTTCGTGCTGTGTGCAGTGGCGGGAGATGGTCTCCTCCTCTCAGATGGCCACCAGGCCTATCCGGGGCGGTCCTACCCTCACATCTCACTTCGCCTTGATTCCCTCCCCGAGTCCTGTCTCCACACACAGCCGCATGGGAGTTTAGGGCTTCAGTGTTTGAGTTTGGGGGACGGGGCAGAGCGCAGCCTCCTCCCCGCAGAGTCGTGAGGAACCAGGCCCGTCAGCGTCACGCCCTCTGACGCCCTGGGTGGCCATTTGGAAGGCAGTGTTAGGTCTCCCCAGACGTGGGAGCTTTTCCCATCTCCATCTTCCTGCCGCCTCCTTTTTTAAAATCTGCCAAAGGGGGTGTGTGCTTGACAGACAGAGGGAGCCCCCGCTGCCATGGAGAGCGGTCACGCTGTCATCTCTTGTCCGTTCTCCATCCTGTTGGGATTTGGGCCACACTCACACGTGCACCTGGCGTGTTTTTCAAGGCGCTGGGGCTGAGATTCGAACTACGTGGCTCCCTTAACCACCAGGCCGCAGGGCCGATCGTTTCCTGCCTTCTTGAGGTTCAGGGTAGAGTGCGTGAGGGGAGAATGGAAGAGTGCTTGCTTCTCCCCTCCAAGCTCAGAACCGCATGCGTGTGGGTGTGCGCACTGACACGCTGATGTGAACGAAGACCTGTCTTGTCACCTCTGTCACCTGTGTCGTCTGTCTAGACTGGGGAATGAGATGAGAGGAACACGGTGGAAGCCCTCTCCCCCACCTTCCTCTTACCCACCACACACAGCAGCCGCGAGCGCTCTGAGTGCTGCCTGTAACCCTGAGCGGTGCCCGCAGTGCACAGCGCGGCTGCAGGCTGCTCTCGCCGCGCCCACACGCTGCACCCACCCGGGACCGTGCTTACCTAGGGCCGGCCTGCCCCAGGCCCGTTTGTGCAGTCATAGCTGGTATAGTAGCTGAGTGATGTGCTGAAAGGTCAGAGGAGCTGACCAAACATGACTGCAGATGGAGTGGTTTTCCTTTTGCCTTGGAAACCCTAGTTATAGATCTATTTAAGTCACTAAAATACTTGACTGCCGTATTAGATGAGCATTAAGACTGGGGGCAATCATAAACCCTAAAGTTATTTTTTTTTTTAAAGAATTATTTATTTTGTTTGTTGTTATTTTAAAATGTGGCCAGAGAGAGGCAGAGAGGGAGGGAGAGAAAGTGAGAAAGCAAGCTACCAGGTCTTTGACTCAAACGGTGGTTGGCCATGTACAAGTCCAGCATCCCAACCACCGTGCCACCTGCTGGCCTCAAAACCCTAAAATTTTATACAGTGATTATCCTGGAAGTAGCTACATTTTTGTTCCACTTCAAAAAACCAGGAACTGGAAATTTTAGGTTCAAACAAAAAAGATGTGGAACTCTGACCAGTGGACCTTATTCAAAGGATCTTGGTAGACATTAAAGAATGGGCGAGTGAGGGCCGACTTTGTGGCCTTGTGGTCAGGGCAGCCAATCCCACGTGGACAACTCCACAGTTTGAGTCTCAGACATGGTAACTTGAGAAACACGCTGGGCAAAGTGTGCATTCATGTCCAGAATCCTGAAAGAAGGGAGAAATGGAGGAGAAGGGATTGTAGCATGACCATGCCCCATGGGGTGGTGCTAGCTCACTTTCTGTCTCTCCATCTCTCTCTTTCTCTGGTGAGTGTACACCCCCTCTGGCAAATTAGATTAAGAAAAGATAAAAGGAATGGGCGGATGAGGGCAGGCTCTGCGGTCTGGTGTCATGGCAGCCAGATCCCACATGGTTCACTGTGCAGTTTGAGTCCCAGACCTGGTGGCTTGAGAAATAAGCCAGGAGCCTGTACACCCATGGTACTGAGAGGACGGAGCAATTGAGGCGTGGCCATTCCCCATGGGGGGTGCTTTCTTCTCTGCTTCTCTGTCTTTCTCTGGCAAGTGCACATGCCCTCTAGCCAAAAGAAAGAGAAAAGGGTAAATGAACGCACATTTGCATGTGTTAGGCAAATATAACAATTTTAGGTATATCTTTTTCAAGGGAGATTTTTGCTGTAGGGTGCATGTACTCACTGGAGAGATAGAAACAGAAAGTGAGAAATCACCCACTGAGGGTATGGCCACGCCACAGTCCCTTCTCCTGGGATCTTGGGCATACACACTCACACACCCGGCATGAGTTTCAAGCCCCTGGGTCCAGGAATCAAAATGCTGTCTGCCGTGTGGGAGTCCAGTGACATAACCATTAGGCCATCTGCTGGTCCCTAGGTACATCATTTTTATGATTCCCTGCTCTAACTTTTTTGACTAACCTGATCCCTGGATCCGATCACATTGGAAATGTGGCTTTCTACTGTTGTGATTCAGTTTAGAGCTAGTTTGGGGAACTGTATTAGTGGATTTGGGGAATTGTATTTTGTGTATGGTGTAAACTTAAAAAAAACCCTAGCATTAGCAAAGCTTTAAAAATTGGGGTTTTATGGGCTAGCAGGTGGTGTGGAGGTTAAGGCGGCTGGATCCCACGTGGCTGACTTTGTGGTTTGAGCCCTGGACCTGGTGGCTTCCAAAACATGCCAGGCATGTGTGCATGCATGCCTAAAATCCCCAGAGAAGAAGAGACTGTGGTATGGCTATCATCCCCCTGCCCCGGCCAGGGGAGAGTTCTCACCTCTCTCTCTTTCTCTTTCTGTCTCTGTCTCCAGCAAGTACATGTGCCTTATAATGGCTCAGTCTGGATTTTAGATTCTTTTTTTTTTTTTTAAAACAAATTATTTTATTTAACTCCTCCCCTCCCTTCCTCCCTCCCTCCCACCTGCTCATGCACGTGCTTTCTCTTTTTTCCTTCCTTCCTTCTTACCAGAGTGAGAGAGAGAAAGTGAGAAAGAAAGGAAAAAAAAAAAAAAAGAAAGCCCTGAGAGGCGAGCGTTGGTGGTGAATGATGAAGGGAGGCTGAAGGAAGCGGGCAGAGTGGAACCCTCCCCTCTAGCCGACTCCTGTCATTCTCTGTCAGACCCCAGGGCTGGGATTCTCCGTGACTCCTCTGGGACGTCACTGACCTGTGCCTGTGACTCCTCTGGAGACAGTATTGACTCGTGCTCTCCTCTGGGACAGGACCAACCTGGAGGCCTTGCAGAAGAAGCTGGAGGAGCTGGAACTGGACGAACAGCAGCGGAAGCGCCTAGAGGCCTTTCTCACCCAGAAGCAGAAGGTGGGAGAACTGAAGGATGACGACTTCGAGAAGATCAGTGAGCTGGGCGCAGGCAACGGTGGTGTGGTGTTCAAGGTCTCCCACAAGCCATCCGGCCTGGTCATGGCCAGGAAGGTGAGTTTGCCTCGATGGACAGGTGCCTGAATTCTCTCTCTGAATACCTAGCGGCCTTGGGACGAGGGTGGAAGGAAGACTCACGTTTCCACTCAGCATCTTTCGGGGCTGATCGAAGTCCACACGCATGCAGTCCACTGTGTTACGGCTGAATGCACTGATGACTGCCTCAGGGCACCAATCCCATCTCCAGTCTGGGAGATGACGGTGCGTGACGTGCTTTAGTTTCTACGTGCTGTTGGAAGAGAGGCCAGGGTGCCCGTCTGTCATTTAGCAAGGGCAGGAGAAGCTGCGTTCATTCACCTGGCCCCAGCGACGCCCAGATGCTAGTACCAGTTGGTGCTGTGCACCAGCCCTGCCCGTGGCTCCCCATCCTTCCTACAGTGTAATGTCGGCACTCACTCTGGCATGCGGCCTTTGGGCCATCGTTGCTCCTCTTTCTGAACACAGCCCCATTACTCCAGTGGTCAGACTTTCTGTGTCTCAGGCATGAGGAGCATTATATTCCTTCCTGTCCCATATTTTGGCTTGTGCTGTTTTCTACCTCTTTGCAAACAGTGGCCATCTTCAGGGCCCACCTCCTGCCTAGCTTTTGCCAGTTTCTCCAGTTCATGTGGGTACTTTTGTGCCCTCTGACACTCGGGGCCTCTGGCAGTTCCTAGAGGCTCAGCTTGATTAGGTAACCATCGAATATGTCTGCCACTCTTCTCCTGGCTGGACCGAGAGATAGGGCACACAAGGTAGCACCCGAGACTTTGTCTCAGTTCTGACCATGGCAGGCTTCAGAGGTCAAGGAGGACTGTCTCGGACAGCTCGGGTTAGCACACCTCAGTTCCTTCTGCCCTTTGACCCCCACAACTTCGAGTACGGATCAAGTCCTCAAGACCCATTTCCCTTCTTATATCAGCTCCACAGTCCTTTGAGTGAACCCTCCATTCGACGTTGTTCTGGGGAGGGGAGCCTCCTGTTCCCCGGTCTTGTCTCCCAGGAGCAGAGGCTCAGATGTCTCCTGGGTACAGCTCTCCAGCACCTGCCTGTACGTTGGCACTCAGCACTTTGGTTGAGCAGGAACGTTTTTGCTGTTTCTCCTCCCTGTCCCATCTTCCCTCCCTTTCTTCCTTTCCTTTGAACTCTCTTCCTCTCACCCTTCTTTCCCCAGCTAATCCACCTGGAGATCAAGCCGGCCATCCGGAACCAGATCATCAGGGAGCTGCAGGTTCTGCACGAGTGCAACTCCCCGTACATCGTGGGCTTCTACGGAGCCTTCTACAGCGACGGCGAGATCAGCATCTGCATGGAGCACATGGTATGCCGGCCAGCCTCTGGGCACGGCCCGGCGGGCAGTGGCGCGGGCACATGATGGCAGCCTCTTTCTGGGTCCCTGCCTGCCTTCGAAGAGAGGCGGCTGTAAGCAGGTCTCCCTGTGGGTCTCCTGGTGCTCTCCTGGCCGGGTGATCCTAACATTTTGGTGTAGCTAAACTCTGGCCGATCAAGGTTAAATTCATGTATTAGACACCACACTGAGTGCTCGATGTGAGGTACTGGGGTTGCGAAGGTGAACGAGATGGTCCCTGCTTTTGGAGAGTTTCTGGTCTGCTTTAAGGGCAGCCTGGCGGGCTTGTCTAGGTATGGCAAGCAGCAGTCCCACCTGAGGCACGTCAGCGGAACAAGAGGACAAGTGACAGGGAATTTATGGGCTGTTTCTGGGCATGGGAGCCAGGCTTTGTCATTAGCTGTCTGGAATCCTGGCTTCTCTTCCCAGTGACTAACAAATATTAGTGATAGTGTTAATACTCACAGTGGTAAGCTAATATAGATTGGTGTATCTTATATTGAACAGTATCCTGAGAAAATGAATATTTTATTATATTTTCACATTAACTGTTTTTTGTTTTTTTGGGGGGGGGGAGAGGTTTTTGCTATAGGGCGCGTGTGCTTGCCAGACAGACTGAGAGACAGAGAGATAGAAAGCGAGAAATCACCCCCTGGGGGGATGGCCACGCCGCAATCCCTTCTCCTCCATTCTCCTCTCGGGATCTTGGGCACGCACGCACACGTGCCCGGCGTGAGTTTAAGCCACCGGGTCCGGGACGCGAACCACGATTGGCTACGTGGGAGTCCAGTGACATAGCCATTACGCTAACTGCTGGTCCCTCTCCCTGTCCTTTAGACCTCCCCAGACCTCCAGAGTGGCCTAGTGAACTCCAGGAGGTCCCTGGCAGGTTTCTTTCTCGCTGATGTTCTCATGGTTCCGAACACCTCCTCGTCACGATCAGGTGCTGTGTCCACTGTGCAGGCATCTACCCACATTCGTGGGGACCGTGTGGGCTGCAGCTCTGAGAACGTCTTCTGGGCGTCTGAAGGTTATTGAGACCGCTTCCCTTCTCTCTTGCTTCAGAGGGAGGGAGACAGTCTCTGAGGGAAGCCTGAGAACATTCTGGCTTGTTCTTGGCCTGGTCTGGGGTGCCACGTAAACCCGAGGGTTTCAGCCTCCCCTCGGTCTGCTTCTCTTTTCCTTTTAGATTTTTGCCATAGGGTACATATGCTTGCCAGAGAGAGAAAAAAAGTGAAAAATCACCCCCCCATGGGAATGGCCACACCACAATCCATTCTCCAACATTTTTCTCAGGATTTGGGCATGCATGCACATGCGTGTGTTTTTCAAGTCACTGTGTCCAAGACTTGAACTGTAGAGTCAGTTATGTGGGATGTGGAGCCTTAACCACTATGCCAACTGCTCAGCCCTGGTTCTTGTCCTTTGGGTTTCTTGTGCTCTTCATGTTGGCGATGGTTAATTTTTCAGCTCTAGCCCAAGAATTGTTGATGGAGATGTGTAAGTGAGAACTAGAATTGGAAGACTGTGGGGGTGATGGTGATGCCCCAGTGATAGGAAAGGCCAGAGGAGCCGTCTTTCCTCTCAGGCCTTGCTACAGTCCTACAAGGTGGGTGGTGCCATGACTAGTTTCTGCATCGTCTGCCGTCTGCTGAGTCCTCTGTGCATCATGACAGTTATTTATCACGTCAGCCCCACTGCGCGAGGTGCATTGTTGACCCCAGCTTGTAGATGGCGAGCATGACGTCCCGAGAGGTTTTGTAATCAGCCGTGCTCACACGCCGTGAGTGTCAGGGTCTCTGACCAGGTCTGTTTTCCTTGAATTTATTCTCTGTGTGGAGAAGTGGTTGGAGATCTCTGCTAGGGCCCTCCCCATGCTCACATCCTCCGTGCGGATGGTTTTGGCACTTGTAGCAGTCAAGGTTTACGTTCACTGAGCAACATGGGTTCAGCTTCACAAATACTTACTTTTAGCACCTGTTATGTGTGGAGTGCTACGTGAGCTGCTGAGGGATGGAGGCAGGGAGAGCGGCGTCCCTGCCCAAGCTGTGCGGCTGTGCCCTGGCATCGCGTGAGGGTGTTGCTGTGCGGATGAGTAGCTGAGCACCAGGGACGTGTCTTCGAAGTCCCACGCTCTTC
>NW_006159876.1:2798395-2814212 GCF_000334495.1 Tupaia belangeri chinensis | reverse complement strand
GCAGCTCTCTCCTGGGCTGCCTCTAAGTGCCATGCCACCTGTAATTCTCTGTTCTGTCGGGGACCCAGGAGGCTGTCTGTGGGGCGAGTGTGGTGGAACTCAGGGCCCGTGCTTCAGAAGTCGGGATTAAGCCCCAAGCATTGAGAGGCAGTAGCCTGTTTCCTTAATCGGACCCTGTCGGGTCCTCTTTTACCAGACTGTGTGTCTCCCGGATATGTGAATAGGGCAGTTTTCTCTTCTCTTCTCTTTTCTTTTTTAAATTTAAATTTGCCGAAGAGCACGTGCACTTGCCGGAGAGAATCAGACAGAGAGGAAGAAAACATCCCCTCAGGGGGGAATGATCATTTCGTAATCCCTTTTCCTCTATTTTTCCATCCTGTTGGGGTTTTGGGCGCACACACACATGCATCTGGTATGTTTGTCAAACCACCAGGGCTGAGACTCAAACCACATGATCAGCTGTGCAGGACACTAGGCCACGAGGCCAGCCCAGGAGGAGTATTTTTCCTAAATCTTTCCTGCGTATTCATGACAGAGTGCATGAGAAGGAGAGAAAGGTGTACCCTCATAGTGCTTGGTCCTGCTATGACCTCCTTTTCTCCCGTCCTCTGGCCTGCCGGGGTGCTGGGCCTGTGTGCACACTCCTGACCCAGTGGCCCTGTGTGTTTCCAGGCCTCCGGGGTCAGGACTGCAGTTGTGGTTGGTGTGCAGCTTCCAGCTCCGCAGTCAGTAGGCTGCTGGCTGCACCGCAGAGGCTGGGCCAGGACAGTCTTTATTTGTCTTACGCTGACCTGTTCTAAGGTCCCGAGGAGGCGTCTTCACTCTGGAAGTCTTTACTCAGTCTGGATTCATGGACGTTGGTCACATCCTTGGTGCCCCTTGCCATGTCCGCTCTTTACCCAAGCCTTTCTGTCTAAAAGGAGATGACACTGGACGTGACGGGTTGGCATCTCGTCCTCTTGGCCTACATCCAGTAACTGCAAGTTGGGCCCATCCCTCTCCCCTCCGGAATTTGGCTCTCTGAGAATGGCGAGATGCTCCCACACAAGTCCCCAAAGCAGAAAATATCTCCAGAATTACTCTAGGGAGTCTGAGCCTGGAAGACTGACTCAGAGGCTGGGAGAAGAAAATCTACTGAAGCTAAGCACAGTGTCTGGCACCTGTTAGGTGACAAGTGTTGAATGAAGGAGGGTGGCCAGTTCTGGGGAGTCCTAGTTAGGCCTGGGACTTACGTAGGGAGAGTTAGGCCTGGGAGCCAGTGCTCAGGCCTTCTGTCCCTGGGTGTTCCGAGGTCCAGAGGCCGCCGGAATGGTCTGGTAAGGCTGTGAGAGGCTTATCGCTGCCAGACGCTCTGGGTGGGACCATGTGGGCAGCAGCTGTGGCCTGAGGTCCAAGCAGCCATGCGCGCAAGGGAAGTTGAAGATACTGCAAAGTTTGTTAGGTGGGACAATCAGCTCCATGAGTGGAGTCTTTCTGGCAAAAATCTTTGTGATACTCCAAAGAAAACTCCAGAATTTGGATAAAAAACAACATGCTTATCTTTGGGGTTTTGGGCGCACACACACATGCATCTGGTATGTTTGTCAAACCACCAGGGCTGAGACTCAAACCACATGATCAGCTGTGCAGGACACTAGGCCACGAGGCCAGCCCAGGAGGAGTATTTTTCCTAAATCTTTCCTGCGTATTCATGACAGAGTGCATGAGAAGGAGAGAAAGGTGTACCCTCATAGTGCTTGGTCCTGCTATGACCTCCTTTTCTCCCGTCCTCTGGCCTGCCGGGGTGCTGGGCCTGTGTGCACACTCCTGACCCAGTGGCCCTGTGTGTTTCCAGGCCTCCGGGGTCAGGACTGCAGTTGTGGTTGGTGTGCAGCTTCCAGCTCCGCAGTCAGTAGGCTGCTGGCTGCACCGCAGAGGCTGGGCCAGGACAGTCTTTATTTGTCTTACGCTGACCTGTTCTAAGGTCCCGAGGAGGCGTCTTCACTCTGGAAGTCTTTACTCAGTCTGGATTCATGGACGTTGGTCACATCCTTGGTGCCCCTTGCCATGTCCGCTCTTTACCCAAGCCTTTCTGTCTAAAAGGAGATGACACTGGACGTGACGGGTTGGCATCTCGTCCTCTTGGCCTACATCCAGTAACTGCAAGTTGGGCCCATCCCTCTCCCCTCCGGAATTTGGCTCTCTGAGAATGGCGAGATGCTCCCACACAAGTCCCCAAAGCAGAAAATATCTCCAGAATTACTCTAGGGAGTCTGAGCCTGGAAGACTGACTCAGAGGCTGGGAGAAGAAAATCTACTGAAGCTAAGCACAGTGTCTGGCACCTGTTAGGTGACAAGTGTTGAATGAAGGAGGGTGGCCAGTTCTGGGGAGTCCTAGTTAGGCCTGGGACTTACGTAGGGAGAGTTAGGCCTGGGAGCCAGTGCTCAGGCCTTCTGTCCCTGGGTGTTCCGAGGTCCAGAGGCCGCCGGAATGGTCTGGTAAGGCTGTGAGAGGCTTATCGCTGCCAGACGCTCTGGGTGGGACCATGTGGGCAGCAGCTGTGGCCTGAGGTCCAAGCAGCCATGAGCGCAAGGAGCTTGCCGCTCCAGCCCTGGGTACTCTTGTCCCTTCTCCCCCAGCGGGTCCTCCCGCCGGAGCCTTTGCACCGGCTGCCCCTGGCTGGGAAACTGCCTGACGGCTGCCATCTCTCTGCCCAGCTTCGGCACCTCCGAGGTGGTGTCAGTGCTGTGCCATAGCCACATCCCAACCTCATCGGTGCTCTGGCCCTCCTTCTGTCATAGTCACGGTGTCATTAACACCTTTTCCCTCAACACTTTGCTATGAAAAATTTCCAGCATACAGGAAGTTGGAGAAGTTGTATGGTGGGTACCCAGAAACCCAGCACTTACTTCTACAGCTAACACACTGTTGTGTGGGCTTTGCCAGTGTTGCCTGTCCTGTTGCTCACGTTGTTTTGTTTGTTTGTTTTTGTTTTTGCTATAGGGCACAAGCGCTCACCAGAAAGACAGAGACAGAAAGTGAGAAATCAATCCCCCAGGCGGGATAGCCACGCCGCAATCCCTTCTCCTCCATTCTCCTCTCCAGATCTTAGGCACACACACACATGAGCCCGGTGTAAGTTTAAGCCACTAGGTCTGAGACTCGAACCATAGTCGACTACGTGGGAGTCCAGCGACATAGTCACTATGCCAACTGCTGGTCCCAACAGGTTTTGTTTTTTTAGAGATTTTTGCTATAGGGCCTGTGAGTTTGCCAGAGAGACAGAGAGAGAGTGAGAAATCACCCTCCAGGGGAGGTGGCCACACCACAATCCCTTCTCCATTCTCCTCTCGTGATTTTGGGCGCACATGCGCGCACTCACGCACATGCCTAGTGTGAATTTCAAGCTGCCAGGTCCAGGACTCAAACCTGAGTCGACCGTGCGAGTGTCCAGCACCTTAACCACTATGCCACCTGCTGGCCTCCTCAGTGTATTTTAAAATAAATTTGTGTCATCAGTATTCATTGAACTTCACCTTCTAAAGCGCTCAGTAGGGGCGTTGACCTTTCCTAGAAGGTCTAAGCTGCCTTGGCCCTCCCTGGTCTGAGTCTGAAGACCCAAGGGGGAAGTGGATGCTCCTGGTCAGAACAGGAACGCTTTGTCCCTAGTGCATGGTGGCTGAGCAACCAGGGAGCCGGGGGCTTGGGGTTGAGGTCCTCTTGCAGGAGTAAAAGCTTCTGAGCTGCTATTTTCATAAAGCATTTGTCTCTTCTATAGAGAACTTTCTCAAAAGTACCATTGAAATAGTTAATAATTAGCTTCTAAAAATAAGCCCGATTTCTGCAGCTTTAGTCAGTGAAGGCAAGCTCTTGGCAACAGCGAGGTGGAATTAGAAGGTGGCAGGGTGAGTTGCAGGCGACTCTGGGTAGTCCTCCCATTATGTCTTGCCACCTCCATTGTTCACTCTGTAGCTCTACTTGTAGCTCAGGAGGTGAAAGGGAAGAGAGCCAGTGTTTCCTCTTTTTTTTTTAAAAAAAATTTGATTAATTATATTTTTGCCATAGGGTGTAAACACTCGATGGAGAGAGACAGAAAAACAGTGAGAAGGAAAGTGAGAAATCACCCCTCTGGATGGATGGCCATGTTGCAATCCCTTCTCCATTCTCCTGTCAGGATTTTGGGCATGCTTGTACACGCACCCAGCATGTTTCTAAGCTGCCTGGTCTGGGACTCAATCCATGGTGGGCTCTGTGGGAATCCAGTGCCTTAACCACCATGCCATCTGCCCTGCTGGTCCCTTCCTTTACATCTTGCCACTTCCATTGTTCACTCTCTAGCTCTTCTTATAGCTCAGAAGGAGGTTAAAAGAAGAGAGCTTTGTTTTAAAAAAATATTTTATTTATTATTATTATTTTAAAGTTTTCTATAAGGCATGTGTGTTTACTTGAGAGAGACAGAGAGAGGGAAAGTGAAAAAGCAAGCCACCAGGCCCCAGGATTCAAACTGTGGTCGGTTATGTGGGACCCCAGCACCGCAACTACCATGCCACCTGTTCGCCCTGCTTTCTCCTTTTTAATAGCAGTTTACCGTACCACCCCCTGGGAAGCGTAAGCCGGCAGTCAGCTTGGCTGCCCTCTGTCCTAGTTGCTGTCAGGGTCAGCGGGGAGGGTACTGTTCATTGCCGAAACAGAGAAGGAACC
This sequence comes from Tupaia belangeri chinensis, assembly GCF_000334495.1. Lineage (NCBI taxonomy): Eukaryota > Metazoa > Chordata > Mammalia > Scandentia > Tupaiidae > Tupaia > Tupaia belangeri. The sequence continues at coordinate 2,809,531 of NW_006159876.1, read as the reverse complement.
TGAGAACCACAAGGTTAGCTCCTCTACCTCATTCGGATCCAGTGTGAACAGAGGGCCTTTGTTTTCTTGTGGTAAGCGTGCAGACCTCCCTGTTGATCGGGCAGAGCCATTCAGACATGAATGGAAACCGTGTTCAGTTCAAGGTAAGATAGAAGTTGCTTGTGACGTCTTAGCACTGGAGTCCCCCTTTCCGCTGGCGAAGGAAATTGAGCAGTGCCGTGGGGCTCCAGGGAGCCTGTGTACCTGGATGTGCTTACGTAGGCCATGGCCACAAGGGGCCTGGGCACTGCAGAGGCAGCCAGAATCATAGGAGGGATTTGATTGCTTGAGCCCGGGTCACAGCCTGGCTAGGGCCGTCCCAAGGTCTCTAAGAAAATGAATGTTTACCGGGGAGTTCTGCGTTGTTCTCAGTTCACGACTCTACTCTCTTCCGAAGGTTATCCAGGACAGCCCTGAAACTTAGGGTGAGATTAGGAATCCTCCACCTCAACCTTGGTTGACTCACCCACCATTAGGCAGTTGTGTTAGGGAGTTTAGTGTGATCTGAAGCCACACCTCTTCAGGGCTGCCCACGTGCTGGGTGACGCTCGCCGGCCTCTGAGACTCACACCCGTACCCTTTCTCTTTTCTGGGAGCATCAGTGATTCACAGCTGACCGTAGCTGAAATTGATTGGTCTAGGCTAACCTTTTTATAAGTATAGAATTTTTAGGCTGATCATCTATTTCTAGCTTTGCTTCAGGTACCACGTCTTGGGAGAGTGGATCCTCGAATGATTCTTCTAGCGGAGCCTTACCTCCTCTACAAAGAAGGCAGTTTTCTATCTCCCTAATGGTGCCTTTGCAAAAGTGGTGTTCAGTATTTGTTCATTGATTTATACATTGAATTCTTCCCTTTCATAAATAAGTTTAGCAATTTAAAAAGATAAAAACATTGGGCTGACTCTGTAGTACAGCATTAAACACTGTGCATAAGGAGCTGGGCCCCAGATGGCCAACCCTGGTTTGAATCCTGGCCCCAGTGGCTGGAAACACTGCTGGGCATATTTATGTGCATGCCCAAAATCCTGATGGGAAGGAGAACTAGAGGAGAAAGGATTGTGGGGTGAGGTATGGGGGTCTCTCTTTCTCTGACAAGTACACAACACCTTCTGGCAGTTCAATGTCTTTTTGTCTTTTTTTTTTTGGAGAGGTTTTTGCTATAGGGCGTGTGTGCTCGCCAGAGAGACAGAGACAGAGAGACAGAAATCAAGAAATCACCCCCCCCCACGGGGGGATGGCCACGCTGTAATCCCTTCTCCATTCTCCTCTCGGGATCTTAGGCATGCACACATATGTGCCCAGCATGAGTTTAAGCCACTGGGTCCAGGACTCGAACCGCAGTCAACTACATGGGAGTTCAGCGGCATAGCCATTACGCTAACTACTGGTTCCTTAAATGTTCTTTTTTTAATTAAAAAGGTAAGATATATATTCATTGTAGATAGATTAGGAACAATAGAAAAACACAAAGAAGAAACTGTTATATAACAAAAATCTCTGATAATCTTAGCTGCCTAGACTGCAGGTGACCGGCACTCGTGTTTTTGGTTTTTTATTTTGTTTTCTGTGATCATGTGCACACTTTCTCCTTTCCATTGGAGCTAGTCTGTGCTCTGCCTCGTTTGGTGTGCCACATTCCCTGTCACTCAGCGACCTGGCTCTCTGACGGCGTCGCAGAGGCGGGGCCATCTTGCGGCGGGGTGTCTGGGAACCGCGCTCCACTTGTCTAGGCCTTGCCCTCCACTGAGTCTCAGTCTCTGCGTCCTTCCCTTTTGAGCCTTCCCTGGTCCTCTTTGTCTGAGAATCACTCCCTGGCCCCCTGTAGCGTAGTCCGTGTTCCCTTCATCCCGCTCCCGGCCCCTGCCTTATTTGAGGGGAAGACTGAATGTGCCTCGCCTTGTATGAACGTGTCATTTTCCAAGCACAGAGTGCACTTGATCTGTATCTCATGGGTTCTTCTATCCCTAGACATGACCTATCTCTAGACCTTATACAGAGGCATTTGAAAAATCTTGGCGGTACCCGCTCAGTGTAGAGAGAGTACTTTATGGGTCCGGCAGGTGGTATGGTGGTTAAGGTGCTGGAATCCCACATGGCCAAGTGTGGTTTGAATCCACAACCTGGCAGCTTATTTCTCACTCTCTCTCTCATCAAATTAAATAACAACAAATAAAGTTAAATAATTATTTTTAAAAAAAAAGCGAGTGAGAGAGAGAAGGATTTTACAGAATCAGTTTGGGGGGTCACTAGGTGGCATGGTGTTTAAGGCACTGGATTCCCACATGGTTGACCAGGGTTTGAGTCCCAGCTTGAAAATCTTGCTATCTCCCTAATGGTGCCTTTGCAAAAGTGGTGTTCAGTATTTGTTCATTGATTTATACATTGAATTCTTCCCTTTCATAAATAAGTTTAGCAATTTAAAAAGATAAAAACATTGGGCTGACTCTGTAGTACAGCATTAAACACTGTGCATAAGGAGCTGGGCCCCAGATGGCCAACCCTGGTTTGAATCCTGGCCCCAGTGGCTGGGAAACATGCTGGGGATATTTATGTGCATGCCCACAACTAGAGGAGAAAGGATTGTGGGGTGAGGTATGGGGGTCTCTCTTTCTCTGACAAGTACACAACACCTTCTGGCAGTTCAATGTCTTTTTGTCTTTTTTTTTTGGAGAGGTTTTTGCTATAGGGCGTGTGTGCTCGCCAGAGAGACAGAGACAGAGAGACAGAAATCAAGAAATCACCCCCCCCCACGGGGGGATGGCCACGCTGTAATCCCTTCTCCATTCTCCTCTCGGGATCTTCGGCATGCACACATATGTGCCCAGCATGAGTTTAAGCCACTGGGTCCAGGACTCGAACCGCAGTCAACTACATGGGAGTTCAGCGGCATAGCCATTACGCTAACTACTGGTTCCTTAAATGTTCTTTTTTTAATTAAAAAGGTAAGATATATATTCATTGTAGATAGATTAGGAACAATAGAAAAACACAAAGAAGAAACTGTTATATAACAAAAATCTCTGATAATCTTAGCTGCCTAGACTGCAGGTGACCGGCACTCGTGTTTTTGGTTTTTTATTTTGTTTTCTGTGATCATGTGCACACTTTCTCCTTTCCATTGGAGCTAGTCTGTGCTCTGCCTCGTTTGGTGTGCCACATTCCCTGTCACTCAGCGACCTGGCTCTCTGACGGCGTCGCAGAGGCGGGGCCATCTTGCGGCGGGGTGTCTGGGAACCGCGCTCCACTTGTCTAGGCCTTGCCCTCCACTGAGTCTCAGTCTCTGCGTCCTTCCCTTTTGAGCCTTCCCTGGTCCTCTTTGTCTGAGAATCACTCCCTGGCCCCCTGTAGCGTAGTCCGTGTTCCCTTCATCCCGCTCCCGGCCCCTGCCTTATTTGAGGGGAAGACTGAATGTGCCTCGCCTTGTATGAACGTGTCATTTTCCAAGCACAGAGTGCACTTGATCTGTATCTCATGGGTTCTTCTATCCCTAGACATGACCTATCTCTAGACCTTATACAGAGGCATTTGAAAAATCTTGGCGGTACCCGCTCAGTGTAGAGAGAGTACTTTATGGGTCCGGCAGGTGGTATGGTGGTTAAGGTGCTGGAATCCCACATGGCCAAGTGTGGTTTGAATCCACAACCTGGCAGCTTATTTCTCACTCTCTCTCTCATCAAATTAAATAACAACAAATAAAGTTAAATAATTATTTTTAAAAAAAAAGCGAGTGAGAGAGAGAAGGATTTTACAGAATCAGTTTGGGGGGTCACTAGGTGGCATGGTGTTTAAGGCACTGGATTCCCACATGGTTGACCAGGGTTTGAGTCCCAGCTTGAAAATCTTGCCAGGCACGTGTGCATGTGTGCCCAAAACCCGAGAGGAGAGGAGAATGGAGAAGGGATTACAGCATGGCCATCCTCCCTGGGAGGTGATTTCTTAGCTTCCTTTTGCTGTATCTGTCTCGCCAATGAGTGCACAGGCCCTATGTCAAAAACTTAAAAACAAACAAAAAAATCAATTTGAGTTTAAAGAATTATCCTATTTCTAAGGGTAATTTTAGGTTGTGGATGATAATAGAGTAACACCTGCAGCCATAGGGGTGTGAGCCCTTTCCTGCCCTCATACATCAGGGTTCCCCAAGTGAAGCACAGCTCTAAGCTCCAGGTCGAAATGCAGAATTCATGACAGGGATGCCCCGGGGTGTGAGCACTAGCATCTGACTTCTGCCATGCTTGCCTCCTCCTCGTGTGCTCTCTCTTTTACTGCATCTGCCTCATCATCGGCTCTTTGCTGATCTCCCTGCCTTCAAAGGCTCGTCCTGTCTCGTGGCTGCTGTGGTTCTCATCTTCCAACCCCAGGTCGGGCCCTTTACTTCTGCCTCCTCAAAGTTAAGTCCTGGCCCTGGGTGTTCTTGATAGCAGCTGGCCATTTCCAGCCTGACCGTCCTGTGTCTCTTGCACCCACAGTGAGAGGGGCCACGTGCCATCCCAGGAATGCTAAGCAGTTTAATGCCTCTCTGCTTTCAGATGCCTGGAAACATCCTTTTGTTCTCCGCCTTTGCTCCTCCCCTTTCTAGGTTTAAAGTCATACTAAGTGAATAAAGCTTCAGCTCAGATGTCCTCCGTGAAGTGAAATCAGAGTGATTTCTCCCTTCTGCGTGTCTGTAGCACTTTTTGTATCTACCTGTGGTTTTGTTAATTTCACTGAGAATTGTGTATTTTCTTTACTAGTTAACTTTTTTGGGGATGGGGGAGAGGTTTTTGCTATAGGGGATGTGCACTCACCAGAAAGAGAGAGACAGAAAGCGAGAATCACTCCCTCCCCCCGGGGGGAGTGGACACACTACAATCCTTTCTCCTCTACTGTCCTCTCTGGATCTTGGGCACACATGCACACACGCCTGGAGTGAGTTTAAGCCACCAGGCCTGGTACTTGAACCACAGCCGACTACATGGGAATCCAGTGACACAGCCATTACACCAACTACTGGTCCCAATACATTTTGTTTTTAGAGAGAGATTTGCTCTGGGGTGCTTGTGCGTGCCGGAGAAACAGAGAGAAAGAAAGTGAAAAACTACCCCGTGGGGGGATGGCCACACCGCAATTCCTTCTCTTCGGTTCTCCTCTTGGGATTGTTGGGCACGTACCCACACAGGCCTGGCATGAGTTTCAAGCCACCAGGTCCAGGACTCAAACCGTGGTAGGCCATGTGGGAGTCCAGCGATGTAACCATTACACCATCTGCTGATCCCCTAGTTAATGAATTTATTCAGGGCAGAAACTAGCTCTTGTTGATGTCTCCACCCCCTTAAGAACCTAACACAGTCTATTGTACTCGATAGGATTTGTAGAATGAGTTCCCGTTTCCTGTGGCTGTTTTCTTTGGATTTTGTTCATTGTGGTTTGTTAGGTTAATGAAAATGCAGGTTGTGTCTAGTATGATTGCGGTGAAAAGCGCTGCCGTTTTTGAGCACTTACTGTATGCGATTTAGTAAGCTGTGAGTGCTGTGTTTATATTAGCTTGTTTAACCTTAGAATAGCTCTGCGATGGTCATGACAGCCTTACTACCATTCTCACTTTACAAATGGAGTACCTTGGTCAAGGTTCCCTGGTCGGTAAGTGGCAGAGTTAGGATTCAAAGTTAGGCAGTTTACCTCCAGAGCCTTTACCGCTAACCACTGCCCTGTACTGTCAGGTCAGAGCAGATGAAGCCTTTTAAAAAAAAAAAAAATATTGGGAACCAGCAGTTAGTGTAATGACTATGTTGCTGGACTCCCATGTAGTTGACCGCGGTTCGCGTCCCGGACCCGGTGGCTTAAAACTCATGCCAGGCGCGTGTGCGTGCATGCCCAAGATCTCGAGAGGAGAATGGAGGAGAAGGGATTGTGGTGTGGCCATCCCCCCAGGGGGTGATTTCTCGCTTTCTGTCTCTCTGTCTCTCTCTGTCTGGTGAGCACACACGCCCTATAGCAAAAAACCTCTCCAAAAAAAAATTATTTAATTTTATTTACTATTTTAATTTGCTATAGGGCAAGTGTATTCACCAGAGACAGAGAGAGAGACAGAGCGAGTGAAAGAGGGGAAGTGAGAACACAAGCTACCAGGTCTAGGACTTGAACCATGGTCAGCCATGTGGGAATCCAGTGCCTTAACCACCATGCCCCCTGCTGGCCCAGCCTTTTATTTATTTATTTTTAAAAATTTATTTATTTTCTCTGAGAGAAAAGAGAGAGAGAGAGAAAGATAAAGAGAAATAGAAAGGCATTTTCTTTTTTTTTTTTTTTTTTTAGAGTTTTTTGCTATAGGGCGTGTGTGCTCACCAGACAGAGAGAGACAGAGAGACAGAAAGCGAGAAATCACCCCCCAGGGGGGATGGTCACGCCGCAATCCCTTCTCCTCCATTCTCCTCTCGGGATCTTGGGCATGCACGCACACGTGCCCGGCGTGAGTTTTAAGCCACTGGGTCCGGGATGCGAACCGCGGTCGACTACGTGGGAGTCCAGCGACATAGTCATTATGCTAACTGCTGGTTCCCTAGAAAGGCATTTTTAGCAGAGTCTTCATGCCACAATCCACCCCTGGTCCCAACCAGCCGAGATTGTGGACACGCAAGTGTACTTGATGTGTTCAGGGAGGTCCTGGCATATGAACGAGGACGTTTCCCATGTGAGCCCACTTGTGTTACCACGGTGCCCCCACCAGTCCTACATGAAGCCTTCTTTGTGGCCATAGGATTAGCAGTTCATTTCATGATAGAGGATTGGAGTTACTGGTCACTTGACACCTCCCACAAAGTTGTGCATTCATATCCTCTTTGATGTCTGAACAAACCTAAGTGTGCTTACCTGACACCTGGGCGGATATGCCACGTGTGAGATTGACTCGCTCTTGTTCTTGTTCTTAGGATGGGGGTTCCTTGGATCAAGTTCTCAAGAAAGCTGGAAGAATTCCTGAGCAAATCTTAGGAAAAGTTAGCATTGCTGTGAGTATGTTGTGACGTTTTCCCTCCAAGTTCTCTCAGTGATAAGTCAACGAGTCGGCAGGAAGGAAGCCATTAAAGGGGAAGTTTACGAGAAGTGGACTTTCTCACTCGACTTTTTCCTATCTGGAGTCTAGCTACATTATCTCTCTTGCTAGAATGAGAAAAGTGACTTTCTTTACATTAAAATTCCTATTTGTGGCATCAGAAAGCTCTTTTTTCAGTTTGCAAATGTAGAAAAAGTAATTCAATAATAGTATTTTTTAAGTTGTTTAAACTTGCAATAATTAGTTTTATTTGAAAATAATACTTTGCATACTATGTAAAAAGATGGTTACTTGAGGGCTGGCCCCTAGCCTAGTGGTTAGGGGAACCAGAACCCACATGCCTAACTGTGGTTCAAATCTCAGCCCTGGTGGCTTGAAAAACACACCTGCTGTGTGTGTGTGACCCAAGTATCAAATGGAGGGAGAAATGGAGAAGGAATGGTGGCACAACCAGACCCCACTGGGCGGTGCCATCCCCCTATGTTTGTTTCTATCTGATGTGCACACATACCCTATAGCAATTAAAAAAAAAAAAAGAAAAAGAAAGAAGGTGGTTGCTTGATACGGCAGATGAACAAAATGAAACAAACAAACAGAAAAAGAATGAAAAATAAGGGAGGAGGGGACCAGCAGTTGGAGTAATGGCTATGTCGCTGCACTCCCATGTAGCCGACCACGGTTTGAGTTCCAGACCTGGTGGCTTAAACTCAGGCCAGGCACGTGTGTGTGCATGCCCAAGATACCAGGAGGAGAATGGAGGAGAAGGGATTGCAGCGTGGCCATCTTCCCTGGGGGTGATTTCTTGCTTTCTGTCTCTCTGTCTCTCTGTCTTTTTGGCTAGTGCACGCGCCCTCTAGCAAAAACCTCTCAAAAAAAAGGGGGGGGGGGAAGAGGACAAATTTGTGAAGATAGATGAAATATTTTCTTTCTTTCTTTGAGGGGGGAGAGGTTTTTGCTGTAGGGCGCGTGTGCTCACCAGAAAGACAGAGACAGAAAGTGAGAAATCACCCCCGAGGGAGGATGGCCATGCCGCAATCCCTTCTCCTCCTTTCTCCTCTTGGGATCTTGGGCACGTACGCACACGTGCCTGGCATGAGTTTAAGCTACCGGTTCTGGGATTCAAACCATGGTCAACTACATGGGAGCCCAACGACATATCCATTATGCCAACTGCTGGTCCCTAGATGAAATATTTTCTAGATCACTTTAAGAGTGTTTTCCTAAGCATCACTGTTCTTGTTCCCGATTGTTTCACACGCCTTTCCTCTAGGTGATAAAAGGCCTGACTTATCTGAGGGAGAAGCACAAGATTATGCACAGAGGTAAGGAATTACTTGTTAGTTGTTCTATTTGGACTTTTAGCTGAAATCCATAGGTTGTTGCATCCTCTTCTTTTTGTGTTTTATTTTTGTGTAAGAGCCTTTTAATGATTATTTTATCTTTGTTTTAAGTCATTGTTTATTTTGACTGAGGCAACGCGTCCTACCCTCTTTTTGGTCTTGATTCACCTGGTACCCGAGGCTGTGAAAGCCACTGAGCAAGCCCAGGCTAAGAACCTGGTCACAGCACCGTTAGTTACTCAGTCCCCAAGCGTCCTTGGACTAGACTGTGCATAGACCCAAAGCCATGCCCGAGCAGCTGCATGTGAGTTTAAAGGTACACACACACTTAACATATGACCATACCGCTCTCAGGTCTTTATGCGAAACTAATGAAAATACATATCCATATAGACTCATTCAGATATTTAAAGCAGCCATATTCCTAGTAGCAACAAGTGAAATGTCCTTCAACAAGTGAAGAGATAAACAAATTGTGTATCTATAAATGCGGGCCAGCCCAATAGTACAGTCGGTAAACACTGTGCATTGGGAGCTGGGTTCCACATGGCCAGCTGTGGTCCAAGTCCTGCCCTGATGCCTTGAAAAACCATGCCAGGCACGTGTGGTTGTGCGCCCCAGGTCCTGACAGGGTGGAAAATGGTGGGAAAGGGATTGTGGTGTGACCACCCTCCACCAGGGAGGAGCTGCTTTCTGTCTCCGTGACTAGCCTGGGTGCCCTCTACACTGCAGAATGCTATTCAGTCATAAAGACGATTCACACAACTTTGACGAATCTCAAAAAAATTTATGTTGAGTGAAAGAAGCCAGACACAAAGTAGTCTAAACTGTTTCCATTTATATAAAATTTTAGAGAAAACAGTAAAAAATCCATAGTGACAGAACATGGGTCAGTGGTTGCCTGAGAATCTAGGGAGAGATGAACTTCCAATGGGCCTGTGGGAACTTTTTGGGGTGATGGGAATATATCTTGGTGGTGAATACAGGGTATATACCTTTACTGGAAGTCACACTGTCCACTAATGTGGCTGCAGTTTACGTCACGTGGATCATACCTCAGTCAAGTTTATTTTTAAAAGATGATGAAGTCAGAGGGAAAACGAGCGGAGAATGTGGCACCATCCGCCGTGCCTCTCCTTGCTGTACTGCTAACAGGGAGGGGGTGCGGAGGGGGTGTGAGAAGTGAGCGCACTGGAGTGGAGGGAGCTGGCCAGCTGACAGGCCGCCATACATGAGGTGATAAATGCCACCAGTGAGCCACCCGAGCTGAAGTGAGCCGCCTTTAACAAGGCCGACTCAGGTGCCTTTCTGATGGCCTCCTTCCCCCACCCAATATTCCTTTCACTACTACAGCTTCTTCCAAATACTCATCCTCCAGGTCTTCAGTTAGAGCCACCTGACTGGGACAGAGTTCCCAAATGTTAGAGGGTACTTCTTGTTTTTTAAAGTTTATTTTATCTGAAAGAGAGAGAGATGGATACTCCCAACAGGGCCTTGAAGTCGTGATCCCCCGCTCAGTCTGTGTTATGGGCGTGTGTCCGGTGCATGCAGGGGGACTTTGAGACTCAAATCTTGGACCTTCTGTTATGGGTTGTTTTGATCCAGTAGGTCTGGGAACCTGAAAATGTAAGAACAGGCTCTGCTTATTCTAATTTAATTCTTTTAAGAATTATTTATTTTATTCATCATTATTTTTAAAATTTGCCATGGAGCATGTGTACCACCACAGACAGACAGAGAGAGAGAAAAAGAGAAAATGAGAAAGCAAGCTAGCAAGCTGCTAGGTCTGGCACCCACATGCCACCTGCTGACCCCAGCTTTTTTTCTTTTCTTAATTGAAAAAAAATTAAATTATAAATATACACATAAAATTTACCTTTTTAAAAAAATTTTTAAAGGGTGTGTACACTTGTCAGTGATAGGGGGAGGGAGGGAGAGGGAGAGAGAAAGAGAGAGCGGGAGAGGGGGGAGAGAGGGAGCGAGAGAACGAGCGAGCCCCCTAATGCAGCATGGACATGCCACAGTCCTTTTCCCATTTCTCAGAGTTCTTGTTTTTCGAGTTGGGGGCAGGGATTGCACTGCAGTCGGCCATGTGGGGTCTGGCTCCCTCACTTACCACACTGCTGCGTGGCATTTCCCATCCTCACCGTTAAGTGTAACACTCGGTGGCAGTTGGCAGTGCACACAGCTGACAGCCGTGCCCATCACGCATCGCCACGACTGTTTGCCTCTTGCAGAACCGAAACTCTGCCCACTTACTGACTGCCTGTTTCCTCTTCCCCCAACTGCTGGGAACCACCCTTCTTTTTTCGTCGTCTGTCAGTTTGACTACCTCAGTACCTCCCGTGAGTGAGATCCCATAGTAATAGTCCTTTTATGACTGGCTACTTCTCTTAGTATGTCTTCAAGGTCGTAGCTTGTGTCAGACACCGTTTTGCTCTTGTTTTTAAGTATCTTTCGTGAGAGGAGACAGAGACAGGCACCCCCTGCAGGATCCCGTGCTGTCACTCACCCTCAGTCTCAGCTGGCCTCGATCACACACACGCGTGTGCTCTCCCATGTCAGTCCAGTTGTGTTCGCGCCGCCCCACTGCCCGGCTCCAGGCGCTGATTTTTAAGTAAGCACGGTTTCCATGCTTTTTGATCTGAACCTCTAGGTGTCCTAGCACGGGTGCCATGCAGCCAGGCCCGGCCATTGATGTTGTCAGCGCTTCCTAGGTAGTTCAGCAG
>NW_006159876.1:2796857-2798381 GCF_000334495.1 Tupaia belangeri chinensis | reverse complement strand
AGCAGGGAAAGGGCAAGCTTTATGAACAGGTGATGCTGGAACAATTGCGTAGTCAGGCATTGTCTCATACTATATTTAAAAATTAACTCTCTTGGGCCAGCGGGTGGTGTGGTGGTTAAGGCACTGGCTGCTCCCTCATGGCTGACTGTGGTTTGAGTCTCAGACTTGGCAGCTTGCTTTCTCATTTTTCTCTCTCTCTTTCTGGCAAGTACATGTGCCTTGTAGCAATTAAAAAGATGATAATAAATAAATAATTTCTTAAAGAAAGAAATGAACTCTCAGGTCGGCTAGGTGGTACAGGGATAGCATGCTGCCCCGTGATGAGGGATCTATGTGGGAGGAAGGTCACAGGTTCAGTTCCCTGGTCGGTCTATACGTACCAGGTACAAGAACTCATGATCCAGCTGTCTGGCTGGCACTTCATCTCAGTACAAAGTACTTGCTTTTCAAAAGATACTGACAAAAAATGAAAAGGCATGCCACAGACCGAGAGAAAATACTGCAACACATATATCTGCCAGAGGGATTTATCTGGACTGTAAAGACCTTTCAAGGGGACCAGCAGTTGGCGTAATGGCTATGTTGCTGGGCTCCCATGTAGTCGACCACGGTTCGAGTCCCAGATCCGGTGGCTTAAACTCAACGCCTGGCACGTGTGCGTGTGTGCCCAAGATCCTGAGGGGAGAAGGGATTGCAGAGTGGCCATCCCCCATAGGGGGTGATTTCTTGCTTTCTGTCTCTTTGTCTCTGTCTTTCTGGCAAGCCCACGTGACCTATAGCAAAAAACACTCAAAAAAAAAAAAATCATCCACCACGCCCCCTCCCCCCCAATCCTTGCCTCAGGCTCTGCCCCTGGGGGAGGGACAAAAAAAAAAAAAAAAAACCTTTCAACAACTTAAAAAAATTGATAAAATATTTGAATAAATGCTTGGTAAGTAGGTAATGTGTCCTAGAAGCCAGGATGAGCCTGTGTGTGTTTCTCTGACTCTAGCCTGTGCCTCTCTACGGGTCAGGGGATGTGGCTTCTTCATCGCATGTCCCTGGTTCCTAACGTAATAGAGAAAACAGCTCTCTGTTTATTCAGTGGATGGGTCTGTGGTTACCTCGTGCCCGAATGCACAGTGAGTCAGTTGACAGAGGAACTGGGCCAAGAGCCTATGTCTCCTACCCTTAACAGCCTCAACCCAGTCCTGTGTTTCCCTAGCCATGGCCTGCCATGGACCTGCCTTCTCCTCATTGAAGAGCTCTAAGGTTATTTTCATTCCAAAGAGTGGAAGGTTTCAGCTCATTCCTGGAATAACTGACTTTTCATTTTGCGTTCCTCCTCGTGCCACCCCCTCTACCCGGGGCTTTACCAACTACTGCTGTTTGGTATGAAAGGGCTGTTTTGTGAACCACATGGGCCTCTGGACTGACGTCTTTGGACAGAGTTCACCATGCACGGCCACAATGGGCAAGTTGCTAGCAGGACTTCAGGTCCTGTGAGCGGTCCATGTGTGGGCTAGCCTGGCCTGGCCACTCAGC
>NW_006159876.1:2771666-2796571 GCF_000334495.1 Tupaia belangeri chinensis | reverse complement strand
CAAAAAAAAAAAAAAAAAAAAAAAGCCCCAAAGAGTTAAGTGCAAGGCCTGGTCTGTGGAATAGTAGTGCAGCATGACTGGGTTTCTAGACAAGAACCTAGTGGCGGGTGATTCCTGGAAGCCCTGAGTTAGGGTGGGGATGAGAGCGAGGCTCCCGTCTCTGCCTCCAGGCCTCACTGCGTGTGCGCTCTACCTCTGGTCTACATATATTCTTTGCTAACAGAAGTTAAACCCCATTTCTTATCATTCTGTCCTTTGGAAAATGAAGAAGAATAAAGAGGCTTTATATTTGCCTCAATTTTTTATTTGTTCTTTTAAAATTAAGTTTCTTTCTTCCATGAGTGAGAGAGACAGAGATAAGGAGGCAGCATCCTAATATGTTTCTTTAGTTTTTTTTTTTTTTTTTTTTTTTTTTTTTAGAGAGGCCCACACCCAACACACAGAAAGTTTTTTTTTTTTTTTTTTTTTTTTTTTTTTTTTTTTTAGCTAGAGGACACCTCTACCAGCCAGAGAGAGACAGAAGCAGAGAGGGTCTCTTAATGGGGTGTTGCCACACCGTAGTCCCTTCTCCTCCATCACTCCATCCCACTGGGATTTGGGGCACCCCTCACATACTCCTGGTGTGTCTCTCCAGCCACCTGACCCAGGACTTGAACTGCATGGTTGGGCATGTTGGATCTGGCTGCCTTAACCGTGAGACCAGGGGCTGGCCCCCTAATACAGCTTTGACACCCTGATCCACCCTCAGCCAGCCCCAGATCTTGGGCATGCGCATGCCCAGTGTGCTTGGGGAGGTCTCTGGACCTGAACCTGGGACCTTCCCATGTGGGTCAGCCTCACAGAGCACTGTGCTTTTACTGTTGTGCCGTTACCCTGGCCACAGTTTTTTTCTCTTATTTGTTGATGTGTATTTTCTGGGTATCGCATAGTGATTGATTCTTTCTTTCCTAGTTTTTTTTTTTCTTTAAGAGTTTTTTTTTTGCCTTAGGGCATATGTGCTGGGACATACATACACACACACACACACACACACACACACACGAGTGACAAGTAACTGAGAAATCACCCTCTGGGTAATCCCTACTCCTCCCAGGATCTTGGGCACTCACATACTTGTGCCCAGCGTGTTTTAAGCCAGTGAGTCCGAGATTCAAACCATAGTTGACCATGTGAGAATCCAGCAACATAACCGCTATGCCATCTTGTGGTCCCCCCCAGTTTATTTATTTATTTTTACCATATGGTATATTTGCTTGCTGGAGAGAGACAGAGAAAGAAAAAGTGAGAAATCACTTCCCCCAGGGTATGGTCACACAGCTGTCCCTGCTCCATTCTCTCGGTGTTTGGGGCATAAAACACACATGTACCTGGCATGAGTTTCAAGCAACCATGTCTGGGACTGGAACTGTAGTCAGCCATGTGGGAGTCCACCATCTTAACCACCATGCCACCTGCTGGCCTCATAGTGGTCATTTGTTACCTTTTGCTATAGAACAAACTCCCGGAAACTTAGACATTTAAATCAGTAACAGCTCATTACTTTCTGTGGGATGCGGGACCTCTTTCTCCTTGTGATTGCCCTCCTAAAGAGGCTGAAGCCTTGGCTCGTTCTCGGGGTGACCTCAAGGCTGCCAGTAGCAAGAAAAGGAACCTCAATACTCAAACACCGTTTAAACCTCTGTTTATGCCAGGTTCGTTAACCTCCTATTGGCAAAAGTGAGTCACATGGGTTAAACTAAAATTCAAAAAGTAGAGGCAAGATTTCATGCCAGCAGTTTCACTCTGTCACAGTGATAAAAGTTCAAGGTTCAGACCCTGTCTGTGCTACTTACTGTGTAACCTTCCATGAGTTAACTTTTTAAACCCTTGGAAGATGGAGGATTTAGAGCCTCCCAACAATTCCTGAGGGTTAATTAAGGAAGGCATACAGAGTGCCTAGAATAGGGCTTGACACGATTGTGTCCTGAGGTTAACTGCTACTTTGCAAGTGAACCAGGAGAGGTGTTTATTCACAGCAGAAACCAGGCTGACTTGGTTTAAGCCTTGTAGGACTTACTCAAGGAGGATCCCAGGGAAGCTCAGAGAACCTTTGAAAAGCTGGTCCTGCCTACACCCTGGTAGGGCGGGAGTCAACGCTGGCGTGGCTGCGAGGCAGCTGGGTCACGTAAGCAGAGAAGCCCAGCACGCAGTACCAGTGACAGCGTTGCCGCTGCTGGGCAGTTGCCCTTCTTAGCCTCACAGTGGGTGGACTGTGGACCCAGTCACCTCTCAGAGAGTCTGACTTCTGGGCCAGCAGGTGGCATGGAGGTTAAGGCAGTGCCTCCCACATGGCCAGTTTTGCAGTTTCAAATCCTGGACCTAGAGGCTTAAAAATCACGCCAGGTGCAAAATCCTGAGAGGAAATGGAGGAGAAGGGATTGTGGCATAGCCATCCCCCCACCCCGGGGATGCTTTCTCACTTTCCCTCTTTCTGTCTCTGTCTCTAGCAAGCACAAATACCCTATATTAAAAACTACCAAAATAAAAAAAATGCATCTACTTCCTCGGTAATCGTCCAGGTATCCAGGGCCATCTCGCTCTCCTACGCCGTGCTGGGGTCAGGTGGACACTGGTTACCTAGTCCAGCCTGCAGAGATGACACTTAGGATCCTGAATTACTAGGTTAACCATCATTTCTAGGCACCCTCCTCCATGAAAAAGTCATAAAAATGACTATCAGCAAGTTCTGGTGGCAGTTCTTTGCATTTTTCGAAGTATTCACTAGGATCCTTCAAATAAAAATTCTCACAGAGGGACCAGCAGATGGCATAACGTTTATGTCGCTGGACTCCCATGTAGTTGACCTGGGTTGAGTCCCGTACCTGGCATCTTCAAACTCACACTGGGCACGTGTGTGCGTGCATGCCCAAGATCCTGAGAGGAGAATAAAGGAGAAGGGATCGTTGTGTGGCCATTCCCCCTGGGGGTGATTTCTCACTTTCTGTCTCTCTGGCAAGTGCATGTGCCCTATAGCCAAAATCTCTCTCTTAAAGCCAAAACAAACCAACCTCATAGAATCTTTAAAAAGGCAAGCAAATTCCATCAGTTTGGTTCACACAGTTCTGTTTAGGACTGTGTCGGTAACGTAAAGCTAGGCATACATAGGTATCTAGGCCTTACAACTTCAGTGAGAGGACGTGCAATGATGAGATTCGAGGGGCGACTGAGTGCTTTCAGGAACGACTTGGGCGCCGTTTTCGCAGTGAGTAATGAGTAGTCTCTTGACAGTCTCTCAGTTGCCTTTCTTCAGCTGGGCGAGAGCGTCTGGCCCTGGGCGTGCTGTCATGGTTGTACCTGTGGCCGGCTTCCCTGTGTTTGAGCGTGTGCAGCCCAGATCGCAGCTGAGAGGCGGGCAGGCTCTCCTGCATTCCTGAGAACTGATTTGTCTCTCCAGCATGGAGCAGGCCTTCCTGGGAAGGGTGCACCCAGCAGTGTTCCAGCCACTCTGGACCTCACCCACGGGGGACTGGTCCCTTATGATTTCCGTGTGCTGAGGGAGAAGCCACCCGTGCTGCTCAGCCTGGCGTGTGTGATTTGTGGGCTGTTGACCAGGGGATCGGAAGTGGATCTGGGCACGTATGTTTTCTCTGATGGTCTAGGAGACATTCTGATTGGTGGATGGTCATGGGTAGATACACGTATGTGCTTTTCTGTGTTTATTTGCCTCTCTTTTCAGTCTTTTCTCCCATCAAAGAGAAGTAATTTGTATTTGTAAAATATTTACAGAGTACCTGCCAAGCACAAGGTACTGGGTGAGTCAGCATGCGGGGCATGAAGGGGGCTCACAGGGAGCCGTGTCTCAGGAGCTTAGAGTCTAACTGGGAAGGAGACACGTCTGTGAACGACCCGAGTCTAGGGTAGACCGTAGCCAGTGTCATTGTTTCATGCATGAATCATTACTTTGCCAGATTTCAAATCGAATTTGATGTGACATCGTTTATTAGAGTTCTTCAGCTGCGTCAGAAACAGCCCTCGAGGACTTAATCTAAAGCGAGAACTGACTTGTCACCAGGGGTCAGAGGCAGGGACGGATGCAGGGTAGCGCCGACGGCCTCCAGAGTGCAGTCACTTCTCTGCATCACGCATTTCTGTGTGGGCTTCCTTTGCAGCTGGGTGCTTTCCCCTGGGGACAGAACGGACTTCACGAGCCCCAGACACGTGGAGTCCTTAGTGTTCCCTGTCACCAAGGAGCCCCTCCGCCTCTCCACGTCCAGGTCCGGCTCGGCCCCTCCACTCTGCCCTGGGGCCTATGTCCTCTGACTGGCCACCCTGGTTTTGGGCTCTCCACTGTGAGGGTAGATGGAGACTTTGGGAACATACCCCAAATGGAAAATGGGGGCCTCGTTATACAAAGATGGGGCTGATGCTGGAACAGGAAGGGATTCTTGTTCAAGGGGACCAGAGATCAGGTCTCTGCCACTGTCCACAGGACATGGAGACACGGGTAATGAACGAGGAAAGGATCTTATTTCGATGAGGCCAACACCGGGAGGTCAGTGGCTGTCTCAGCTCTAAGCACAGGATATAAGATGTGGCCACATGAGGTACAGTTAGAAACAAAGGGAAGGTACTCCTTCTCTTAGGGCTAAATGAAGGGGAGATCTGGTCATTGTCTTTGGCAGGTTTGGGGTTGGGGGGGCAGTCATTGCTTAAGGGGCAGTTTCCTTTCCATGCAGGGTGGAATGACCAGTCTCAGTTCTCAGCAACTGCTTACAATTAAGCAGTGATTCATGAGGCAGCAGAAGCAGAGCGAATCCTCTAGACAACGTAAAATCTTGGTTTGAAAGCAGCGAGTGGCTTTGCAGTGCTTGCGCTACTGAAATCTTCTCGGCCGGTGGCATCTTTTCTCTCCTTGTCTCCCAGCCCTATACCTGTAAAGACGAGGTTACTGTTAACATCCCCTAGTTAAGCATTGGCCGCTATCTGTTGTGAGGGAGGCAGAAGGCTAGGTTCTGCAAGACTCGCTGTGAAGTGAAAGATAAGGTCACGGCCAGCCAGTGGCGTTGTGCTTAACTCGGCTGGAATCCCACAGGGCTGACTACGTGGTTCGAGTCCTGGACCCGATAGCTTGAAAAATACACTGTGTGTGTGTGTGTGTGTGTGTCCAAAATCCCAAAAGGAAAAATGGAGGGGAAAGGATTGTGGTGCAACCAGCCCCCATGGGAGGTGTGCTTTTTCACTTTCTTTCTTTCTTCCTGTTTCTCTCTGGAGAGTGCATGTACCCTCAAAAAAAACACAAAAAAACAAAAACACAAAAAACAAAAGAAAAACAAAGAAGTCAAAGATCAATCTTCCTAAGGGTTAATCTGTATAGACAGACTCTTTTTTAAAAAAAATAATTTTTAAATGATTTAACTTTATTTATCATTATCATTTTCAATTTGACCAGAGACAGAGAGAGAGAAGAGAGAAAGTGAGAAAGCAAGCTGCCAGGTTTGAGACTCGAACTACGGTCAGCCATGTAGTCCAGCGCCTGCAACCACCACGCCACCTGCCAGCCCCCAGATGGACTCTTAAGTGCAATAGAGTCACTTCAATTCTTTTATGGCTTGGTTACAGGGAAGGAATGGATGCTAAAAGCAAGCAAATTTTTCCATGACAACTACTAGTGAGAATTGCATCAGAAACAGAACACTGCTAACAGGAGCAAATCAAGGATCGGGGGTTCAGGCGGGGGGGGGGGGCAGGCCAGCCTCCGGCCTAAGGGGGGGGCAGTCCAGCCTGCTGCCTAATCCTGTATGGCCTGAAGCTGAAAATGGCTTTCAGATATTTATGACGTGAGGCCAGCCCCATAGCATGGTAACTTAGCAATGTGCAGGGGAATCCAGATCCCACACAGCCACCTGTGGTTCGAATCCCAGCCCTGGTGGCAGTTTGCTGGGTGTGCAGGCACATGCATACACACCCTCTGATGTGACAATGATGTGGAATTTCAGCCTGCCCACAGAGGAAATTCGTCGGAACGCAACTGTGCTTATCCGAGTGTGGCTGATGGCAGCTTTTGTGCCCTAGTGTCAGATTTGAATAGGTGCTTGTGAAAGAGAACTGGTGGGGGGCTGGTAGGAGGCGTGGTGGTTAAGGTGCTGGACTCCCACATGGCCGACCACAGTTCAAGTCTCAGACCTGGCGACTTGCTCTTTCATTTTCTCTCTCTCTGTCCGTCTCTTATCAAATTAAATAATAATAATAACGAATAAAATTAGTTAAATAAATAAATATTATTTTAAAAAAAGAAAGAGAACCATGTGGTCTTATAAGCCTGAGATACTGACTCTCTGGTCCTTTTTCTTTTTTTAAAATCATTATTTAATTTTTAAAAATTTATTTTTTATTATTTTAATTCACTAGAGAGAGAGGGAGAGAGAACGAAAGAGAAAGCAAGCTGCCAGGTCCAGGATTCGAGCTGTAGTCGGCCATGTGGAAGTCCAGTGCCTTAACCACCACGCTACCCACTGTCTCTGACTTTTTGGTCCTTTACAAAAAAAACTTAATGATCACTGAGTTAAGAGGGAAAAAAAAATCCCCTGACAGAGAAAACTTTAGAATTTAAGCACAAAACTGACTTTTGAATTTGTTGGTGTTGAGTTCATGAGGACCCTGACCCTGGAGCACGGTTAAGAATTAGCTGCAAAATGTCCAGGCTGTCTCTCCGGTGAGGTGGCAGTTCTGGGTGCAGTTCACGCAGAACTGAACCCCTCACTCAGCCCTGAGTTCAGGTGCTGTGTCTGGCCTTCCTCTGTAGGGCATGGGTCTGCATCGCCGCCTGCTGGTCTCGCTGGCCTGCTAGTTATCAAGCCCCTGTTTGATGGAGACCTGAAGAAGCATTTCATGATTTGGATCGATACAGAGTTCACACAGTTTAGCCTGTAAGTTATTTCTGCCTTAGAGTTGTGGCTGATAAAGATCAATAAGTGTTAAGAGCAGCTTTAAATTATGGCTTGACTTGTTTTTCTTCTGTCAGATGAAATGGCACGTAACCTGTCTGATCTTTATACCCAGACTTGAATTAGCAACTTGAATCTGTAGCAACCCCCTGCCCTTTTTTTTTTTTTTTAAAGAATTATTTATTTAATTTTCTTTATTCATTAATTTATTTTAATTCCGAGACAGAGAGAGAGAGAGAAAGAAAGAAAGCAAGCCACTATATCTGGGACTTGAAATATGGTCGGCCATGTGGGAGTCCAGCGCCTTAACCACCTTGCCACTTGCTGGTCCCACCCCACCACACACACTTTTAAAAAAACATTTAATCTTTCTTTCTCTATAGGACTTGTGTACTCAGCCAGGGGGAGAAGAGAGAGAGAGAGGGAAAGTGGGGCAGCATCCCCTAAGGGCGATGGCCACTTCGTAGTCCTTTTCCTCCTTCCCCTCTTGGGATTTTGGGTGTTTCTCAAGCTACTGAATCTGGGACTTGAACTGTGCAGTCAGCCATGTGAGATCCAGCCATCTTAACCACCATACCACCTGGCTGGCCTGCAGCCTAGATTTTTTTTTTTTTTTTTGAGATGAGAGGGTTTTTTTTTTTTTGCTAGGATGAGTGTACTCACCAGAGAGCCAGATAGAAAGTGAGAAATCATCCCCCGGGAGATGGCCACACCACAGTCCCTTCTCCCCCATTCTTCTCTTGGGACTTTGGGCACTCACACACATGCCATATATGCCTGGTGTGAGTTTCAAGCTGCCAGGTCCAGGACTTGAATGGAAGTTGACTATGGGAGTCCAGCAACATAACCATTATGCCATCTGCTGCCCCCCACAGCCTAGATCTAATTGATTTACTTATTTATTTTTAAGAGAGATTTTTGCCATAGGGCATGTGTGCTCATTGGAGAGATAGAGAGACAGAAAGTGAGACATCCCCAGAGGGGATGACCATGTCACCAACCCTTCTCCTCCAGCCTCTCGGGAGTCTGGGCACACATGCACGCTCACATGCCTGGCGTGAGTTTGAAGCCTCTGTACAGGACTCACCGCGGTTGGCCATGTGGGAGTCCAGTGTAATCGCCACACCACTTGCTGGTCCTGAGCCTAGATTTCTGAGGCACACACAGTCCCCTGTAATCTGAGCAAGCCGGCATGGCCCTCTCCAGGGCCAGGATAGTTTTTACCTTGGGACCACCCTGTTCGGAATGTGTCCGAAAGGGCTTCTTACTGCTCAGGCGTGTAGTTCAGAGGTCTCCCAGGAAGTCACGTGTTGAGGTTTTGGGTTATAATGAGGTTGTTGGGACAGGGCCCCTGGTGGGTCTGTAAGAGGGAAAAGGAGACCAGAGCTCGCAGACACGATGTCAGCATCCTGCTCAGACCCGGCCTCCACGTTGTGGCCTCAGCAGAACTTTGCCCCGGGCCTTGGGCTCACACACGGCGAGCTCCGCAGACCTGTATTTCTGTATAAACCGCCAGGCTCAGCATTTCTGTTCAAATGCAGTGATGGACTGAGACGCTGGGGCAGAGCGTCATGTAAGAGCGGGCGCTGAGCTCAGAGCGAGATGAAGACTTCTGTGGAGTCTCTTGAAAGTGGTTTGGGATCCTCGCCCTGGTGAGAGCTGGGGGTTTCCATAGCACCCCTAGATATCCACAACAGCCTCTAGAGGAATGCAGCCCTCAGCAGCGGTCAGGGTCTTAACCTCTGACCTCTCACCTGGGTCAGACTCGTTGGCCCCAATAGGCAGGCTCTATGGCGGCTTCTGTTTGGTTCTGGTCGTTCTGGAAGCTGTTTGTAACAGGTTCACGTGTCGTGAGTTTCTGAGTGGCTTTTTCTACCCTGCCAGGTGCTGTCCTGCCCACCTGTAGGGCTTTTTGGGCATCTCTCCAGGCAAAAAGTCACAGTGGCCCCTGCCACCTGGCCTGAGGCTGCACATAGTCCCTGTCTATGTGGCGGAAAAGGGGTGTCTGCTCCTTGAACCGCGGAAGCTGACCTGGCGTCCATGGCATGGCCCTGCTGCATCTTTGTTTCCTTTGCCTGCCACTTTGATCCCATAGCCATGTGGGTGACACTGTCAAGTGGACAGCGAGTTTATAGGGAGAAGAGATTCCTTTCAATACTGTCTGGACTCTGCCTTACAGATGGAGAGAAGGAGTGGCAGGCCAGATGGTGGTCGGGGCAGCTGGATCCCACCTGGCCAAGTGCCAGGCCTGACAGCTTAAAAAACGTGCCGGGTGCTTGTCCCCAAGGTCCTGAGAGGAGAATGGAGGAAGGCTTGCAGTGCGGCCATCCCTCTTGGGGGGTGCTTTCTCACTTTCCCTTTTTCCTTTTCTTTCTTCAAGCACATGTGCCTTCTAGCAAATTAAAAAAAAAACAACAAAACAAAACAAAACCTGGCTAATTATTATATACAGTATGCAGATTCAGTGTGCTGGTCTCTCAGATATCTGAGGCCCAGGGCCAGTCTTGAAGTTTCACCAGGACCAAGATCCCACATGGCTGACCATGATTCAGATCCTGTCCTGGGTGGTTTGAAAACACACATGCCTGAGCCCCGACAGGCTGGAGGACTGGAGAAAGGATTGCGTGTGACCACATCCCATTGGGGGTACTTCCTTCTTCCTCCTCTCTGTCTCAGGCAACTGCATACTCTTGTTAGCAAATTAAAAAAGAGAGAGAGAAAGGCGTGAGGGCCCAGCCTCAGTGGCATACAGGGCTAAGACGGGGTGTTCCAGAGACGCTGGGACCACAAGGGAGGCCAGGAAGCCAGTCCTGACCCAACCCAGATGCTGGACACGGTGGGTTAAGCCTATAATCCCAGTGATTTGGGACGCTGAGGCGGGAGGGTCGGAAGCACTAAGCTGCCTGGGGAGCATAGGGAGCCCCTGTCTAAAGAGCCTGGTATGGTGGCTGGGACCAGCAGATGGTGTAATGGTTACATTGCTGGACTCCCACGTAGTAGACCACAGTTCGAGTCCCAGACCCAGTGGCTTAAAACTCATGCCGGGCACATGTGCATGCATGGCCAAAATCCCAAGAGGAAGAACAGAGAAGAAGGGATTACGGTATGGCCATCTCCTCTGGGGTGGGGTGATTTCTTGCTTTCTGTCTCTCCAGCTAGTGTACATGCCCTATAGCAAAAATCGCTATTTAAAAGAAAAAGAACAGGGCCTAGCACTGCGGTGCAGTGGTTAAGCGCTATGCCGAGGTGGCCAGATGCCACATGGTTGACCATGGTTCGAATCCTGACCCTGGTGATAACATGAGGTGTGCAAGCTTGTGTGCCCAGGAGCCTGGTGGGATGGAGGGTTGAGGTCAAGGGAATTACGGTATGACCAGGCCTGTTGGGAGATGGGCTTCTTTGTTTGTTTTTTCCTTCTTTCTCTCTGGTACCCTCCAGCCAAAAAATAAATAAATAAATAAAATAAAGCCAAAAAAAAAAAAACCCAAAACAAAAAATGAACAACAACAACAAACTAAACAAACAAAAGCCCCTCCAGATCTCAGGCCTGTCTCCTTTTGCCAGGGTCTTTTTTCTCCCTCTCCCTCTCCTCCTGCTGAGCAAATCAGCAGGTGTTAAGCTAACTCTCCTTCCTTGAATAGCATTTGATCAGTACCAAGGTAGCGGCATTGTTTTCCTGCCTGCTAGGCATTGGCTGGCTTTGTGACCGACCATAGCTCTGATCTGAAGTAGCCCAGGCAGTCTGCAGGGGGAGATAGGCTTTTTGTTTTTATTGAGAGATTTTTGCTATAGAGCAAGTGCATTCACCAGAGAGACAGACAGTGGAAAGTCATTCTCCTGGAGAGGGTGTGGGGGTGTCCACACTGCAGTCCTTTCTCCTCCGTTCTCGTCTCAGGATTTTGGGCACACACACATATGTCCTGCATGCGTTTTAAGCCACAGGGTCTGGGACTCGACCATGGTAGAGACTATGTGGGAGTCCAGCAACGTAACCATTCCATCATTTGCTGGTCCCAGGCAGTTTTAAGGAGGCTTCTTTGAATGGAAAAGCTTACCTGGTGATCTTTGGCAAGGGACCCATTGAGCCTTTATTTCCATATCTGTCAGCTGGGACTGCTCTGCTAAATGTTGTTATGGGGTTATTAGAAATGAGAGATCTGGGAATCTCGGCTCCATGTGCTTTTCCCTTTACTGCCCTTTTTCTTCTCCCTTTATTCCGTCATCATGCCATCCTTCCCCACAGTGGTCTCTATGCCTTTTGGTCCAGTTTTGTTACATCCTGTTTTAAAAATCTAGGGCACTGGGACTAGCAGTTAGCGTAGTGGCTATGTTGCTGGACTCCCATGTAGTCGACTGCGGTTTGAGTCCCGGACCCGGGGGCTTAAACTCATGCCGGGGGTGCGTGTGCATGCATGCCCAAGATCCTGAGAAGAGAATGGAGAAAAAGGGATTGGAGTGTGGCCATCCCCCTGGGGGGTGATTTCTCACTTTCAGTCTCTCTTCCTGGCAAGCGTATGTGCCCCCTAGCAAAAACCTCCCCCCCCCCCAAAAAAAATCTAGGGCATTTTGGGGCCAGCAGGTGGTTAGAGTGCTGGATTACCACATAGCTGACCACGGTTCGAGTCCCAGACCTGGCGCTTGTGTTCTTGCTTTCCCTTCCTCCCTTTCTTTCTCTCTGGTCAAATTAAAATGAATATAATTAATTAATTTAATTTAATGAATAATTCTGGGGGGAAAAAAGTCTAGACCGGTTTGAGGCCAGCAGATGGCATGGTGGTTAAAGCACTAGACTCCCACATGGCTGTCGGCAGTTTGAGTCCCAGACCTGGCAGCTTGAAAATCACACTGAGCACATGTGCGTGTGTGCCCCAAATCCCAGGAGAGTAGAGGAGAAGGGATTGCTGTGGTGGCCATCGCCCCTGGGGACTGACTTCTCACTTTCCCTTTCATTGTCTCTCGCTCTCAGGTGAGGGCCTGTGCCCTATGGCACAAACCTTAAAAGGAAAAAGAAAAAGAACTAGACCGTTTCTTGGAATGGCATGTGCTAAGGAGAACCCAACCTGAATTCCTGCAGCAGCACCTTACGTTGAGTTGTCAGGGTTTGAGTCATTTTTGGGTCAGAGGGACGAGCAGTGGCAGAAGGGCAGGGGATTGAAGGTAGAGAATGAAGTCACTTCAGAACTAATGGATTTTGGAAGGGGAGGGGGAAAAAACACTTAAAATCCAGTTTTAAGTTTTGAGCTTAGTTGTAAAAATCTTGAAAGTGGAGAGAGATAAAAATAGCTACTTGCTAGGCCCTGCAGGCTGCTCCGCAGCTCCCAGTCGTTAACGAGGAGGTGGAAACAGCCCGAGAGCCCTGTCTGCAGCCTCTTGCGGTTAGACTTGACAGCGAGGATAAAGGGCTGGAGCTGAGGGAGATGGAGCAGTGACGTAGCCCAAGGATCTGAGTCTACCCCACGTCCGATCCTGTTCCCAGAAATGAAGCTGTTACGTCTGTAACGCGGGTGACAGCCTGAGGACGGCTTTTCTCACGTTCTGGTTTGGCGCTGGCCCTGTCCTCTGAGGCTGGGCCCTGATTAAGCCTGGAGTGAGCACTTCATCAGGAGTCCAGGCGTTCCGGCTGGGCCCTACCAGGAGGGCACGTGCAGCCTTGCCAGGTGATGGCACCGCCGTGGGCCCCAGCTTTTACACCTGCATACAGGGCCGTTAACTGCTTACGTCCACAGGTACTAGAGGAGTAAAGAAGCTAAGGTATTTGAAAGGCCTGGGACACGGGAGTTCCACAAAGCAGAGCTGTGGTGGATTCCTCTCTGGGCAGCTGGGCAGGTCCATCCTCCTGCCTCTCCTCTTTCAGCTGGGCCATTCTCCTCGGTTTGGGAAAATGAAGAGGTAGGGAGGGAGCTGAGAGGGCTGGAACCATTTTTTGTTTGTTTTGCTATAGGGTGTGTGTGCTTGCTGGAGAGAGGCTGAGCCAGAGAGAGAGGGAAAGTGAGAAACCACCCCCCCCCCCGGAGTGTGGCCCTGGTGTAATCCTTTCTCCTCCATTCCCCTCTCAGGGTTTTGGGCGTGCACGCACATGTACTTGGCATGTTTTTCAAACCACTGGGTCCAGGACAGGAACCATGGAGTTGACTATGTGGGGTCCAACTGCCTTAACCTCCACGCCACCTGCCAGCCCTGTAGCCATTTTTCAGTGTTCTAGAGAAGGAAGTTTTGGTGGGAAAAGGGGATACAGGGAATAGCTCATGGAAGAGTTGGGTATTTTCCCTGCATTTGAAGTATCTTTGCTACTTAATGAGCTCCCCGAGGCCACGGAGAGCTGGGGGTGGCTCCGTGGAAGCTGTTTTGACTTATCCAGGTCAGCTCCTTTTCTGCTTCTTCATCTTCAACAAGGGTGATTAAGATTCTGCCAGGGGGTACCAGCAGTTGGCCTAATGGCTATGTCCCTGAACTCCCATGTAGTCAACTGTGGTTCGAGTCCCGGGCCCAGTGGCTTAAACTCACGCTGGGCGCTGGTGTGCCCATCCCCCCTGGGGAGTGATTTCTCACTTTCTGTCTCTTTCTGGCGAGTGCACACACCCAATAGCAAAAACCTCTCAAAAAGAAAAATAGGTTCTGCCAGGGATGGTGGGAAGGGGCTATTTGAAACCTACAGTCTCTGTTTAAAAAATCTTATCCACATTCCCCAGTTCTGTTTTTTTTTTTTTTTTAAGAGATTTTTGCTGTAGGATGCGTGTACTCATTGGAGAGACAGAGACAAAAAGCGAGAAATTGCCACCCTGGGGGGATGGCCATGCCACAGTGCCTTCTCCTCGGGGTTTTGGGCACGCTTGGACCCGCATGAGTTTTAAGCCAGTAGATCTTTGGTCGACTGCATGGAAGCCCAGTGCCGTAGCCTTCACTCCCCCTGCTGGCCCCGCTCCCCTTTGGTAAACTTTAGCTCTCAGTACCTGTTTAGGATCCAACTTTCGTCACAGATGAGGCAGAGGCTGCTCACCCCTTCCTTCCCCCTCCTTTCCCGTGGGCTCTCATGCCGCCCAGTCTTCTGTTCCCCCATGGCCAGCCTTCTTCTGTCTTGTCTTAGGGGATGCTGTTCTTTTTTCTTTCCCTTCTCCCCCCAAAAGACAGCTTTTTCCTTTTTATTTTATTATTATTATTATTATTATTAATAATTTTTACTGTTGGGTACATGTGTTCACCAGAAAGAGACAAAGAGAGAAAGTGAGAAATTATCCCCCTCCCAGGGGATGAACACGCCACAATTCCTTCTCTTCCATTCTCTTGGGATTTTGGACACACACACACACATGTGCCTGGCTTGTTTTTCAAGCCACCAGGTCTGGGACTTGAACTCTGCTGTCATCCATGTGAGATCCAGTAACCTTAGCCACCATGGCTTCTGTAGCTTGTTTTTTCTATTTAATTTTTTTTTTACTTTAGAGATTTTTACCATAGGATGCATGTTCTCACTGGAGTGAGAGACAGAGACAGTGCAAGGGAAAGTGAGAAATCACTTCTAGGGGGATGGTCATGCCTCAGTCTCTTCTCTTCCAGTCTCCTCCCAGGATCTTGGGCATCCATATGTGCCTGGCATGATTTTCAAACCACTGTATCTGGGACTTGAACTGCCTTTGGCCACATGCAGGAGTCCAGCGACATAACCGCTGTGCCATCTGCTGGTCCCTGACCTGCTTCTTTTAATTCTCACCTGAGCTGGGTCCATGGTGTGTGCCTCTACCTCAGCTGCTTGGGAGGCTGAGGCAGACCAGCCTGGGCAACAGAGTGAGATCTGCCTCAATAAAAAGGCCTCCACCAAACACAGTGAAGGTGCTTGAACTAGAGGGATGTGCTGCAGGGCAGCTCCTTGCCTTGGCTCAGCACCCACGGGGTGCGGGGACTTGCCGGCAGGTCAGACTGGCCCCCACAGTGGCGCCACCTCCAACTCTGCTTGTCCCATCACACACACCTCAGTGACTTCTTCTGCCTCCTGGCGATGAGTGGGGACAGAGCCTCATTTTTACTCATAGCTCAGTGCAGGTATTCTGGTAGTAGTTGTTTTTTAAATTTATTTCTTTGAGATATTTTTGCTATAGGGTACTTGCGCTCGCCAGAGAGAGAGAGAGAGAGTGCGAGCGAGCGAGCAAGATGTCACCCCCAGGGGATGGCCACACTGTAATCCCTTCTCCTCTTGGATTTTGGGCACACACACACACCGGTGTGAATTTTAAGCCACTGTATCTGGGACTCGAACCATGGTCAACTGCATGGGAGTCCAGTGACATAACCATTACGCCATCTGCTGGTCCCATTTTGGTAGTACCGTATAGAATAAACAGATGACCCCAGATAATCTCATCCAAACTGCGTTTAGAAGTGTAGGAAATGTTCCATAGCTAAACTTCTAAATGTATGCTCTTGAGAGGGAAAATGAGGCTTTGAACACGGTTATCTCTGGGGCAAAAAATCTCAGAGACGTAAATACTTCCTTCTACATAGTTTTTCATGAGACCTGTCCATTTCTGAGGAGAGGGGTTACCCCTCATTGTTGCAGAGGCTGTCTGGAAGGGTGGAAGGGTGCCGTGTCAGAGTACCTAACATGTGCTTAGAGCAGGGATCAGGCCTCAGCATCCGCGGGGCTCCTCGGGGAGCTGCCAGCCTGGAAGCTGCTCCATGATGCAGCCTGCCCACCCCCTGCGCCCCTTGGCCTCCTTCATACTGAAGGGTCAGAGAGCGAGCCGAGGCCTGGGGCCGCCTCAGGACGCAGAGCAGGACTGGGCCTGTGGTGTGAGCAGTTCGAGGGTGCTGCTAGGAAGACAGGAGGAAGCCCACCTGATCCCCCAGGACTCCAGGAGCAGTGTCCCATGCTGGGGAGGGGACGCAGAACAAGGCACTTAGGAGAGGCGAGAGGCGGTGGAGAGGAGGGTGTTCCAGATGGCAGGTGCCGCACAGGAGGAGTGGGGCGAGCCAGGCCGGCCTGACCTTGGTGGAGCTGGGGTGGGACCCATTGTGGACAGAGGCTGGAGAGGCTCCAACAGCCAGGCAGAGAGGCCGGCCGCGCCCTACGTCTGCTCTGTGCAGGGCCATCCCGCGGAGCAGTGCTGGTGGCTGTGCTGACAGCAAGGAGGGGAAGGTCGTGGGACGCGGAGGGAGATCAGGGAGTGACTCTCTCTGGCTTCGTCTGACATCGTCATCTGGCATTGTGTGCCCTTTTGCTCGACTTTCTGAACGCCAACAGCCAGGCAGAGAGGCCGGCCGCGCCCTACGTCTGCTCTGTGCAGGGCCATCCCGCGGAGCAGTGCTGGTGGCTGTGCTGACAGCAAGGAGGGGAAGGTCGTGGGACGCGGAGGGAGATCAGGGAGTGACTCTCTCTGGCTTCGTCTGACATCGTCATCTGGCATTGTGTGCCCTTTTGCTCGACTTTCTGAACGCCTACTATGTGCAGGACCTTGCAGTAACAGGACAGACCGTGAAGTCCCTCTGCAGGAAGCGGAAGTGTCAGCAGCAGCAGACGGACGATGCTGACAAACTGTACCGTCAGGTGGTGCTCGGTGCCACCAACAGGATCCAAATACAGAAGCCTCTAAGGCACAGGCATGAGTGCGGGAACTGCTGAGAGAGGGGGTGGGCCGAAGGCAGCTCTCCAGGGGCAGAGGGGGTGGGCCGAGGGCAGCTCTCCAGGGGAGCATCTGGGGGAGGGGCGCGTCCCAGCCCGGTGGCTCAGGACTGTAGTGATTGAGTGTGACAGGGACCATGTTCTTACTAAGGGCTCAGTGCAGGTGTTCCACTAGCATTTATAGAACAGAATATGAGTGGCTTCTGCTAGGCTCTCTGGATCACTGGGAGGGGCCACGGGCCATGCACCTGGCACGAGGTTCCGGGAGGTCCAAGCGGTGGAAAGCCCCCAGGATCTCCTGCCCTGGCGGATCTCTGCCTCTCCCAGCAGTGTGCTCCTGGGGATGGTGGGGGAAGTGGAGCTGACAGCCAGGGCGGAGGAAAGTGGTGTTATGTAAGGCTGGGAAAGAGGCTTGTCGGCCCTGTGAGGGGAAGCCAGATGCAAGGACAGCTTGAGGGCCGGCTCCCAGCAGCTGCCGGGGAGGGCTCTGCTGGGAAAGGAGGAGCGGTTTGTGGACCGTGACCTCGGAGCCAGCCAGGGAACAGCGGCCCATTGTGTCCCTCTAACCCGGCTGCTTCTGTGCCGCCCCTCTGCAGGGGGCTCTGGGTGGCACTGGTGTGTGGTTGTGAGGTGGTTTCCCCCTCTCCATTGATGGGCACTCCAGGGTCCAGGGAGGCAGGGACTTGCTCAGGGCTGTGTGTGGAGCAGGGGCAGGCCAGGGTTTACACAGCTCCCGCCTCTTCCTTCACGGCTGCCCTGACATGCTCACACGAGGCCTAGCACGTTGCGCAGAGGTGCGGAGCACTCGGCAGGGGAGGACTAGGCGGGGTGGAGGCCAAGGCAGTGGGTAGAAGGGTGCCGTGTGGGTTGGGTCTGAGTGTCGGGTTGGGAGGACACAGCACGAGGGCTGGGACTTAGATCACTCGTGGCTCTGTGTACACACAGTGCGTGTTAGCATGTGTGGACATGAGTTCAGATCTCTTTATTAAATGGGTTCTTGGGGTGTCTGCCATGTACCAAGTACTGTCCTGGCTCAGGGCTCAGAGTGGCGAGGCAGCCTGCGGGCATCCCTGCCTCCCAGGGGTGGAGGGTGGAGAGGGGCTGGGACTGCCCACCACCCAGACTAGAGGTGACAAGGGGCTAGGTGGGTGACAGGGTGTGGGGTGGATTTACTGGGATACTAGAGGGTGATTTTTAAAATATTTTATTCTTAGAAATTTTTTTTTTTTTTAAGAGAGAGAGGTTTTCACTATAGGGTGCACCCCAAAGTGAGAAACCATCCCCAGGGGATGGCCACGCTGCAGTCCCTTCTCCTCTCTTCTTTTGTGATTTGGGGCATGGATGCACACGTGCCTGGCATGAGTTTTAAGCTGCCAGGTCTGGGACTCGAACCGTGATCTTCTACATAGTCCAGTGATGTCACCATTATGCCACCTGCTGGTCCCAATGAAAAACATTTTAAGAGTTATTCAATTTTATTATTTTAAAAATTTTGATCAGAGAGAGACAGAGAAGGAGAAGGTGAGACAAACAGGCTACGAGGTCTGGGACGTGAACTGCAGCTGTCCATGTGGGAGTCTAGCAGTTTAGCCACCACACTACCTCCAGTCCCCCGAATCAATGAAATGTGGATCGTGGCTCTGGTAGGTCAGTACTACACCGGGGCCGGCCGGGGCGTGGTGGTTGCGGTGCTGGACTCCCACGCGCCTGCCCGCGGTCCGAGCCCTGAACCTGGCAGTTTGCTCTCTGACTTTCCCTCCCTCCGTCTCTCTCTAGTGAGTGCATATGCCTTATACAGATTTAAAAATAATAATGATAAGAAATAAAATTATATAAACAATTATTTATAAAAATTGAAAAGAATTATGTTCGACTTGGGTTTTCCTCTGACTTTCCAAATGTTCTCTGGTAGATTCCTTGTGCTGGTTTAGGAGTCTGCCCCCGGACATGGCCTGCCCTTGAGCCCCTCTTGTTGTTCCCTGCCTGCCCACAGAGCCCGAACCGGGGCCTCACCGATCCCAGCATGGGTTTCCTGCCTGTGGGGAGGACAGATGTTCCTGTCTGTCCACTTGGACAGTGGTGTGAACCTGGGGAGGCAGTAGCAGGAAAACGCTGCACGTCTACCCCTGCAAACGCTGGGTGGCCGGGTGGGGGCGGCGTAAGGTTGAGTAAGGGAAGGGCTGGGCCTGGTCACTGGGCCACTGCCTTGACCTGGAGGAGCAGCTTTCAGGCTTCTGAGTTGGAGGGTTTCCTGACCCGCAGGTAGATGTAGCGGGCCACATTGGCTATGTGGAGTGACTTCCATGAGCGCGTCCCACGTCGGCCCCCGGCCTGCCACAGTTCTGTAGAACGGCTCTGTGCCCGGCGCGGCCCCTTTGGTCTCCGTAGCCCCAGTGAGCAGTCGGTCTTTTTGCCTCTCTGTGAGCCGGCTGTAGGTACGGCATCTTGCCAGTGAGGGTGGCTAAAGCAGTCCTATCAGGATAACTGACTCCTTCTGAGTTGTCTGACCAAGTCCGCCTTCTCAGAGTGAGAATCTTCCAGGCTTTCTGTCCTGTCTCTGTAGCAGCTGCTCATCTCATCTTCTAAGGGTCCTTTCTCGAAGCCTGAACGAGGGGATGAAGGGCCTGGTGTCCACTGTCTGCAGCTGGGGGCTGCTGCTGATGGGGCAGGGCGTTTCCTGGGACGCACGGTCAGGGCTGGGCTGTCTGTGGACTCCCGGCACTTCCCCTCCCTGGCCTGCCTGAGTCAGTTCCCTACTTCTTCTTTTCTCTTCTACAGATGTCAAGCCGTCCAACATCCTCGTCAACTCCCGTGGGGAGATCAAGCTTTGTGACTTTGGGGTCAGCGGACAGCTCATCGACTCCATGGCCAACTCCTTTGTGGGCACAAGGTCCTACATGTCGGTATGAACAGCAGGTTCCACTTCTCAAGCTTCTGGTCCCGGCAGGATAGGAGCCGAGTGGCTGTCTCTGCTGTGGAGCCAGAGTCGTGTGGGGTGATGGGCGGGGGCTAGAAGTGAGGGGTGAGGCATGGTGATCCTCCCGGGAAGGCTGAAGCTTAAGAGGAGATGGGCTCCTCCTGTCACGGGCCTGGGAGCACCGCAGCTCCTGAGGCCATGGCCCCCTGCAGGAGATGGTGCGATCCCAGAGCTGGGCTACCATGCCGAGGCTGTGAGTGCCAGCTTCCTTGGGACATCACCTTCCTTAAACTGACCCCCTTTCTTTATTTTTTCCTTTTTAAACAAAAAAACCCTTGATTTCTGGCTTAGCTCCGTAGCCTAGTGATTAAAGGAGGCAGATCCCACCTGGTTAACCGCAGTTCAAATCCTTACTCTGGGGAACCAGCAGTTAGTGTACTGGCTATGTCACTGGACTCCCACGTAGCCAACCGTGGTTCGCGTCCCGGACCCGGTGGCTTAAAATTCACGCCGGGCGCGTGTGTGTGCATGCCCAAGATCCCGAGAGGAGAAGGGAGGAGAAGGGATTGTGGTGTGACCATCCCCCCCTGGGGGGTGATTTCTCACTTTCTGTCTCTCTGTCTCTGTCTGTCTGGCGAGTCTCTGTCTTGTCTGTCTGGCGAGTGCATGCGTCCTATGGTGAAAACCTCTCCAAACAACAACAAAAAAATCCTTCCTCTGGCAGCTTGGAAAAACATGCCAGGAGCGTGTGCATGCGTGCCCTAACCCTGACAGGGCGGAGAGACGGAGAAGAGATCAGTGTGGCCACACGCCATTCGGGGATGCTTTCTCTTTGTCCGTCTCTATGCATGTTCCCTCTACCAATTAAAAAAAGTTTCTTTCTTCCATGAGAGAGAGACAAGCACCCTCAGCAGTGTCTTGTGCCACGATTTCCACCCCCGCCCCCAGCCAGCCTTTCTGTGAGCCAGAATCGCGGGCACAGACGGGCGCGCTGCCTCCACGTGGCCTCCAGCTTTGCAGGGCGCTGTGCTGCCGTGGCCCAGCCCCACCACCCCCTTTTTCCTAAGCAGTAAATGCCGCCACCGTTTCCCGAGGTAGCAACCCAACCGTGAGCCGCTTTGTCTTTTTTTCAAGAATGATTTTATTTAGCTTTATGTATGTATTTATTTTTTAATAGACCAGAGAGGGACAGAGTGAGAGAGAGAGGGAAAATGAGAAAGCAAGCTGCCAGGTCCAGGACTCGAATCATGGTTGGCCCTGTGGGAGTCCAGTGCCCTAACCACCACGCCACCTACTGGCTCCGAAACCTAAACATGAGCTTTTAACTTCCTTTCCCGCTCTCCATCCAGCTTCTTTCCTCCATCCTTACTGCACGCCTCCCCGCCGGGCCCCTGCCCCTCATAGCACACTCGGTCGCCGGGCCGGACCCTGCCCCGGGTCAGTCCACGTCTAGTGCAACAGACCTCCTGCTCGGTTGTCCCCAGAGCACCGAGTGCAACCGTCTCACACTCATGGCAGCATCAGTGTTTTCTGTTCCCTCTCCCTCGATAAGCCACCGGGGGCCGGGACAAGGCCCGGCCTGGCACCTCCCTGGCCCCTCGGGTCTGGTGTGGGGCCTGGCACGCGGTAGGTGCCCAGGAAATGCACAGCCAGGGAGTGGGTGGTCGGGTGAGAGCCAGGTGGTCCGTGGTGGCACCTCCCTGAGGGCGAGAGTCTCAATGAGTGCTGCAGTGGGTGGGCAGCCCTCATGGGAGTTGGCGCAGGCCCCAGTGGTGGGCGAGGCACAGAGGCTCAGGCCGTCTGCCATGGGGGTGCTGTCTGTACCGTTAGAGCGTTCGCATCCTGGATGGACTCTTGGATCCAGGTGGCCGTCCCGCAGGCTGGGAGGTGTCCTCGTCTTAGGCCCAGGGCGCTTAGACTCGGGCAGGTTGCATGCTAATGCAGTGGAGCTGGCGCAGGAGCCAAGCCACCTCTGGCCCAGCAGGACTCAGCTCTGGCCCAGGCCTTCCTGGAGTCCAGACCCACTTCCGCACTCCTTCCTGCCGGCCTCACCCCAGCCTGAGTCCAGCCCTCTCCTCACACTGACCCGCATCTCACCCCTGCTGGCCCCCAGGGCATTCTCTCCCAGGGTGGTCTCCCGTGACCCCGCCTTGCTCCTTCCCGCATGTCTGATGACAGGCCACTCCGCTGCACACTCGTGCCCTGGGGCGTATTAATCGCAGGGTTTAGTGGTTTAGGTTTTTGTGGTTATCTGGTCAGTTCTGAAACAGTCCAGCGTTGGGCTGAATGACAGATCCTATGGGAGCAGTTATTTGCTGTCTGAATAAATGCCCTCTGGTCAGAACAGTTGGATTCTCTGGTCGGGTCTTTGAAATTCATGTGCTGTCTCAAGTTCCCAGTGGAAACAGCGCCTTCATAGAGCCCTGTGTGCTCTTCCCTCTTTGACCCTCACCAGCAGCCACTCCTGTTCGTGCAGCAGTTTGTAAAACTCGATGCACGTGTTCATTAGATTTGGATTTCTCAGCCACCCTGCAGGGAGAAGAGGACCACGTCGCCATTCCGTTCCCACCTCCAGCGCCGCCCGTTTCGTAGATGAGGACGCCGAGGCTCAGGCTCTGTAGCTCGAGCCCTGAGCTGGTGTCCCGGCCCAGCTCCTCCTTCCCACCCCCTGCAGCACCTCGTTGCTGATCTGTGTCACATAGAGTCGTGTTTCTGACTCAGTTGATGCCACGAGGCCCTTGGCCTGGGCTTGGGACAGGCTCCCACACATCAAAGACAGGCGCCAGGCTGGGCAAAGTGGAACCACAACTGAGTGGCAGCCAGGGCTGAGTCTGAGGCTGTCAGCGAAGGGTGGGTTATGGGGGTAGATTGGTGAAGAGGGGGGCCAGAGCCCTGGGGGCCGGCCAGGATGGGTAAACACAGTGATGGCGGGGAGGAAGGAGAGTCACACTCTTGAAATGAGGGGACAGAGGTAAGATGGATGCATCAGCAGGCCTGGGGCCATGTGGGCTCAGGGGTGGTAACGCATCTCTCTCCCCTGCAGCCAGAAAGACTCCAGGGCACTCACTACTCGGTGCAGTCGGACATCTGGAGCATGGGGCTGTCCCTGGTGGAGATGGCGATTGGGAGGTATCCCATCCCTCCTCCAGATGCCAAGGAGCTGGAGCTGATGTTTGGATGCCAGGTGGAGGGAGATGCAGCTGAGACACCTCCCAGGCCGAGGACCCCCGGAAGGCCCCTCAGCTGTGAGTAGCCCGGTGTGTCCCCAGCTTGGACCGTGGGACTCCCTAGCTGTCATGGGTTCTGGAGGGCTGCTGCTTTGCTTCTCCCAAGACTGTCCCTGGATGTGAGATGGGCGGGGAGCAGCAGCGGTCTCAGTGGCTGTAGGAAGCTGTTGTAATAGCAGCGCCCTCCCATTTGTTGAACCTACCGCGTTCTAGGTTCTCCTCCAAGCACTGTATGTGCTCTGCTGATGTGAGTTTTAATCATGATTTTTTGGGAATAGATTTATTTTTTTATTGAGATAAAATTCATATGAAACAAAACTCACGTTAAAGTTCTTAGTATATCCTTCCATGTTGTGCAGCTGTCACCACGCTCATCCCAGGACATCTTCATTACTTTCAAAACCAAACCAAACCATCCACATTAACCATCACTCCCAGCTCCTCCCATGCCCCATCTACTTTCCGTCTCACGGATTTCCTAGTATTGTCTAATTTTTAAAAATAAGAATTAGTTTTATTTATTATTACTTTTAAAAGTTTGACAAGAGATGGGACCAGCAGTTAGCATAATGGCTATGTCGCTGGACTCCCACGTGGTCGACCGCGGTCCCAGACCCGGTGGCTTAAAACTCACGCCGGGTGCGTGTACGTGCGTGCCCAAGATCCCAGGAGGAGAAGGGATTGCGGCGTGGCCATCCTCCCTGGGGGGTGATTTCTCACTTTCTATTTCTCTGTCTCTCTCTGTCTGTCTGGCGAGCGCACGTGTCCTATAGCAAAAACCTCTCGAAAAATAAAAAGTTTGACAAGAGAGGGACCAGCCGTTGGTATAATGGTGATGTCACTGGACTCCCATGTGGTCGTCCGCAGTTCAACTTAGGACCTGGTGGTTTAAAGTCATACTGGGCGCATGTGCGTGTGTGCCCAAGATCCTGAGAGGAGAACGGAGGAGAAGGGATTGCAGCATGGCCATCCCCCCTGGGGAGGTGATTTCTCGCTTTCTGTCTCTCTGTCTCCGTCTTTCTGGCGAGTGCATGTGCCCTATAGCAAAAACCTCTCCAAAAAAAAACAAGTTTGACAAGAGAAGGGTAAAGAAAGAAAGCAAGCCATTAGTCTGCTACTCAAAACATGGACAGCCATGCGGGAGTCCCGCGCCTTAATGCCACCTGCCAGCCCCATAATGTCTCATTTTAATCGCATTCCACTTGTGAGCACCATTTCCATCTCTGTTTCAGAGATGAAGAACCTGAGGCTCAGAGCACTTGACTTGGCAAGGCCGCATATGCTGTGAGCGGCCGAGTCTGACCCCCAGGGTGATAAGCACTGCGGCTGTCTGCCTGCTCTCTGAGTTTGAGCGCCATGGCGCTGACCTGGTGTTCTGGGCAGTCTGCCCTAGCCGTCATCTTTGTACATGGCCCTGCCAGGAAGGGCTTGACTGACCAGGGGCACTGGTTTTTACCTCCCCGAGGTCTGTGTGGCAGAGCACATGTGTCAAGGGAGCAGCAGGTTGGGCCAGGGTAGCTCATGGCTTGTCATTGGAGGGGCTGGTGGCTGTGGCTCTGAGGCTGGGATGTGAAGGGAAGAATCCAAGTTCAGGGAGAATTAAAATCAAATGCTTTAGTTATTTATCTTTTTTACTCCTCTCTCAATGTATGGGAGCAGAGAAGGTCAGACAGTATTGTCCTGTTTTACAAAACTCCAGACTTTGTCTTGGCTGTAACCGATGAACCTAAGGTCATCAACCTGGGCCACGGCAGAGCCCAGACACGGCCCTGACTCCGTGGCTGCTGTTAGTCCCCTCTCTGTCCAGCTCTCACCTGTGGTGGTTCTGCTGTCCACGACCCTGTTCTGGTCTCCAGGATTCATGCCCAACTCCTTGCCTCATACTCCCAGAAACCTCCTATAACTTCTAAGAAGTGCTTTCTCTCTGTATATAAAATCTGCAGCGTACGGGATGGACAACCGACCTCCGATGGCGATTTTTGAATTGTTGGATTACATAGTCAATGAGGTAAGTCAGTCCTGCTTGGCTTCCTTGACCTTAAAATTTATTTACACCTCTTAAGAAAATACCCATGGCCGAGTTGACTGAGAAACTTAAGCTGGGCCGCGACTTTCTGTGTTCTGGTCTGTGTGTCATGCTGTTGGAACTGAGTGGCTTGTGGGAAACGGAAGGCGCCCCTTCCCCAGGGGACATCTTCAGGAGAACAGTTCCTCCTTTCCAAGGT
>NW_006159876.1:2770995-2771635 GCF_000334495.1 Tupaia belangeri chinensis | reverse complement strand
TGTTTTTGTCCCGCCATTCACCACACTTTCTGGTGCATGTCCTATGTGCTAAACATGGGGCAGGAGTGGGGCTGGGATCTGGAGATGCGAAAGCAAGTGTCCCTAATTTCCAAGACCATTGGATTTTGTGGGGGACGTGCGAGGCACATGCACAGGGAACCACAGTACAGTGTTCACTTGTAAGTGCCGTAGAAAGCTATGAGCGTAAAAGCCAGTGTAGAGATAGGTGTGAAGCGTATTCACATCGTTGTGTAAAAAAGGCAGAGTATGAAACCACAGGTCGTCGGAAAAGTCTCGCCGTGGTTTTTGTGTTCTATGCCCAAGTGCCCAGTGACCCAGTAGTGTAGTTCAGTTCTTCAGCAGAAACCACGGATGCAGGTACGAGCGTAGTCTGGGAAATGAGAAATACCGTGGCTCTCGCTGAGGAGTGAACTGACAGGTAACTGAAATTTTCTTTTTGCCAGAGCTGTTGTCTGACTTTAATACAAAGAATGTTTATTATCTCTGAAATCCTGGGTCATCGGAAAAGTCACGATGTATTCTTGCATAGAAAACTACGTTGTCTTTCCCTTCGACCTGACGCACGTATTTTGACATGTTAAAATGAAAAAAGCACCAAGGCAGGCAGGCCGACCGGCAT
>NW_006159876.1:2768653-2770834 GCF_000334495.1 Tupaia belangeri chinensis | reverse complement strand
CATTCCTGACTGCACTGGCTGGGGAGCTGCAGACGAGCACCACTGAGGGTCAACCAGGGCTGGAGAGCCGGGCTTGGGGCAAGGACGGGCCTTTAGGAAGGGCTGACAAGGCCAGCATGCCAGGTTACAGGGGCAGTCTTGGCACTTGAAGAGAAGGGCCAAGTTCTGGCTGCGAGGAGGCAGCTGAAGGCTGCCCCCACATGGCAGGGGTGTAAGACGTGGGTGTCACTGCACTGTCTTCAAGAGGGCAGTGGAGTAATTCCTTACATCTTCTCACTGTTCTCTCGAACTCCACTCCCAAGGCTCCAGTAAGTCCCCTGTCTCATTACGAGCTCAATAGGGGAAACCCTGGTAATGCCCCTGAAGTTAACAGGTCACTGGTTCACAGCCTACTAGGAGCTGCGTTTAGCTCCGTACTGAACTGACCGCACAGCTTTATGTGAGGGAACTTCACAAGGTTCGTGGGAAACAGAATGAAAGTATGGATGGTGCAAAGTTTGAAATCCACACATAGTTTTTCCCATGAGCTTTTTGAAGGCCTCCCAACCCCCCTGTGTTAAGTACCAGGGGGTACAGAAGGTTCAGGATCTAGTCCTTGCTGTGTAAGGATTTAGGGAAGTCACAGCACGGCATCCGCAGCAGCCGGGAAAGCCACTGTCCTTGACTGCGGGGACCCGAGCTGTGGTGTGAAGGGAAGGGAAGGGGAGCCTGGCTGAACACAGCACCGGTCTCCGAGTGTGCTCTGCCGTGTTCACACACTGTTCTGCTGGTTCTCCTTAGCACTGCTGGGGGGGGGGGGGGGACTGGGGGGGGGGGGGCAGAGGGTTTTGCACCCTCTTCATGCAAGTGAGGAAACGGAGGCTCCAAGACGGGAAGTAGCTCAGGTCCATCCCACTCAGTGCTTTCTCTCCTGCTGCTTCCCCAGCCCCTCGGCCCTGAAGCCCAGGAGGCCTGGCTCCTTCCACTCCGGACTCGTGCTGCCCCACAGGCCACGCCGCTGCTCTCCTCTCCCCTTGATCTTTCCTTCATCCCCCTCCGCAGCAGGGATGGTGCAGGGTGGGCTGGCTCTGCTGCTGTTCCGAGAGCCGAGTCCTAGTCCTTGACCTGAGACCGGCCTGGTCAGGCCCTAAGGGGAAGAGGGCTGGGCTGGCTTTCTGGTGGCAGGTGTCAGCGTTTCATCTCGATCACTTGTGGGCAGTGCAGCAACATCCTGGACACTGTGTCTAGGGGTCAGCCTCTCACAGGGAAGCTGCACACGGCCCCTGGCACTGGTCACACAGTGGGCTCCCATCTCCTGGCACTGCCTGGGCCCTATGCAGCACAGCCCTTGCGATTGCTAGAGGGAGACCAGAGCTGTCCCAGAGTTCTTTGTCTGAGGCCTGAGTCTCATTCCTGGAGTGTGGTATACAATGCCGTTCTTCCCGACCCAGCCTCTGCCAGTTAATGTTGTGTTAACCTTTCTCTGCCTCTCCAGGGCTAGGAAAGGGACTTTTTGGCCTGCTGGTGCTGTCAGGCCGGTGTTAGGGCTGGTTTGCACGTCCCCCTGGCCGTGGCTAATGGTTAACTGTTGGTTTCACTTCCACGCCACATGCCAAGATTTACATTGGCGTGTGAGAGCCCGAGAGGGCTCCGAATCGAGCCAAGCTCTGCAGAGCAGAGAGGTGTACTGAGGATGGGAGTGTAGCCTGTAGCCGTGACTGGCGAGTCACCCGGTGAGGCGAGGTGGAGCGCTTGCCTGGGTTCCGGTTCTAGCTGTGCTTTGTGAGACCCAGCAGGCAGCCGCTGGCTCCCACCCTGCCTTTCCTGGTCCGGATTAGGGCAGCGCTGCCTGCAGGGCAGTGGGATGGGGGGAGGAGGTGGCTGGAGCAGGAAGCCAGGCATGTCTCATGTCTCCACATGTGTCTGCAGCCTCCTCCAAAGCTGCCCAGTGGAGTGTTCAGCCTGGAATTTCAGGATTTCGTGAATAAATGGTAAGTCAGCTCCTTGTTCTCTGGAAGGGTACCTGGGTTTGTCGGGCTCCCCGGCCCTGGCCTCCCCCACAGCGGCTGCCGTCAGCCATCACTCTGCATCACTCTTGCAGTGCCAGGACTGATGGGATGTGTCTGCAGCAGGGGGTAAAAGAGCGGCTGCTTTTGGCCTTGCTCTGTGGGGACTGGCATGTTGTTCTTGGACCTTAGTTTA
>NW_006159876.1:2764058-2768108 GCF_000334495.1 Tupaia belangeri chinensis | reverse complement strand
GTGTTATCTTCCTGTGGGCATGACATCTCACTAGGAACAGGAGGATGAATAAGGCCCACCTGCAGTGGATGGGGGGACAGGCATGCAAACGCAGTGGTTTGCCTTAGAGCCAGTGCCAGGCAATTGTTCTCACACTCGCTTTCTTCCTTTAAGCTTGATAAAAAACCCCGCGGAGAGAGCAGATCTGAAGCAACTCATGGTAAGTCACGTCTTTCGGTCTGCACAGTACCCACTTACGTTCTGCTCCCCGGCAGTCATCCACCCGCACGTCCTGAGTCCATCCCTGCCCGCTCTGACCACTGCGGTCCAGCGGAGCCCAGGGCTGCAGAGTACCCAACACCAGCCCCTCCTCCCTCCCATCAGTTTAAAGGAAAGGCTGGGACAGTCCCACAGCCTGAGTGAGTGTGCGGGACGGAGGGCCTGAGGGAATCGGGGAAAGGGCTGCCTGTCCCTGCGTGGACACTGGGCCTTTTTCTGTTGTTTAGATTTTTGAGAGAGGGGGAAAGTGAGAAATCACCCTCAGAGGGTTTGACCATGCCACAATCCCATATCCACCACTCTCCTCTTGAGACTTGGGCATGCGGGCACACATACCTGGCATGATTTTCAAGCCACTGGGTCCAGGACTTGAACGACACAGTCTGCCATGTGGGATCTAGTACTCTACCCTCCATGCCACCTGCTGGCCTTTTTCTAATATCGACTGGCTTTTCTTACATTCAGCATGGACAGGCTGCAGTGTGATGTGCAACTCAGTCCATTTCTTTGGTCCTTCCTAAGAAGCCTGGGAGGCATCAGAGCAGGTCACTCTCATTTCAGACCAAGCAAGAACAAGCTCTGAGAGGGCAGTGACTTGCCTGAGCCTGGCAGCTGGCGTTACTGGTGGAGCCAGGCAGAGCACATCCGGGCCTTACTTTCCTGGTCTCACAGCTGCTTAGGGAGGTGGCGGGATCTCCTTCCACGTACAAGTTCTACATCTAGACTCTTGGATTTTGCTTCCTTGGTGGTTTTATTTTTTAAAAGAATGATTTCTTTAAATAACTATTTAATTCTATTCTTTTTTTTTTTTTTTTTTTGCTATAGTGCGCATGCACTTGCCAGAAAGACAGAGAGAGACAGAGAGACAGAAAATGAGAAATCACCCCCCAGGGGTGATGGCCACACTGCAACCCCTTCTCCATTCTCCTCTCCTGATCTTGGGCGAGCATGCATGCACATGCGCCCGGTGTGACTGGGTCTGGGACTTGAACCGTGGTTGACTACATGGGAGGCCAGTGACGTAGCCATTATGCCATCTGTTGGTCCCCATTCATTTATTTTTAACTTGACCAGAGAGAGAGAGAGTGAGCGAGAGAGCGGGAAAGTGAGAAAACAAGCTGCCAGGTCCAGAACTTGAACCCTGCAGTTGGCCATGTGGGAGTCCAGCATCTTAACCAACATGCCACCTACCAGCCCCCTTCCCAGTGTTTTATTATTTTTTTTTAGAGATTTTTGCACTACAGGGCATGTGTCCTCGCTAGACAGAGACAGAAAGCAAGAAATCACCCCCCTAGAGGGGATGGCCACACCACAGTCCCTTCTCGCCTATTGTATTCTTGGGATTTGGGGCATGCATGCACACGTACCTGGCATGAGTTTTAAGCTGCGAGGTCCAGGACTCGAACTGTGGCTGATTACATGGGAGTCCAGCAACGTAACCATCATGCCACCTGCTGGTCCCCCTGGTGGGTTTTTTTTTTTTTTTGAGAGGTTTTTGCTATAGGGCGTGTGCGCTCGCCACACAGAGAGAGACAGAGATAGAAAGCGAGAAATCACCCCCCAGGGGGGATGGCCACGCCGCAAGCCCTTCTCCTCCATTCTCCTCTCGGGATCTTGGGCACGCACACACATGCGCCCAGCGTGCGTTTTAAGCCACCAGGTCCGGGATGCGAACCGCGGTCAACTATGTGGGAGTCCAGCGACATAGCCATTACGCTAACTGCTGGTTCCCCCCCTGGTGGTTTTTTAACACTACTTCCCCTCTCCATTTCCTTACACACAGGTTCATGCTTTTATCAAGAGATCTGACGCTGAAGAAGTGGATTTTGCAGGTTGGCTCTGCTCCACCATCGGCCTTAACCAGCCCAGCACACCGACTCATGTGGCTGGGGTCTGAGCACCTGGGAGCAGCAGAGAGCGAGCCCCTACCCAGTGGCCTGTGTGTCGCTTCTGGTCCTCTTTCCCATGCTTGTCTCTGTGCAGACCTGCAGCTCACCTGTGACAAGGATGAAGAGCACAGCATGTGCCAAAATGCTCGTGTGTCCTTTTACTATCACTGTCTTCTTCCTCCCGCAGTCCCCTCAGTGGACTGGCTTTGTGCTTGGGCTAACTGTGTGTACGTAGGTGATCACAACACGT
This sequence comes from Tupaia belangeri chinensis, assembly GCF_000334495.1. Taxonomy (NCBI): domain Eukaryota; kingdom Metazoa; phylum Chordata; class Mammalia; order Scandentia; family Tupaiidae; genus Tupaia; species Tupaia belangeri. The sequence continues at coordinate 2,765,711 of NW_006159876.1, read as the reverse complement.
GCCAGGCTGAATTACAGTGAAACTCCGGTGACCGTGCCTCGCCTCCTTCCTGCAGCTGCACCGCCGTTCCCGCCCTGTGACTGGCCGGCTGCCTGTGTTTTCGGGACTCTTTGACACTCGGTGGTACTTCATTCTTGCCGGGCAGACCTTCTCTCTGAGGAGAGCCTTGCGAGACCCTCCATGGGCAGTGCATGTGAAGCATGCTTTGCTGCTATGAAAATGAGCATCAGAATGTGTGCACCGTGATCTTTTGTTTTGCTTTTGATGTAGAATTCAGCATTTTCCACCAGAATCTAGCCAGAGCCCGCCACTGCCATGATAGCCAGGGCTGTACCAGTCTGTCTGCTGTGGTGACCTGCAGACTTCTGGTTGTATTGCTGTATTTATTTTTCAGTACACTGTGTGGGATCTGAGTGGGTTATGTCTCTTTTAAGTTTGGAGTAGTGTTTCTAACATGGGGGAGTTATTCTGAATGTTACAAATGGATCAAGGCATTAAAATGTGTTGAATTTATCTTTCCTCAAATCCAAGTACCAATGTTCTTGTAAACGTGTATAGTGCCTAAAAACTGTATGAATATCCTTTTAACCATTTTAATCCAGATGTTTAACAGATCTTATTCTAATAAATATATATCAAGTTAAAAAAAGAAAAGGGACGAGAGAGATGGCTACTTTCGTGGTGAGGACCACAACTGCCCTAGGGCCTAAGAAGCAGACTTTCACCCAGCATTGTTACAGAGAACGGTGGACAGGAGGAGGCTGGAAGGCAGAAGGACCACACCAGGCTCAGTGCTCTGGGCTAAGTGGCTTTCTGCAGTGTCGATCCTTGGGCTTTGCCCAGCTCTGACCCTCCCCTGATGCTTCCAGCCACCTTCCTGGGGACCTGTAAGCAGATCCTGCTGCTTCCATCTCTGTACAAGGGCAGAGGAGCAGGTGAGGACTTGGAGTAAATCTGAGAAAAACCACAGAACATTTCTCATTGCACTTTTTTTTTTTAAGTAGAGGATTTCAAATGTATCTATACTATTTTAAAAACTTTGTTCATTTTATTCATTTATTTTAACTTGACCAGAGAGGGACAGAGAGAGAGAGAGGAGAAAGTGAAAAAGTCTGGGACTTGAACTGCTGTCGGTCACGTGAGAGTCCAGCGCCCTTAATCATGTTATCTGCTGGACCCACGTTCTTCACTTTTCCTAACAGAGCTGAGCTTGGGGCCTGCCTGGTGGTGCAGCCACTGCCCAGCATGGCTGGCCACGTGCTGCTCTGCTGCACTGAACACTGCTTCCCTTCTCCCACCACCTGTGCTTAGCCATGCCTTCCTGGAGAGGAGGTGCCTTTCCATGCTGGCTTTCGTCATGCCTGCAAGGTGGCAGCAAACTCACTGCGACTTCTCCTTGGTGCCCTTCTACAAAAAGCTGGTGTTTGGAATTTTGGGTACCTGTGAGACCACGTGGGCAGGACTGCTTCCATTTTCTTCCTTCAAGGGACAGATCATACAAAAGTCAATCATGTATTTAAAAGTAAAAGATCAATTTCATTTTTCAATTAAAAAGAGGATTTAGGGGCTGGCAGGTGGTGTGGTGGTTAAGGGCACTGGACTCCCACGTGGCCAACTGCGGTTCGAATCCCGGACCTGGTGGCTTTTCTCTTT
>NW_006159876.1:2756152-2764027 GCF_000334495.1 Tupaia belangeri chinensis | reverse complement strand
TGCTCTTTCTTGCTCTGTCCCTCTCTGGTCAAATTAAAAAATAACACATAAAGTTAAATAATTTTTTAACCAAAAAGACAAAAAGGATTTAGGTAAATAATCTGTTGCATAGGGAGGTTCGCTCTGGAGCTATGAGAGCTTGGGACACAGCTGGAATTTTAATGATGTCAAACTGGCCCAGACTTGCTGGCCCAAGGTACTACATTTTTGAGGTCGAGACTTTTTTTTTTTTTTTTAATAATTACTTATTTGGTTTTATTTATTAATTTCCTATAAGAAACTTGTGCTCAGAGACAGAGGGTGGGAAAGTGAGAAAGTCAGTCACCAGATGTGGGACGCAAAGCATGGTCAACCATGCAGGAGTCCAGAAACCCAACCACCATACCACCTGCTGGCCCCAAAGTCAAAAGATTTATTTTCAGTAATTTTCACCAAGGGTGATCTTGTTTTCAAATAATGTTCCCTGGGCCAGCAAATGGCATAGACGATAAGGTGGCTATTATCTCACATGGCCAACTTCCCAGTTTAATTTCCAGATCTGGAGGTTTAAAGATCACACTGGGCGTGTGTGCCTGCATGTCCACAATCCTGAGAGGAGAGTGGAGGGAGAACAGATTGCACTATGGCTTCTGCCCTGTGGAGATGATTTCTCACTTTCCTTCTCTTTCTGTCTCTCTCTGCAAGTGCACATGCCCTACAGCTAAAAACAAAACAAAAACTCAAAAAAAAAAAAAATTGTTCCCTGCACCAGTCTTGCAGTGCTTTGAGTTTTCTATCCCAAATTCCTTCCTCAAACTTTTTCTTACCGACACCAGTAATAGCTGGATTCGTAAATATCCCCTTAGTGCTTCATAACCTGTGAAGGTGCTAGAGCAGATGTGAACATCCTTTTTACATACCGGAAAGTGAGACTTGCAAACAGATGCAAGGGCAGACGACCAATTAACAGCAGACGTAGAATTCAAAGCCAACTTTTCTAGCTCTTAAAAACCTTTGCTGACCAGCTCCATGGTTAAGGACTACACAGAGCAAGTTGGATCCTACATGGTCCATCAGGGTTTGAGTCCTGGCTCTGGCAGCTTGGGAAAATCGTACCAGGCACATGTGCACCCAGGACTCTGACAGGGATAGACACATGAAGGAAAAAGGGTTGTAGCATGACTGGGCGGGCCCACTGCGGGGGATTCTCTCCCCTGTGTGAGCCCTCTAGCACAAAAAACTCCCTGCTCCTGTCTTCAAAAAGTATACCTTGTTTTTTGTTACAATCTATGTATTGTCTTTTCAAGAAACATGCTCATTTAACCTTTCAGCTATTTCCTGTATCAGTAGCTCAAATTAACTTTAATGAAACATTAAATAAAAAATGTATCCATGTTTTCTCTGGAACAGTTACATAAGTTCTGCTTGAGGAGGTTCTTGCTGGCTGGCAGTTCTGTTCTGGTAGGGCAAATTTTATAAAACTAAGGGACTATTAATACTAAGTTTCAAAAACTTTATTATAAAAAAAGTCTAACCTCTCAAACAATGATTTTTTTTTCCTTAATGGCATATTTTATTTTTATAAAATAATTATTTTAATATTTCCAGAGAGAAACACAGAAATTAGGAAACTGAGAAAGGAAGCCTACAAGTCTGGGATTCAAACCCCGGTCAGCCATGTGGGAGTCCAGTGCTCTTAACCATGCCACCTGCCAGCCCCCCCCCCCTTTTTTTTTCTCTAAGAATTATTTTACTTATTTATTTAAATTTGATCAGAGAGGGACAGAGAAAAAGAGAAAGCAAGTTACCAGGTTGGGGACTTGAACTACCGCAGTCAGCCATGTGGGAGCCCAGCACCCTTAACCATCATGCCACCTGTCAACCCCAAGCATATTTCCTGAGGGTCAGATTTTTTAAAAATGTATGATGGTCTTTACTTACAACTTTATTGGCAAAAATGAAGAGGGAAAACTTGAAGCGGCTTACCCAAGGGCACTGTTGTTGATCCTGTCAGATTAAAGGGTTTCCATTCTACGTGTCATCTATCAGTAACTGTCCACAGACAGTGCTGGGTCTCCATGTGAGAGACAGGTCTCTCAGACAGCCCTGGGTCTCCTTTATGAGACACAGGGCTCATATGTTAGGCAGTCCTTTTTGTTTTGGTGTGCTCACCAGAGAGAGAAATCGCCCCCCAGGGGTGATGGCCATGCTGCAATCCCTTTTCCTCCACTCTCTTCTCAGGATTTTAGGCATATATTATACACAAGCCCACGTGCCTGGTTTTCTCAAGCTGCCAGGTCCAGGACTCCAACCACACAGCCACATGGGATCCAGCTACCCTCACCACCACCCACTGGCTGGCCCTTAGGCAGTCTTTTTTTTTTTTTTTAAAGTTTTGAGAGACTTTTTGCTATTGGGCGTGTGTGCTCACCTGAGACAGAAAGTAAAAATCATCCTTCGGGAGATAGCCATACACAATCCCTTCTCCATTCTCCTCTGGGGATATGCACCTAGCATTAATTTCAAGCCGCCAGGTCTAGGGCTCTAACTGCAGTTGACTACATGGGAGTCCAGCGATGTTAACCATTATGTCATCTGCTGGTCCTTCTTAGGCAATAATTTAAACATAAATACAGGGGCCAGCAGATTGCATCGTGGTTAAGGTACTGGACTCCCACATGGTTTGAGCCTCAGACCCAGCATCTTGAAACTCATGCCAGGCACATGTGTGCCCAAAATCTTGAGAATAGACTGTTGTGTGGCCATCCCCCCAGGAGGGTGATTTCTCACTGTCTCTACTCTCTGGCAAGCACACATGCCCTATGGCAATATCTCTTAAAAAAATAAATACAAAGAAAATAAAATCACTCACTAAAAACTGCATCAAAAGAAGGACATTTTTAAATGTGTTTATGTTTGTGGTAATAACATGCAAAAGGAAAACGAAAAGCTGGAAAGTAGTTGCATTTCCCACCTAAGTTGACAACAATCAAACATTTTCTGCAATGACCATTATATTTTCAATTTATTATTAACTACTCCGAACTTACTATGACATACAGTCAAAGTCCAAAGAAAGCCCATAGGGAGCATATTCCTTTTTTTGGAGAAGGCTAAGCCTTCCAGAATCAGCATGGGAAATAACATCCTGTTGATTCTAGTAGGAAAAAATATGTAGCCAATTTCAACTCATGCTGAGGTGGCTTTTTTTCACTTTTTGTTTGGTGTCAGTCTTCAAAATCAAAAGTTTAATTCTTCTAGTTCACCCACATCTTCTCCAGTAAAAGGTTTTTATCAACAGGAACAGCATCAAGAACTCCACTTTCCTGTACCTCCCCTTTGGTGGTGTCTTCCACATCACTTCTTTTACCATTTCAGCCCTACTTCCAGAAGCCTCACTTAACTTTTCATCTTAATCTGAAGTGTGTGTACTGAATCTTTCAAGACTGGTCACAGTAATGTCTGTCTCACCTCCATCTGTGATACTCAGTCTTAAATCTGTCATTTATGCTCATTGAATCATCAACCTCTTCACCACCTGTTCCCTGGCCATGACAAGTGTGTCACTGCTTTGTCCCCGTTGACCAGTTTAGGATGAAATTTTAAAAAATATGGAGTGCTTCAGGATCTGTATGTCATCCTTGCCCAAGAGCCATGTTAATCTTACTGTACTGTACCAATTTTAGTGTGCATGCTGCCTGAAGTGAGCCCTGGCAATGGGTTTTAAACCATCTTTGCTGTATGTTTTGCTTAGAGGACAAAATACTGTTTTTCTCTTTGTTATCTGGACACTGGCAAGCTCCATGACAGCTATTCATAATTTATCTCTAAGCAAATAACCAGTGAGTCTATTAACCTACAAAAAGTTTATGGAACGTGTATGTTACAAAACTATGCATGGATTTCTTATACCAAAAGAAGACTCATTCTCTCCTCCCATTTTTTTTTTTGCCACAGGGTGTGCTTGCTAGAGAGACGGAGAGTGAAAAATCACCTGTTAGGGGGGGTGGCTATGCCACAGTCTCTATTCCTACTGGGATTTTGGGCATGCAGGGCAAGCACACACATTCGGTGTGAATTTTCCGTCAGGTTTGGGACTCAAACTGCAATCAGCTATGTGGAATCCATTGCCTTCACCGCCATACCACCTGCTGACCATATTTTAACCCCGTTTTCCAAGAGCTTTGTGCAGTGCCCTGGTAGTTGTGGGAACAGACACACAGAGCAGTCAGCAGAACACAGTGTTTTAATAACTCTGAGAGGTGGCAACAGCTTGAGCTCTCAAGTGGTCCTCTCTCCCCCCCTTGTCATCTTCCTTTTTTAGACTGTGGCCTAACTGCTCACAAGGTTTCAATGGCACGTGAAGAGGTTCTAATTGGTTTTCTTAAAAAAGGCTTTGTTGACTGGGAAGTCTGGTTTGTATTTAAACTCTGCCCTTCTTGCAAATGTCAGGCTTTCCCAATAGTGTTTCAGAGAAGTTCTGTCTGTGTGGGACGGTTACTGAATCAGACCAGATTACAGAGAGCACCACCCAGATTGTGCAATGCTCATACTACAGCTTTGATTTTCTATATGTCATTCATTTCTGCTCAAACATTTTGGAGACTGGTTATTGATGGAACCATTTCCAAAACTACACAGACTCCTGTGGGCCTTGTTTCCCTCTGGAGCAGGCCACAGTGCCTATAGCAGCAAGGTGGCTTCTCTGAAGAAAATGCCAAAGACTTCGGAAAAAAATTTTTTTTGCCACTTGAAATTTAAGTTATAGAACTAACTCTGGCTCTTCTCCTTTAGGAATCTGACTCTTCCTCCTCCTCCTCTTCCATCACACAGCTCCTTGTGCCCAGCTCCAGAGCAGTTTGGTTGATCGATGCTTCATTGTCCACATTCATCAGCATCTGCATTAGCCAAGAACATTGCAGATTAATAGAAAGATTCTGGCCCCTAAGCAGCAGCAGCTTAAAAACATTTAAAAATCAGATCTCAATTGCATATTTAGCCCTAAAAGGCTGCTTTCCTCTTTCCTGTTTTCCCAAATCCTGCCCCCTACTGCCAAAAGTGGGGGAAGAATAAATGTCCCAGATTAGAATGTAACCTGATTTACAAATATGACTCTTGTAGAAAGCTCTAATATAAGAACTGTGCTGACTTAAGACTTGCTGCTTTAAAATGGTTTTACATGGGTTAACACACTATCTGGGAGAAATGCTTAACTACAGTGTATTTACAAAGAACATACTTTTACTGACCTAGTTGAAGCCATCTGGTAAAAGAGTAAGATGAGGATTGGAACTCATCCTTTAGTACTTTTACTGTTCTTGGTAATGAAGCCACATTCTATTTTCAAATCCTAAGGTCACTTGTTCACAAAGTACCTAGAGGTTTTACTGCGAATTCCCTGTAAGATCTCCATGTTCTCCCTGGGTTCATCTGAGTAACTGGAGGGAATGGATAATTGGGAGGGTGGAGGCGGTATATTAGTCAGTCAAAGTGTAACAGCTGATAGAAAGGTGGGCTGTCTTCTCCCTAAAATACTAAGTAGAGAAGTTGGCTATTAAACAAAAGTCTTTTTCCCCCCTGCTATAGGGTGTGTGCACTTGCCAGACAGAGAGATAGAAAGTGAGAAATCCCCCCCAGGGGGGATGGTCACGCCGCAATCCCTTCTCCTCCATTCTCCTGTTGGGATCTTGGGCACGCACGCACACGCTCCCGGAGTGAGTTTTAAGCCACCGGGTCCAGGACTCGAACCGTGGTTGACTCTATGGGAGTCCAGCGACATAGCCATTACGCTAACTGCTGGTCCCAAACAAGAAAACTCTTAACAGCATCTCCCAGAGTCCCTTGGGCTCAGTAATGTGCTTTACAATTTTTGCAACGTGGAAGCAGAGGGGACTTGGCGTCCTCTCCCTAGGCCTGCACTTGATTAAACTTACGTCCTGTGCCTGTTGAGGTGCAGGTTGAGAAGGCAGCACTTCATCCCCTCTTCTAGTTCTAATCATTGACTGCAGGGCCAGTTCTTCAACCTAGAAGAGAAGACACTTTCCTTTTCACTGGGCTACTGATATAGGTAAATTCCTGTCACAAGGAGTGATAACTATATTCTCTAAGCTGCTCTAGAGAGAAGGGCAAGGCTCTTAAGCTTTCTCTGCCTTGTTAGGGGAGGAGCAAAGAAAGGCTCAAGCCCCTTCTTCTTGGATTGTTCAGGTGTTCCAGCTAAGCCCTAGCTTCCAATCCCCCAGACCTAGCAGCTTGGGGAGGAAAAACAAGTAGGTTAAAAACAAGTCAGGTATTGGGGCCAGTAGGTGGAATGGTGGTTAAGGCATTGGGCTCCCACATGGCCGACCAGGGTTTGAGTCCCAGACCCAGTGGCTTAAAAATCACACCAGGTGCGTGTGCATACCCACAGGTGCCCAAAATCCCGAGAAAATAATGGAACAGAAGGGATTGCGGCATGGCCAGTACCCTAGGAGGTGATTTCTGACTTTCCTTCTGTATCTCTCTAGTGAACACACAGGTCCTATGGCCAAAAAACAAATTCACTGCAGTCCCAAAGTGAAAACAAACCAATTCATCCTCTCAACCACTCTAAAAAAGTCCAGTGTTAAGGCCAGCCAGTGATATGGTTAAAGTGGCTAGATCCCATGTGGCTGGCTGAGCAGTTTGAGTCTCAGTCCCAGGGGCCTGAAGAACACACCAGTTGGGTTCATACTCAGAATCCCAAAAGGAGAGATTAGCGCATGGTCATTCTACCACCCCCTGCCCCCAGCCTGGCGTAATTTCTCTCTTTTTCTCTCTCTCTGTCTCTGTCTCACTCTCTGGCAAGTACACATGCCCTATAGTTACAAGGAAAAAAAAGTCAAATGTCACCTTCTGATTCCACAAAGGGCTAGGTTTCCTAGCCAAAATTTAACTACACAGTAATAAGAAAGCGAAGCAGAAAGACAAAAAAGTTGGCATCTCCTGAAGCATAAAAGAATCTGGACTTCAGAGGTCACTGACAGACACCCAATATGTGCTTGCTGGGGGTACTGTGGTGATGTGTGGACATAAGTAAGAGTGGGCTATTAAAACTGCCCTAGGGACCGCCAGGTGGCATGGTGGCTGGGGGTGCTGGACTCCCACATGGCCAACTGTGCGTCAAGTCCTGGACCTGGCGACATACTTTACTTTCTCTCTCTCTCTTGCTCTGTTCCTCTCCGATTAAATAAAAATGAATAAAGTTAAATAAAATAATTCTTTAAAAAAAAAAACTGCCCTAAAGAGAAATGCTTATTATTTTATTGGATCACAGCTGTGTGATGCTTTTCATTTTACACAGGGCTTTGGTAATTCTCATTTCATATAGTTTTAAGACTGTGAAGAAGGATGTTGAGCAAGGATTGTCCTAATCTTCTCACGGGCTGAATGACACAGGCCTGGGACGTGGTTCTGGTGGGCCCAAACTCCCACTCCTGGTCTAGGTCATGCAGTCATGACAACGCCAAGAAGAGCTACTAGAACACCAGACTTTGGGACAAGTCTTTTTCTCCCAGGGCCTGAGTCTCCCTTCGCACTGCCAGAGGACAACTCAGTAAAGTGCTTTACTACTTTTGCAACATGGAAGCATGTTGTTTGAAGCGCCAATGCAAACTAGCGGACAGACGCCCAGAAGGGGGCTGGGGAGAAAGCCGCCAGCGGACAGCAAGGGTCTGGGCAAGGCTTCGGGTGGGCGTACTTCTTCAGCGTGGTCTCTGGCCCATCCGCATTTACAGGGGTAAGGGGGTGGGGGTTACTTGCCCCAAACAGGCTGCTGGGCCTCCGCCTAAAACGGCAGGGTCACGGATTCCGCAGCGGGTGGGGCCCGACAGTCATAAACAGGCTCCCGGGCACTTCCGGGTACACAAGCTTGTTTCTAAA
>NW_006159876.1:2748169-2754543 GCF_000334495.1 Tupaia belangeri chinensis | reverse complement strand
CCCCCCCCCCCCCTTTTTTTTTCTCTAAGAATTATTTTACTTATTTATTTAAATTTGATCAGAGAGGGACAGAGAAAAAGAGAAAGCAAGTTACCAGGTTGGGGACTTGAACTACCGCAGTCAGCCATGTGGGAGCCCAGCACCCTTAACCATCATGCCACCTGTCAACCCCAAGCATATTTCCTGAGGGTCAGATTTTTTAAAAATGTATGATGGTCTTTACTTACAACTTTATTGGCAAAAATGAAGAGGGAAAACTTGAAGCGGCTTACCCAAGGGCACTGTTGTTGATCCTGTCAGATTAAAGGGTTTCCATTCTACGTGTCATCTATCAGTAACTGTCCACAGACAGTGCTGGGTCTCCATGTGAGAGACAGGTCTCTCAGACAGCCCTGGGTCTCCTTTATGAGACACAGGGCTCATATGTTAGGCAGTCCTTTTTGTTTTGGTGTGCTCACCAGAGAGAGAAATCGCCCCCCAGGGGTGATGGCCATGCTGCAATCCCTTTTCCTCCACTCTCTTCTCAGGATTTTAGGCATATATTATACACAAGCCCACGTGCCTGGTTTTCTCAAGCTGCCAGGTCCAGGACTCCAACCACACAGCCACATGGGATCCAGCTACCCTCACCACCACCCACTGGCTGGCCCTTAGGCAGTCTTTTTTTTTTTTTTTAAAGTTTTGAGAGACTTTTTGCTATTGGGCGTGTGTGCTCACCTGAGACAGAAAGTAAAAATCATCCTTCGGGAGATAGCCATACACAATCCCTTCTCCATTCTCCTCTGGGGATATGCACCTAGCATTAATTTCAAGCCGCCAGGTCTAGGGCTCTAACTGCAGTTGACTACATGGGAGTCCAGCGATGTTAACCATTATGTCATCTGCTGGTCCTTCTTAGGCAATAATTTAAACATAAATACAGGGGCCAGCAGATTGCATCGTGGTTAAGGTACTGGACTCCCACATGGTTTGAGCCTCAGACCCAGCATCTTGAAACTCATGCCAGGCACATGTGTGCCCAAAATCTTGAGAATAGACTGTTGTGTGGCCATCCCCCCAGGAGGGTGATTTCTCACTGTCTCTACTCTCTGGCAAGCACACATGCCCTATGGCAATATCTCTTAAAAAAATAAATACAAAGAAAATAAAATCACTCACTAAAAACTGCATCAAAAGAAGGACATTTTTAAATGTGTTTATGTTTGTGGTAATAACATGCAAAAGGAAAACGAAAAGCTGGAAAGTAGTTGCATTTCCCACCTAAGTTGACAACAATCAAACATTTTCTGCAATGACCATTATATTTTCAATTTATTATTAACTACTCCGAACTTACTATGACATACAGTCAAAGTCCAAAGAAAGCCCATAGGGAGCATATTCCTTTTTTTGGAGAAGGCTAAGCCTTCCAGAATCAGCATGGGAAATAACATCCTGTTGATTCTAGTAGGAAAAAATATGTAGCCAATTTCAACTCATGCTGAGGTGGCTTTTTTTCACTTTTTGTTTGGTGTCAGTCTTCAAAATCAAAAGTTTAATTCTTCTAGTTCACCCACATCTTCTCCAGTAAAAGGTTTTTATCAACAGGAACAGCATCAAGAACTCCACTTTCCTGTACCTCCCCTTTGGTGGTGTCTTCCACATCACTTCTTTTACCATTTCAGCCCTACTTCCAGAAGCCTCACTTAACTTTTCATCTTAATCTGAAGTGTGTGTACTGAATCTTTCAAGACTGGTCACAGTAATGTCTGTCTCACCTCCATCTGTGATACTCAGTCTTAAATCTGTCATTTATGCTCATTGAATCATCAACCTCTTCACCACCTGTTCCCTGGCCATGACAAGTGTGTCACTGCTTTGTCCCCGTTGACCAGTTTAGGATGAAATTTTAAAAAATATGGAGTGCTTCAGGATCTGTATGTCATCCTTGCCCAAGAGCCATGTTAATCTTACTGTACTGTACCAATTTTAGTGTGCATGCTGCCTGAAGTGAGCCCTGGCAATGGGTTTTAAACCATCTTTGCTGTATGTTTTGCTTAGAGGACAAAATACTGTTTTTCTCTTTGTTATCTGGACACTGGCAAGCTCCATGACAGCTATTCATAATTTATCTCTAAGCAAATAACCAGTGAGTCTATTAACCTACAAAAAGTTTATGGAACGTGTATGTTACAAAACTATGCATGGATTTCTTATACCAAAAGAAGACTCATTCTCTCCTCCCATTTTTTTTTTTGCCACAGGGTGTGCTTGCTAGAGAGACGGAGAGTGAAAAATCACCTGTTAGGGGGGGTGGCTATGCCACAGTCTCTATTCCTACTGGGATTTTGGGCATGCAGGGCAAGCACACACATTCGGTGTGAATTTTCCGTCAGGTTTGGGACTCAAACTGCAATCAGCTATGTGGAATCCATTGCCTTCACCGCCATACCACCTGCTGACCATATTTTAACCCCGTTTTCCAAGAGCTTTGTGCAGTGCCCTGGTAGTGGCGGGCACAGAGCAGTCAGCAGCAGGCGGTGTTTAATACCTCAGAGAGCTGGCAGCAGCTTGAGCTCTCAAGTGGCCCCCTGTCCTCCCCTGGTCATCTTCCTTTTCTTGCTGTGGCCTAACTGCTCACAAAGTTTCAAGGGCATGTCAACAGCCTCTAATTGGTTTTCTTAAAAAGGCATTGTTGACTGGGAAGCCTGGTTTGTATTTAAACTCTGCCCTTCTTGCAAATGTCAGGCTTTCCCAATAGTGTTTCAGAGAAGTTCTGTCTGTGTGGGACGGTTACTGAATCAGACCAGATTACAGAGAGCACCACCCAGATTGTGCAATGCTCATACTACAGCTTTGATTTTCTATATGTCATTCATTTCTGCTCAAACATTTTGGAGACTGGTTATTGATGGAGTCAGGCTTTCCCAATAGTGTTTCAGAGAAGTTCTGTCTGTGTGGGACGGTTACTGAATCAGACCAGATTACAGAGAGCACCACCCAGATTGTGCAATGCTCATACTACAGCTTTGATTTTCTATATGTCATTCATTTCTGCTCAAACATTTTGGAGACTGGTTATTGATGGAACCATTTCCAAAACTACACAGACTCCTGTGGGCCTTGTTTCCCTCTGGAGCAGGCCACAGTGCCTATAGCAGCAAGGTGGCTTCTCTGAAGAAAATGCCAAAGACTTCGGAAAAAAATTTTTTTTGCCACTTGAAATTTAAGTTATAGAACTAACTCTGGCTCTTCTCCTTTAGGAATCTGACTCTTCCTCCTCCTCCTCTTCCATCACACAGCTCCTTGTGCCCAGCTCCAGAGCAGTTTGGTTGATCGATGCTTCATTGTCCACATTCATCAGCATCTGCATTAGCCAAGAACATTGCAGATTAATAGAAAGATTCTGGCCCCTAAGCAGCAGCAGCTTAAAAACATTTAAAAATCAGATCTCAATTGCATATTTAGCCCTAAAAGGCTGCTTTCCTCTTTCCTGTTTTCCCAAATCCTGCCCCCTACTGCCAAAAGTGGGGGAAGAATAAATGTCCCAGATTAGAATGTAACCTGATTTACAAATATGACTCTTGTAGAAAGCTCTAATATAAGAACTGTGCTGACTTAAGACTTGCTGCTTTAAAATGGTTTTACATGGGTTAACACACTATCTGGGAGAAATGCTTAACTACAGTGTATTTACAAAGAACATACTTTTACTGACCTAGTTGAAGCCATCTGGTAAAAGAGTAAGATGAGGATTGGAACTCATCCTTTAGTACTTTTACTGTTCTTGGTAATGAAGCCACATTCTATTTTCAAATCCTAAGGTCACTTGTTCACAAAGTACCTAGAGGTTTTACTGCGAATTCCCTGTAAGATCTCCATGTTCTCCCTGGGTTCATCTGAGTAACTGGAGGGAATGGATAATTGGGAGGGTGGAGGCGGTATATTAGTCAGTCAAAGTGTAACAGCTGATAGAAAGGTGGGCTGTCTTCTCCCTAAAATACTAAGTAGAGAAGTTGGCTATTAAACAAAAGTCTTTTTCCCCCCTGCTATAGGGTGTGTGCACTTGCCAGACAGAGAGATAGAAAGTGAGAAATCCCCCCCAGGGGGGATGGTCACGCCGCAATCCCTTCTCCTCCATTCTCCTGTTGGGATCTTGGGCACGCACGCACACGCTCCCGGAGTGAGTTTTAAGCCACCGGGTCCAGGACTCGAACCGTGGTTGACTCTATGGGAGTCCAGCGACATAGCCATTACGCTAACTGCTGGTCCCAAACAAGAAAACTCTTAACAGCATCTCCCAGAGTCCCTTGGGCTCAGTAATGTGCTTTACAATTTTTGCAACGTGGAAGCAGAGGGGACTTGGCGTCCTCTCCCTAGGCCTGCACTTGATTAAACTTACGTCCTGTGCCTGTTGAGGTGCAGGTTGAGAAGGCAGCACTTCATCCCCTCTTCTAGTTCTAATCATTGACTGCAGGGCCAGTTCTTCAACCTAGAAGAGAAGACACTTTCCTTTTCACTGGGCTACTGATATAGGTAAATTCCTGTCACAAGGAGTGATAACTATATTCTCTAAGCTGCTCTAGAGAGAAGGGCAAGGCTCTTAAGCTTTCTCTGCCTTGTTAGGGGAGGAGCAAAGAAAGGCTCAAGCCCCTTCTTCTTGGATTGTTCAGGTGTTCCAGCTAAGCCCTAGCTTCCAATCCCCCAGACCTAGCAGCTTGGGGAGGAAAAACAAGTAGGTTAAAAACAAGTCAGGTATTGGGGCCAGTAGGTGGAATGGTGGTTAAGGCATTGGGCTCCCACATGGCCGACCAGGGTTTGAGTCCCAGACCCAGTGGCTTAAAAATCACACCAGGTGCGTGTGCATACCCACAGGTGCCCAAAATCCCGAGAAAATAATGGAACAGAAGGGATTGCGGCATGGCCAGTACCCTAGGAGGTGATTTCTGACTTTCCTTCTGTATCTCTCTAGTGAACACACAGGTCCTATGGCCAAAAAACAAATTCACTGCAGTCCCAAAGTGAAAACAAACCAATTCATCCTCTCAACCACTCTAAAAAAGTCCAGTGTTAAGGCCAGCCAGTGATATGGTTAAAGTGGCTAGATCCCATGTGGCTGGCTGAGCAGTTTGAGTCTCAGTCCCAGGGGCCTGAAGAACACACCAGTTGGGTTCATACTCAGAATCCCAAAAGGAGAGATTAGCGCATGGTCATTCTACCACCCCCTGCCCCCAGCCTGGCGTAATTTCTCTCTTTTTCTCTCTCTCTGTCTCTGTCTCACTCTCTGGCAAGTACACATGCCCTATAGTTACAAGGAAAAAAAAGTCAAATGTCACCTTCTGATTCCACAAAGGGCTAGGTTTCCTAGCCAAAATTTAACTACACAGTAATAAGAAAGCGAAGCAGAAAGACAAAAAAGTTGGCATCTCCTGAAGCATAAAAGAATCTGGACTTCAGAGGTCACTGACAGACACCCAATATGTGCTTGCTGGGGGTACTGTGGTGATGTGTGGACATAAGTAAGAGTGGGCTATTAAAACTGCCCTAGGGACCGCCAGGTGGCATGGTGGCTGGGGGTGCTGGACTCCCACATGGCCAACTGTGCGTCAAGTCCTGGACCTGGCGACATACTTTACTTTCTCTCTCTCTCTTGCTCTGTTCCTCTCCGATTAAATAAAAATGAATAAAGTTAAATAAAATAATTCTTTAAAAAAAAAAACTGCCCTAAAGAGAAATGCTTATTATTTTATTGGATCACAGCTGTGTGATGCTTTTCATTTTACACAGGGCTTTGGTAATTCTCATTTCATATAGTTTTAAGACTGTGAAGAAGGATGTTGAGCAAGGATTGTCCTAATCTTCTCACGGGCTGAATGACACAGGCCTGGGACGTGGTTCTGGTGGGCCCAAACTCCCACTCCTGGTCTAGGTCATGCAGTCATGACAACGCCAAGAAGAGCTACTAGAACACCAGACTTTGGGACAAGTCTTTTTCTCCCAGGGCCTGAGTCTCCCTTCGCACTGCCAGAGGACAACTCAGTAAAGTGCTTTACTACTTTTGCAACATGGAAGCATGTTGTTTGAAGCGCCAATGCAAACTAGCGGACAGACGCCCAGAAGGGGGCTGGGGAGAAAGCCGCCAGCGGACAGCAAGGGTCTGGGCAAGGCTTCGGGTGGGCGTACTTCTTCAGCGTGGTCTCTGGCCCATCCGCATTTACAGGGGTAAGGGGGTGGGGGTTACTTGCCCCAAACAGGCTGCTGGGCCTCCGCCTAAAACGGCAGGGTCACGGATTCCGCAGCGGGTGGGGCCCGACAGTCATAAACAGGCTCCCGGGCACTTCCGGGTACACAAGCTTGTTTCTAAAACCGAAGAATTGCCGCAGGCGCACACGGGG
>NW_006159876.1:2746062-2748056 GCF_000334495.1 Tupaia belangeri chinensis | reverse complement strand
CGTGCCGTGGAGACCGCTTTTCAGCCGCAGCAGCGTCTCCTCCTCCTTGCGCAGCTCCTGAAGCCGGCTCAGCATCGTCCCTCGTCACGCTGCCGCCCGCCGCGCGGCCCGGCGCTGGCTGATGACGCCACCCCGATTCCCGGAAACCAGGCTGGGGAGGGCGGGGCGGGGCGGACAGCCATGTTGGGAAAAGGCGGAAGGTTCGCTTCCTTCCGGCGCCTGTGGGCCGTGCCACGCAGCTCCATGGGCTTCGGGCTTCGCCAACAGACGCTGCCAGTGACATCTTACCCGAGTAACAGGATTCCTAAAGCATTGGCCTTGGGAGCCATAAAGGTATTAGGCCACAGTCCTCAGCCCACCTCAAGCACGCAGTAACCTGGCCGAACATGATTCCCCATGAGCGGGGCTCGCAGTCACTGCACCACTTCGCCAGAAGTCAAGTCCTGGCCTCGGAAACCTGCAGAAGCATCGGAAGGCATAGACCTTTTCCGGTTTTCGGGCATTGAACGGGGTAGAGTTGCGCAAAGGAACCAGAGTACTGAGATGAAAGCAGTGGTAACAAATTGCAAGGGAAATGGCAACTTCATACACCAAAGAACAGATCCGGCTCTGAAAATGGGGACTTGTGAGACTGCCAATGAAAACTATATACAATTCAGATGGAAGTCGTATCTTTACACTAATAAGGTGTAAAGAATTGAACAGTTTGCAAGTTTTAGAGAAAACGAAATTAGCGTGAAGCATTTCGGGGGGGGGGTGTCATTTCAACCATTTATTAGTACCATGCTTAACACAGTGCCCTATAAATTCTATACAGTGCTTAAAATCTGGCACTTTTCTTGCTGTAGGTGAAAATACTAAAGATGGCAGGCATTTCTTCCAATTGTATTCTAAGCCAATAAAGAATACTTCTCAGAAATAACCAATTCACTCTAATTACTCGAAAATTGCTTTCTGCAGTTACTTGGAGGTCTAAATTTTAACAGCCTATTTTTTAAAAAAATATTTTAAAATTTTACTAATTATTTTCGTTTGATCAGAGGGAAAGTGAGAAGGCAAGCCACCAGGTCCAGGACTCGAACCTCGGTTGGCCATGTGGGAATCCAGTGCCTTTAATCACACCACCTGCTGGCCCCTATTTTTAAAAAATTCTAAAAATAATTGTTTACATTTGCTACAGGGCATTTGTGCTTACCAGATAGAAGGAAAAGAATGCAAGCTGCCAGGTCCAGATGTGAGGGAACCCTGCACCTCACCACCACCTCCTGAGCCTCAACAGCCTACTTCTGAAGCAAGTCTAAGAAGTTATCTATGACTTAATTTTCAAAGTGAATTATGTATGACTTCCAGATTATTTTTTAAATCAACTACATGGGCTTATCAATACAAAGTTCCATCTAATATGAAGTAAAAAACATGTCAAAAGCTAGAATTATGGGAACCAGCAACTGGCGTAATGGCTATGGTGCTGGACTCCCATGTAGTCAACCCTGGTTCAAGTGTTGGATCCTGGTGGCTTAAACCCACGCCAGGCATGTGTGCATGCACACCCAAGATCTCAAGGAGAATGGAGAAGGGATTACAGTGTGGCCATCCCCCCAGTGGGTAATTTTTTGCTTTGTTTCTGTCTTCCTGGTGAGCATTATGTACCCTATAGCAAAAACACCTCTCCAAAAGAAAAAAGCTAGAATTATGGATAAGTGTTAAAATAAAAATCTGGAGCCAGCCAATAGCACAGAAGTTAAGGCTGCTGGCTCATAGCCTTAGAGCAAAGTTTGAGTCCCAGACTTGGGGGCTGCATGCTGGATGCATGTACACCCAAAATCCCAAAAGGTGGGAAAAAATGGAGAAGGGATAGTGACCATCTCCCACTGAGGGTGCTTCTTATCCCTTCTGGCTCTATCCAGGGAGCACACATGACCTGACAAAATTAAAAAAAAAAAAAAAAAGAAAAAAAAAAAAATCAACAAAAACCAAAAAAGCCCTGGTTTAAA
>NW_006159876.1:2669370-2746051 GCF_000334495.1 Tupaia belangeri chinensis | reverse complement strand
TGCTTTGAACAAGATGTTTATTCAAAATAAGCTGTCCAAAATGATGTAATCTTTACAGAATAAACAAATGTTAAGGGTTTATGCAGCAGATTTCTTTTCTTCTGTGGTAGATTTCTTTTCTGCTGGCTTCTTGTCAGCTGCTGGTTTCTTATCAGCTGCTCGCTTCTTGTTAGCTGCAGCCTTTTTTCCCACCAAGGGCTTCTTCTGCTGCTTAGCACCAACTCCCTTTCCTTTCTTCCCTTCCACAGGCTTCTTAGCTGCAACCCCCTTCTCATCAGATTTGGCCTCTAGTGCTGCTGCCACTTTATCCAGCCGTTTCTTGTGCTGTTAACAAATTACACAAGAAAATGTAAAAATTGAGTCTTTCTCAAACCGTGATACATTAGTGAAAAAGAAACTATCACTTACATTCCTGGCCTGACGAAGAATGGTGTTCCGGCGCATGGTCTTTGCATACGGGTTAAGTTTCAACATGATTCTCAGGTTTTTCAGAGGATTCTTCTTGAGGACTCTGCGATGGATCTTCTTGCTATAAAAAAAGCATCAGCATCTGACTTACATTACATTGTTATTGAAATACAAAGGGACTTAAAAATGGAATTTAAGTATGAGTTAGTTGCAAAATTAAAAGTACTTTCTTTTCCATACATTATTACAATATGCACTTTCCATGAATTTTCTGAAGACCTCCCCAGCAAGGTAGGTTGGGACAAGAATTGTACTATAAACGTTAGTTACCGTGGTGCTCGGAGGGCTCTTTGGATCTCTGGACTTTTCAAGATCCTGCTAAGGTCTGTGTTCATCATCTTGTGCATGGGAAGGCTAAAAGGGCAAAAAAAGACCCAAGTTCCCATTTTTCAAGTTATTGGCTAAAGAACATGAATCAACACAAGTTTTTAACCACTGAAGTGCTCCAGAATTCCAGAATTTCTGTCATGCTATTACTTCTCGTAAACACACAGACACACAAATGCCAGGTGAAGATGGAAGAGATTTCAGTACATTGTGCCTGCACCATGAGGAAGAACAGGAGGAAACTGCAATCCAGCACTTAACATACAGGCCAATTCTAAATGTAAACAGTCAGTTTAAACACCTACATCCAGTATATGAGAAACACTCACTTATAGTTACTCTTGAGGGAAGCAGATTTCCGCCAAGTGCCATACAATTCATCTAACTTCCGGAAGGCACTTTCAGTCCAAATGCAGAAACGTCCCACATGCCCACCAGGAGCAAGTTTCAAAATATTCAGTTTGCTTACATTAAGCAGAGTGATTCCTTTGAAAAGGAAAGGAGAATTAGGGAGCCTGTATTTCAACAGAAGAAACACAAATCATCCTGATGGCTAACATGCTACATAAGGTACCTGACAATGACCTTATTAATTATGAAGTTCCAACTGTCAGTGTCAACTCATTCAGCAAAGTATCAGAACTTCCACAAAATCATGTGTTTCAGAAACACGGACCATGAAGTGGAATCTCATCATAATACAAAAAGCTGAATAAGCTTGCCTAGTATAGATAATCAAATATACGTAAGGAAGCAGCACAGGAATTACCAGGGATGTTTCTGAAGGCCTTGATGATACCATTGTCCTCATTATAGATGATGCAAGGTCCCCTGCGCTGGATACGACGGCGGTTTCTCATTTTGCCCTTGCCAGCTCTCATTCGCTGAGAAGCGTAGACCTGCAAAGTGAGGATTTTAGTATTATGATTCAGATATAATCCCTGCAACTGCTCTTCATAACATAATTAAAAAAACCCACTATTACGATCTTGAAATTGGGGCACAAATGATTCACTCAATCTAAGGCCGTTAATGGCAACCAGGATTCCAATCCAAAAATACCCTGGCTCCAAAACCTTTTTTCTCTCATCTTTGCAACACTGCCCCCCAATTCCTTTTTATATCTGAAAGGTGACAATTTTTTGTGGATCAAAGACTACCAAACAGACCTTCATTAAACCTACCTTTTTAATATCATTCCAGGCCTTAAGTTTCTTCAGAAGCAAAACAGCTTCCTTGGTCTTCTTATAGCCTTCAACTTTATCTTCAACCACCAAAGGAAGTTCAGGAACTTCCTCAATACGGTGACCTGACAAAACCAATTCGATATTTAGCGGTCACCCCCAAGATCACTGAAAAACTAATAAACAAAAGCAAAATGGTATGTAATTTGCCAAATCAGAATTTCCACAAATATCATGTGTTTCAGAAACACGGACCAATTGAGTGGAATCTCATCATTCTGACAGTTAAATAAAAGAATTAGTTTTCCCAGTTACAAAGTATTAACAGATGAGTGATTTCTTAGATTGAAATAGCACCATTTATAAAGGAAAGTTTTAGTTAGACACTCGGGGATGAACAGAATTTTTACAGGCAATTCCTAAGACTCAGATTAAAAAAAGGGTTCTGTGCCAACTCTTATGATACAAATTACAAACCTTTAGACATGACTAGAGCTGGTAAAGCTGAGGCAGCCAGGGCAGAACAGATGGCATACCGCTTTTGGGTAGTATTCACTCTGCGGTGCCAACGCCGCCAGGTCTTAGTTGGTGCAAACATGCGACCTCCTCGACACATCTATTTTCTTGGTTAAGAATAACATTTCTCAAATTTTGAGAGTTTGAAAAATGGTTATATCGGGACTAGCAGTTGGCATAAAGGCTATGTCGCTGGACTCCCATGTAGTCAACTGCAGCTTGAGTCTTGGACTAGGTGCTTAAACTCATGCCAGGCATATGTGTGTGCATGCCCAAGATCCTGAGAGGAGAATGGAGAAGTGACTACATATAGCGTGGACATCCCCACCCAGGGTGAGATTTCTTGTCTGTCTTTCTGTACCTTCTCCATAGCCAAAACTTCTCCCCTCCCATCCCCCAAAAAGGTTATCTTGCTCAGTAAGAATTTTCGTCAACCTTCTGTACCAGCTTACTGACAGCAGGCAACTGTCGCTGAGAACAGAGTAAGACGCAAATTACGACATCATTGCAAGCAAAACTTCTCTGCTATGAATCACTCCCTCTTTTAGAAATAAATTATGATAGAAAAATGAGCACATTCTAGTTTTCAAATCTGTCTAGAGCAATATTTAATGGGGACAAATGATATTTAATAGGGACACTCTTACTACTCTGAACATAAGAATGTGGAAACTCTATTAATATAAATGAAAATCAGGTCCAGTCTGCTCAACCCCACAGAAGGCAACCAGACCAGGTAGTGAAACAAAGGATACATTTCCAAAAGCACCCTGGCCAGAACGGTGAGTCCCACCACCTCGGACTCTGGGAATTCGAGCCACAGCTCTCCCAGTACCCCAAGACTCAGCACTGGTCTGATGACCTAAAATTGGAAAGAAAGAAAATGTTTTAGCTACCCAGTCGTGTCAATCTGTGACTATTATGCACAGTAGCAAGCAGCATCAGAACATCCAAGAAAATCATGTGGTTCAGAAACACGGACCAATGATGTGGAATTTCATCACTACTGTCAAGTGGCCCCTAAAATAGTAACCTATGGGAAACAGAAATCCATACCTGCTAATTCACTGACAGCATAGGGCTGTCTGTTATTTTTGCGCAAGTTGGTGTGAACAAAGTTCACGATATCTGGTCGGATGGGAGCCTTGAATACCGCAGGCAACGTGACATTTTTGCCAGACGATTCCCCCTTTTCAGAGTACACTGATATCAGTGGACGAGCACACGCCTTGAATGAAAAGAAAAGATATTTAGATTGACAAGCAGGGACAGAGTGAAACTAGTGTCAATAATCGCATTATACTCTTAATGAACTTTCATTCTGCCCTCCCCATCCTCTTTCTAAGCATATCAGATACTTACTAGTGAAAACGCGGGTCATGTTACCTTTGTTCAACCCTCTCCAGAGACTTCTCACTTGGGGGTAAAACCAAATTCTTCTGGATGAAGATAGGATATGCTCTTCCTCTCTGAACTTATTGCTCATACTCCTGACCTTGTATTCACAACAATTTTTTCCCTAAAGCTGCTCTCAACACAATTCCTCACCTCCTTTAGACTGCCTTTCTACAAGTTACTACTTAAAGCTAAACCATTGCCTCCTTTATCTCCGCAACACTTACTACCAATGTTTTATTTTAGACCAATCACAAGGGCAGTGCTATTTCTTTTTCTGAACCCCTCACCCCCGCACACAATACCACACTGTACCAACACTATTTGTGGAAAAGTACTACATTTAACATTAGTCATAACGGGAGCTGGCTGAGGACTTGCTCAGTAAGAATTTTCGTCAACCTTCTGTACCAGCTTACTGACAGCAGGCAACCGTCGCTGAGAACAGAGTACGACGCAAATTACGACATCATTGCAAGCAAAACGTCTCTGCTGTGAACTCCCTCGTCTTTTAGAAATAATGATAGAAAAATGAACACCTTCCAGTTTTCAAGTAAGCCTAGAGCAATATGTAATAGAGACGGGCGATACTTAGATTTAGATGCCACAGAAGTACAACCCAATCAGAAAGCTGCTACATAGATGACTCCCAAGCTGGCCAGAGACGAGCATTCAGGGGAAAAAAAGAAACGCAGTATTTTCTTAGCAAAATCCTTCTCTCAAAAGGTGGAAATAAACCTTACTAATAAGCAGCACGCCGAAGTGCAAGGTCCCTAGCTGCCTCTCCTTTCCCCAAGCCCGGTTCGGTCCTAGGCCCCAGCGGTTTTCGTTTTCGGCAGGCCCGGTTCCCAAGACCCAAGGACAGCAGAACGCGGAGGGCTGGCGTGCGCCTGAGCACGGGGAGGGCTCGCCGCCGCCCGGCCGCCCACGTTGCCTGTAAGATGGCTGCCATATGCCGTCCAGCCCGGCTCCCGGACACGCACGCTTTGGCCCCTATTCCCTCGTCCTCCATTTCTCTCCTGCACATTTTAGGCCTCGAACTCCCGATCCTTTCCTATTGGTCCTAGGACAGGAAGACTACCCAGCCAAAAGGACTTGCACTCACCATGGCGGGGAGAGGAGAGGACCACGCTCCTCTCGACCGGCGGCTCCCACAGGAAAAGGAAGTGCGTATCACTCCCAGCCTATATGTAACCCTCCCCTCGTCTCTCACCGTGCCCGGCCTCGAAACCAACACGGGCACACGAAATGTCCCTCTGCTACACCACCAGGGAAAAAAACCAGAGTGTTCCTCACTTTTAGATAAGAAATACGGTATCTTTTGTCTTTCAAAGCCAATGATAGTATTCATAAAGGAGGGACTCCTTTGTCGCGGAATAATCCTGAGGGGGCGTGGCCAACTATCGCGAGAGGAGGCGTCTTCCCTGTAACCACTACCATTATTTTCGTTATTTTTTTTTGACTGGAATGGAATATTATTGAGACAAGAAATATCTCTGGGTGCTGTAAAAGAAAAGTTTAGTTTTGTAGACAAACGAAGTTTGTTGGGGGGGTGAAAATAGTCCCGGTGGGGCGGGGCCATGACTGATGACGTCAACGTCCGGGCGCGCAGTTCGGTTTGGCGGTTCTGCACCGCCACTAGTCGGAGTCGAGATGTGGCAGCGCGTGAATACTGCAGCTGAGGAGCTTTACTCTCGTCTTCTACAGTGAGTTTTAGTTTCTTTTTATTGACTGGGGCCCGGGGTCGACACCTCTTCCCCTGGATCTCGGATTCCCACCCCGAGCCTTTCGCTTTGCCGCTTTCCTGGGGCCGGGGGTTGGGAGGAGGCCGGCTCTGCTCCAGTGTGGGGCTGGCCATCGTCGGGGATTGCTGATCGTCAGGTTTATTGAAAACATCTGTACGTTATCAAATGCGGTGGGAAGGCGCGAGTGTTCCAGGGCGGGGATTATTCATTTTGCCGGGACACGCACTTGTGGTAGAGGCACCTCCCAGAATACGGAAAACTGGATGTTGGGCGTCCTTCAGCGTATTGCTTTCTGCTTACTGAATGAAATGCGTGGCTGTAGTCTGTTCAGGACATTGCAGTGACCGTATGAGCTACAGTTGCAGTAGTAACGGAACGCTGCGTTGGTTTGAAAAAATCATTTAAGTCCTTTATTTCACTGTGCTCCAAGACTTCATTTTATTCCTATGGTAGGATTGTATTGTACTGCCAAGGGAATTCCATCGAGTTCCGGAAGAATCTAACCTAGTCGTTTTCAAAGTTGAATGTGCATCATAATTCCCTACTGGCTTGTCAAACAAAGATCCCTTCTCCAGGGTTTCTGATTTAGAAGGTCTGGGGCGGGGCCAAAGAACTTGCCTGTCTTAACAGAGTCCACCTGGAAAGGTGCGGCTGGCTGGGCATCGCAGTTGAGAACTACTGGTGTGCTCTAACCCAATTCTTTTTTTTTAGAAAGATTTTTGCTATAGGGCACACATACACTCACTGTAGAGACAGACAGCGAGAAATCACCCCCCAAGGGGATGTCCACGCCACAATCTCTTCACCATTCTCTCCGGATTTGGGACACTCACACATACGTGCCCAGCGTGAGTTTTAAGTTACCAAGTCCAGTACATGAATCGCAGTTGACTACTGGGAGTCCAGTGATGTAACCATTACACCATCTGCTGGTCCCTGAACCCATCATTTTCTAAATGCTATACTTCTAAACTGTTTATGCTTTCCCTTTTCCCTTCTGCTTACAAAAGTAATAGTAATTTTTGAACATTAGAGAGTACTAGACTATCTCATTTTAAAAAAATAATTATTTAATTTTATTTATTAATGATTTAATTTTGCTGTAAAATTAAATAATAATAATAATTAAATAATGCACACAAGCTCACCAGAGAGAGACAGATAAAGAGGGAAAGTGAGAAAGCAAGCCACCAGGTCCAAGACTCAAACGGCATTCAGCTATGTGGGAGTCCAGCGCCTTAACCACCATACCACCTGCTGACCTTGATTATCTCAGTTTTTTTTTTTTTAAAGTTGTTATTTCATGAATGTGAGAGATAAAGCACCTTCAATAGGATTAGAGACACCTGTGGGTGACCAGAGACCCAAACCTGTCATCTTCCATGTGTTCGCTTAGCATGGTTACTCTGTCATCGACCGGCCCTATCTCACTGTTTCTAACCGCTACATCATATTTTGCTCTGCAGCAGTTTAGTTTAGTTTTGTTTTTTGTTTTTGGTAGAGGTTTTTGCTATAGGGCACATGCGCTTGCCAGAAAGACAGACAGAGACAGAGAGATAGAAAGCAAGAAAACACCTCCCAGGGGGTATGGCCATGCCGCAATCCCTTCTTCTCTTGGGATCTTGGGCATGCATGCACACGTGTCTGGCATGAATTGAAATTACCAGGTCTGGGGCTCGAACCATGGTCGACTACACGGGAGTTCAGTGATGTAGCCATTACGCTAACTGCTGGTCCCTCTGCAGTAGTTTTATTATGTTCATTTAACCAGACCTCTTTTGATATAACTTTGTTTAGACCAGTATATTTTCTGTTTATTTCATAGGTGTTCGTGTTTTGATCCATTAGTAAGGACCAAAAGTTTGTTTTTACTTATGGCCGCACCGTGCCTGTGTGTCCAGCCACAAACTAGAAATTTTCACATGGGACCTCAAAGTCATTACTTGGAAAGCTGAATTATTTTCCCCTAACCTGACATTCCGCTCCTTGAATTCTTTAACAATGGCAAATTCAGTACTTTTTTCTTCATCCTCAGCCCCAACCCTGTCCTCTTGTTCTTTCATCCCTGCTCTTCAGTTCAGGCCTTCATCACATCTCCAAAGTTACTCTGCAGCTGTTTTTCCTGGACTCCAGGTTTTACCTTGCCCTGTATTGTTAGATCTTTCCCATGTAAAATGGCTGAATGACTTTGAGGGTACAGTTCCATCGGTATAACTAAATCTCCACCACAGCTTCCTGCACTTGCCTGCCAGTGTACTTGTCCTCCTGAAACTGTTGGTTTGCCCACTGGACTTCAGTCGAGACGGTGAACTAGGGACTATACTTTTTGATACCCTGCCGTCTAGCAAGATACACACGTTTGTGAAGCAATTGTTAAATGACTGATTAAATAATGTCTGTTAGCCAAAAATGGCCCAGCCACAGTGGTACAAGTGGGAGAGTACCTCTGTGCAGTGGCTAAGGCTGCATGCGAGACCCGGGTTCCAGGCCAGTCCTGGTGTATGCACCTGTGTGGTCCTAGCTAACTTGGAGGCTGGACTGGCAGGATTGCAACATGGTGAGACCCTGATAGAAATACTTACCGTCTCTTGCTTCATCTCACTCTCACTCTTGCTTGAGCTCTCTCTCATTAAAAAAAAGAAAAGTTTTGAATTACATGTAACAGGCTTTTTTTTTTTAAGGGAGATTTTTTGTTATAGTGCATGTACTTGCTGGAGAGAAAGAAAGTGAGAAGTCACCCCCCAGCGGGTATGGCCCTGCCACAATCCCTTCTCTATTTTCCTCTCAGGATTTTGAGCATAAACACACACACACCCAGCGTGAGTTTCAGGCTACCAGGTCCAGGACTGAAACCATGCTGTGTGAGTCTAGCGCCTGAATTGCCTGCTGGCCTGGAGAGAGACGTGGATAAGAATAATTAGGAAAAGTGAATCAGTCACAGGGCTGTCCCGCCTGTTTGTATTTCATTAAGTTGTATGTTATTGTAAATCAAATAGGTATAAATGGTATCCTGAAACAATTCCTTCAATGACTCTGAGTCTTTTCATATTTAGAGTGTAGAGCCATCAAGCTAATATACAGCTTGGTTTGTTAATTGTTTATATAATAGTTTGTGCTTCGCGATTACTATTTGAAACTTTCTTGAACACTAAGTATTAAATGATATCCTGGTATTTCGAGCTTACATTTTTAAAAGAAAATGTTTAAATAATCGTATTTACTTTTATTTTTTGTAGTACATAAAAATGGAGGACAGATGCTTCCACTTTAGTTATAAAAATGTGAGGCTTGAAACCCCTAAGTAGACTTTTCTGTGGATACCCACTGATTCAGTGGCATATCAGAGTCCAGTCACTTACTTTCTAGAAGTCATTTGGGAAATTGGGCCAGCAGGTGGCATGGGGATTGTGGCGCTGACCTTCCACATGGCAGACCGCAGTTCAAGTCTTGGACCTGGTGGCTTGCTTCCTCACGTTACCCCTCTCTCTCTCTGGTCAAATTAAAACAAAACAAAAAAGATAACAAATAAAGTGAAATAAATGTAAAAAGAATTCATTTGGGAATTTACATTTTGATACAGTTATGTGTTAAAAAAGACATAAGACGTTAACTGTGATGTGTTTGAAAAGGCATGTGAGTTAAGTTAGGTGACCTAATTTCCTATGTCTCTAAGAAACAATCATACTGGGACCAGCAGTTAGCGTCATGGCAATGTTGCTGGACTCCCATGTAGTCGACCGCAGTTTGCATCCCGGACCCAGTGACTTAAAACTCATGCCGGGCGCGTGTGTGTGTGCCCAAGATCCTGAGAGAAGAATGGAGGAGAAGGGATTGCGGCGTGACCATCCGTCCTGGGGGGTGGTTTCTCGCTTTCTGTCTCTCTGTCTCTCTCTGGCTGGCTGGCGAGCACACTCGCCCTATCGCAAAAACCTCTCCCAGAAAAAAGAAGCAATCATACCCAGTTGTGGACAGCAGTCTAATCTCTATTACTAGTGTCTTTTCTGTCTCTCTTTTTTTTTTTTTTAAGTTTTTGCTGTAAGGGCACCTGTGCTTGCCAGAGGGAGATGGAGGCAGATGCATGGAAAGTGATAAATCACCCCCGGGATGATTTCTTCTTCTCCATCGTCCTCTTGGTATTTTGGGCATGCATGCACACGTGCCTGGTATGTTTTTCAAGCCGCTGGGTCCGGAAATTGAACCATGGCTGGCCATGTGGGAATCCAGTGCCTTAACCACTGTGCCCCTTCTCTGGCCCCTTCTCCCTTTTTCTTAACCTCATACTCCTTTTCTGCTGTTTCCCTCTCCCCAACTGTGCTTTAGACCTGTCCTGTCTCTGGTTTTATAAAATGATGGCAAACTCCTGATTTAAATAACAGGACAGATATATATTGTAGCTGTGTTTTTCACATGTGGTTCTATATTTCAGGGCATTTGATGAAGAAAAGAAAGGTATCTATAAAGACCCATTTATCTACGAGGTATGAGCAGTTTAATTTGATTTTTAAATATAACTCAATCCTAAAATTGTGTGTTTTAAAAGTCAGCTCTATTGAAGAGACTATCATTGATGTATAGTAAATTTCACCCTTTTAGGGTACTGTTCTGAGTTTTAACAAATGCATTTAGTTATATAACCACCCTCATAATCCAAAAACAGAACATTTCTATCATTTCCAAAAGTTTCTTCACGGCCCTTTGTAGTCAGCCTTTCCCCTACCCCTCTGAGGGAGCCAGCCACTCATCTCATTTCTGTCTGTATGGTTTTGCCTTTTCCAGAACGTCATATAACTAAAATCAGTTTGTAGCCTATGGGGTCTGGCTACTCTCACTTAGTATAATGTAGTTGAGGTTTATCTGTGTTGTTATGTGTGTTAGTAATTTATTCTTTTTATTGCTGGAAATATTTCACTGTATGAATGTTCCACAGTTTGCAGTGTGGTTATCCATCTACCAACTGAAGGGCATTTAGTTGTTTCCAGTTTTGGGTGATTATGAGTAAAGTGACTATAAACATTCATTCATTCATTCATTTTTATGCCAGAGGATGCATGAGGAAGGGAGTGAGAGAAAGAAAGCACCCTTCCAGTGAGCATTGTGAGGCAGCAATCCTCTGTATTCCAATTATCCATCCCGTTAGGATCATGGGCATGCATGTACCCACCCAGTGTGTTTTTCAAGCCAACAGGGCTAGGACTCGAACCCTATTCAGCCATGTGGAATTCAGCTTCCTCTTTGCAGGAGTCCACTGCTGTGCTATAGGGCTGGCCCTGTTTATTAAGCATCTAATATGTGCTAAGTGTTCATAGGTAAAGTCCTCTTAGTTGGGAGATAGAATGTATATCCAAGGCCAGCCCCATAGCACAGTGGTTAAGCCCTATGCATAGCACATGACTACTGTGGTTCGAGTCCCAGCCCCACTAGCTTGAAAAACATGCTGGGAGTATGTACCTCAAATCCTGGTGAGAGAGAGGAATGGAGAGAAGAGGATTGTGGTATGACCTCTCCACTCCAACTCCCTTTGGTAGCACATGTACCTTCTGACAATAAAAAAAAAAATTGAAAAAAATTTTTAAATAAAAAACAAAAAGCCTGCATCCACGAAATTATTAACAAACTAAAATAAGTGTTATATTAAAAGACAAAGCCTGGCCCTGTATGGCCGATCTTGATTTGAATAGCAGCCTTAAAGGCTTGAAAAAAATACCAGACATGCGTTTGCTCACAAGCTCAAAATCCTTACAAGATGGAGAAATGGAGGCAAAGGGACGATGGTGTGTCCATGTCCCATTGAGAGGTGGCTCTCCTTCTTTCCCTCACTCTGGCAACTTCATACACCTTCTAGAAATTAAAATAAATAAATAAATAAATAAAGGCAAGCTGGGGGTCCAGCAGGTGGCGTGGTGGCTAAGGATGCTGGCCCCCCACATGGCCAGCCGAGGTTTGAGTCCCAGACCTGGCAGCTTGGTTTCTCACTTTCCCTCCCTCTTTCTCTGTCTCTCTCTCACTATGTTCAAACTAAAATAAATAAATAAATAAAGTTAAATAAAATAATTCCTTAAAAAAAAAAAGACAAGTGGGAAGAAGCTATCATAAATGATAGGGGTTCTCATTATATATATACCTATGCTACATTTATGTGCACAACGTATGAAAAACTCTTTAAAACAATCATCAGGAGGCGCTGCCGTGGCAGTGTAAGCTGGAGGGTGCTGCAGCGTAGTGGCAAAGGCTGTATGGAAGGCCTGGATTTGGTTCCTCACCCACTCTCAATAGGCCAGGTGGTGGTGTGCCCCTGTGTCAGCCAGCTGAGAGGCTAGGGCAGAAGAATCACAATTTGATGAGACCACCATAAAAGCAAGTAATCAAAAAAGAAAAATATATCCACTCAGCTTTCTCAAAAATCAAATACATCTAGGCAAAAGGCCTTCCCTATCTGAATTTTTGCTGCTTAATGGCTGTGTTACTTAACTGAGGACTGCTGTTTTAAAGTACCACAAGTTAGGCAGCTTCAGACATCAGAAAGTTGTCTCACAATTCTGGAGACTGAAAGTCTGAAGTTAAGGTGTTGGCCGGGCCATGTTTACACCGAAGGCTCAGGAGCAGGTCCTTCCTTGTCTCTTCCTTATTTGTGGTTTCCAGCCATCGTTGCTGTTGCTTGGCTTGTAGAAACAGCACTCCGGTCTTGTCTCCGTAGACAGAGGGCATTCTCCCTGTGTGTCTGTGTCTTGGTTCTCTGCGTCTTGGTTCTCTGCTTGTAAATATGCATAGAGTCATTCAGGTGTACACATACCAGCCATTGGAGTTAGGGCCCACCTAATAATCATCCTCCCCAGGATCGATGGCCATGTTGCAGTCCCTTCTCCATTCTCCTCTCAGGATCTTGGTCACCCATGCACACACACTGTCATGAGTTTAAGCCACCAGGTCTGGGATGTGAACTGTGTTCGACCACGTGGGAGTCCAGTGATATAACCATTATGCCATCTCCTGCTCCTAACCTTTCTTTTTTTTTTAAGGTAGGGTCTTTCTGTTTTGCAATCTTCCTCCTGCTTCAGCCTATCTGCTGGACTATGTATGCAGGCTATCATGCCCAGATCTTTTTTTTTTTTTTTTTTTTTTTTTTGCTATAGGGTGTATGAGCTCACCAGAGACGCAGAGAGAGAGAGACAGAAAGTGAGAAATCACCCCCCAGGGGAGTGGTCGTGCTACAGTCCCTCCTCCATTCTCCTCTCAGGATTTTGGGAACGCACACACGTTACCCGGTGTGACTTAACCCTCTGGGTTCAGGACTTAAACCACGGTCAACAATATGGGAGTCCAGCAGTGATCATCATCATGCCGTCTGCTGGGCCCAGATGGTTCTTTTTTAAAGAGTTATTTATCTCATTTTATTTATTTTTTTTAATAATTATTTAATTTTATTTATTCATTCATTTATTAAAATTTGACCAGAGAGAGATACATAGTGCGAGAGGGGGAAAGTGAGAAAGCAAGCCACCAGGTCTGGTACTCAAACTGTGGTCGGTCATGTGGGAGTGCCCAGCACCTTACCTACCATGCTACCTGCTGGTCCCCTATTATTATTTTTAATCTGTGGTAGGACATGTATGCTAGAGAAAGAGGAAAAGTGAAAAAGCAAGTCTCCAGGTATGGGATTCAAACCACCTCTGACCATGTAGGAGTCCAGAGCCTTAACCACTGTGCTACCTGCTGGCCCTGCCCAGATCTTTTTTAGACACCGTCTTGCTATGTTGCCCAGGCCAGCCTTGGACTCCTGATCCTCTCACCTTACCCTCCCTGAGTCACTGGTATTATAGGCACATATCACCGCATCTGGCTTTTAGGTTAGTCTGGGACTTGAACCCAGCCTGTAGAACACGGCATTTTAGCAGCTTGTGCCTCTGGCTGAGCCAGTGTTCATCTTAACCTGATTATATTGGCTAAGATCTCATGTACAGGAACGAGGATTAGGACTTCAGGCGATCATTTTGGAGGATAGCACCTGCAGCTCAAGAACCTATTGATAGTAGATTAGAATAACACAGTACCCTTGGCTCTCTGAACTTGGTATCTAATAGTGAAATATTTGTCATTCGTAAGCATAGTAGAGACTGTTTCCACCTTCATTGGTGATCAGATAACAAAATAACAATGCTACTTTGCTATGAAGTGGTAAAAACAAACAGTGAAAGTACTGTGTTGACATAAGTGATGCGAATACAAATAAGTAGGTATGACATTTGAAAGGCAATTTGACAATGTCGTGTGATTTTAGGCATTCATCGTAAGATAATTCAAGAATGGCCACGAGGGACTGTCTATTACAGTAATTAGAAGCTGCCAAAATGTTATATAGCATGGACTTGGTTACGCGATGGGAGAGCATGCTATGAGACAGCTAAATAACATTTAATGACATGGGAAATTCATGATATTAAACTTTCTACAAGGCCTGTTTTTTTTTTTTTTTTTTTTTTTAAGTAAAATCTCGATATTTAAATAGATCTATTCCTGTTTAAATAGGCTTATTTATATGCCTGGAAATAGATATATGCTGTTGACATTAGTGATTATCCTCGGTAGTAGAATTACAGATACTTTTTTTCTTTAAGGTTTTTGCCATAGGGGGCATATACTTGTCGGAGTGAGAGAGAGACGGACACACAGTGAGAGGGGAAGTGAGAAATCACCCCCAAAGGGAGGGGCCATGTGCAATCCTTTCTCTTTTGTTCTCTTCCTGGGATTTTGGGTGCACATGCACACATGCCCTGTGTGATTTTCAAGCCCCTGGGTCTGGGACTTGACCTGTAGTCTGTCATGTGGGAATCCAGCCCTTAACCACTACACCACCTGCTGGGCCCTATAGATACTTAAAACTTTTAGTTATCTCTTTTCAAACTTTTCTACAATAAATGCATATTACAACTGGAATGAAAAAATATACAGTTCTTATAAACTGATATATTAAAGTTCTAAAATCTCATAATTGGAAGAAAGGATAGGGGACTTCAAAAGGTTCATGGAAAATGAAATTAAAGTATGAGTATTTATTAGCGCAGTTTTTTCTTTGATTTTTGTCAGAGGATGTGTACATTTACCATAGAGACACAGAGGGGGGGATAGTGAGAGAGCATCCCCATGGGGAGTAGTCATGCCACAGTCCCTTCTCTCCCTTTGTTTGGGATTTTAGGCACATAGGCACACATGCCCGGCATGTTTCTTAAGCTGCTGGGTCCAGGGCTTGAACCATTCAGTTGGCCATGTGGGGTCCAGACACCTTAAACACATGCTACCAGCTAGCCCTGTGCAAATAAATTTTAAAAACCCATGCATGGTAATTCCACAATACTCGCTTTCCATAGGTCCCTTATATTTAGTAAATGTTAATGTATGGCATATAACAGTAAATGTAATGTACTAAGAGGAAGGGAACGTTGGTGTGGTCCTAAGCAGAGGAAGGCTTTTCCAGGCAGAGTAGGCCTTGAAGCATGGATAGATACAGTGGGTGTAGATAAAACTGGTAAATTTTCTAAACATGAGAAATAACATGGACAAAGAATAAACAAAACCTTATAAGACAAAATAAATCACCCCCCGAGGGATGGCCATGCCACACTCCCTTCTCTGCCGTTCTCTCGCGAATTTGGGCACTCACTTGCATGAGGTGGTGTGATTTTCAAGCTGCCAGGTCTGTGACTTGAACAGTGGTCAGCCATGTGGGAATCCAGCACCTTAACCACCACGCCATTTTTCTCGCCCCCAAAATACTACTTTTAAAGCATGTTCTAATTCTCTTTTCTCATCATTCGCATAGATCTGGTCTTTATGTGCTTGAGTATTTGTACAAATACACACGTGTATAGATGTGACATTGCTTGGCCTTTGTTTTTAACAGGCTGATGTGCAAGTGCAGTTGATCAGCAAAGGTCGGCCAAACCCTTTGAAAAGTATTCTAAATGAAAATGACACGGTATTCATTGCAGAAAAAGTGGTAAGTTACACTCAGGCTATGTGGTTGTTTAATTCTTGTTAACCAAATTTGGTTGCTTGGAAATAATCTCCAATGTGCATAGTTTAAAATCAGCATTTAGGAATAGGTGCAGCACTGCCAGTAAAAGTATTATGTGAGCCATGTACGTAATTTTTAATTTTCTTCTCATTAAAAACAACAAAATGGGGACCAGCAGTTAGCGTAATGGCTATGTCACTGGACTCCCATGTAATCGACTGTGGTTTGCGTCCTGGACCCGGTGGCTTAAAACTCACACCAGGCGCGTGTGCGTGCGTGCCCAAGATCCCGAGAGGAGAATGGAGGAGAAGGGATTGCAGCGTGGCCATCCCCCCTGGGGGGTGATTTCTCACTTTCTGTCTCTCTGTCTCTCTCTGTCTGTCTGGCGAGCGCACGTGCCCTATAGCAAAAACCTTTCCAAAAAAAAAGAAATTGTTGCCAAGTAAATAAAATTGATATTTTTCTTTAGTAGTCTAGTTCTGTGTGTTTTAAAACATTGGAGGGCACTTCAGAAAGTTCATAGACCTTGAATTTAAGTCCAGGTTTATTTTGATGCAAAAAAAAGTTGAAATGCAAGTATAGTTTTTTTACAGTACTTATTTGTCATGGACATTTTGAGGAAGTCTCGTTTGTTCTTACAATCACTACCATAGTCAGGGTACAGAACAATCCTATCCTACCAGAGCCCTCCCTATGCTATTCCTTTATACATAATCGTACTTTCCCATTGGTCTTCCTCACTGTAGTTTTAAGTTTCAAAGAATGTCATGAGTAGAAGCATACAGTGTATTCCTTTTTCGTTTCAGTTGCCAGTAGGTGCTTGCACTTGTCAGAAGGAGGGAGAGAGGGAGAGAGAGAAAGAAAGCACCCCCAAATGGCTTGTGGTCATACTACAGTCCCCTTTCCTCCATCCCTCCTTCCCGTTAGGATTTTGGGCACGTATGTGTGCCTGGCATGATTTTAAAGCCAGCAGGGCCAAAATCCCAGCTGTGGGTGGCCATGAGATGGCTCCTTTAACTGCTGCACTGTGGTGCTGAGTTCAGTGTGTAACCTTCTGGTTCTGACTTAAGGTGCCCAAGTAATGATGAGTTATCAGGCCAGCTTGTGGCTTGGTGGTTAAGATGACTGGATGTCACCGGGCTCACAGTTCAAGTCCCTGATCCAGCAGTGTGAAAAGCATATCAGGCATGTATGGATTCATGCCTAAAATCTTGAAAGGAGAATGGAGGAGGAAGGATTGCAATGTGGCCATCCTCCCCAAGGGGGTACCCTCTCAACTTCTTTCTCAGTCTGTCTTCATCAAGTGCACCCACCCTGTAACAGAATTAAAAAAAAAAAAAAACAACAAAAAGAAAGGTAAATTACCTAGTGAAAAGTCCTTAGCAAAGAGAATTTTTGTAAATCTGATGGGTCTTCGGAGAAGTCGTGACACATTTTTCTAAGCCAATAGATTATGATACTAGTACGAGTACAGCTTGGAGCTATGAGACGTTACCTGGAGTTCAGAGAGACTAGCATTTTTGAATAGGGAACAATTAAAATGGCCTTTATTTTTGCAAAGATCAGTAGAATTTAAAGTATGTGTTTTAGGCTGGTGCATATTGAAGTGTAGATCAGAGGGGGAGATGACATTTCTTGGAGACCCAGTAGTTTTAGAAACTATTTGGAATGCCAGGCCTAGAAAGGAATAGACTCTGGAATCTGGAAAAACAAACAAACAAACAAAAACAAAAAAAAACAATTTCAAGACTCAGTAAAACATCTAGATATGAGACCTAAGTCGGCCGAGTCTACTGCCAGTAAGAACTTAGTGGTTAAAAACTTGAGTCTTGAAGTCTGGTTACCTGGTCTCCAACGCTGGCTTTGCCATCTAGCAGCTGTGTGACTCAAGACAAGTTATTTAACCTTTTGCCACCTCAGTTTTCCCAGTTGTAAGACAGGGATGATAATAATGTCTATATTGGGTTTTTATGAATAAAAGAGAACTTAAGACAGTAGTACAGAGTTATGCTCAAGAAATGCTAACTCAGCCAGTCTGTGTGTGGTATAGCCACTGGTTTACCAGACTGTGGAACTGGAAGCCGCCTAGTGACTGTGGTCAGTCCTGGCCTCGTCAGCCTGAAAACACAGCTCCAGACCCAAGCCCTGTCAAGGGAGCTTCTCTCTCTTAGGTAGTTTATCATGAATGTTTTTTAAAATGCCTCTTATAATTAGTAAGAGTTGGCAAGGCTGAGCTACTTAATCATTTTGTAAACATGTAGATATAAGAGCCATGTAACAGAAATGAGAGCTGATAGCCTTGAGAGGAGTCGATGAAAGGAGGAGGGCTGGGGACTCCGGCCTGCCTGAGTTTCACACCACCGGGTCTGGCACTTGAACCGCAGTCGGTCATACAGGAGTCCAGCGACATAACTGCTATGCCATCTGCTGGCCCCCAAATGATTCCTTTACCAGTAGAAACGAAGATTATCTTTTCACAGGATAGTGGAAGTGTTTTGATGACAAGATTTGTTGCTACCAAACTAGTTTGTGCTCTGATTGTTGTCAGAACCCAGTCATTTATGTTTAAAGATATAGAAATGAATACACTATCCTGTCCCCTAGCATAGTAAAGCATTGCCTACTCGAGGCTGGGAGGTGGCATGGTGGTTAAAGGTGTTGTACTCCCACATGGCCGACCGTGGTTTGAGTTACTTTCTCGTTTTTTCGCTCTCTTGTCTCACTCTGATCAAATTTAAAATAATAATTACAATGATAAAATTAAGCAAATGATTCTTTTTAAGAAAGCATAGACTGAGTGGTGTGATTCCTGACCAGGATGGCAGCAGTGGGTGAGTGGGCTCCTTCGGTTCCTCTCTGCTGAGATTGGATTCCACCTACCCTGGCGGCCCTTTGGCCAGCATGCGAGCATTGGGCAATGGCAGCACTGCAGCCAGCGACAAGGGCAGGCAGAACCTTTG
The DNA here is from genome assembly GCF_000334495.1 of Tupaia belangeri chinensis. Classification (NCBI taxonomy): domain Eukaryota; kingdom Metazoa; phylum Chordata; class Mammalia; order Scandentia; family Tupaiidae; genus Tupaia; species Tupaia belangeri. The sequence goes on along the minus strand of NW_006159876.1, from coordinate 2,727,447 downwards.
GCCCTGCATCCTCAGCGAGGTCTCCACCTGCTCATGCTCCAAGCTCCCCGTGGGGAAGAATGTGCCACTGTTGGGTGAAGATGGAGCTGGAAAACAAGGTTAATAAGAAAAATTCAGGGATAGGGACAATCAGGCAAGATGTAATGTACAGCTCTCAGATGGACTTAGGTTTTCTCCAAAGGACACTGATTATGCCGGTTGATATGTCAAAGCCTTAGACTGCTTTGTATTCTTTTTTTTTTCCCCCGAGAGGTTTTTGCTATAGGGCACAGGAGCTCCCCAGAAAGACAGAGATAGAAAGCGAGAAATCACCCCCAAGAGGGGATGACCATGCCACAATCCCTTCTCCATTCTCCTCTCAGGATTCTTGGGCATGCATGCACAAGTACTCGGCGTGAGACTCGGCGTGAGTTTAAGCCACCAGGTCTGGGACTCAAACCACGGTCAACCACATGGAAGTCCAGCAACATAGCCATTATGCCATCTGCTGGTCCCCTGGTTTCGAGTCTTTACAGAAATGGGCAAGTGTTGTTAGAGACCATGTTGACAAACTGAAAATACCTCCTGAATAAATGAAAGAAATGGAACAAAAGCTGATTAGAGACTTCTAAGACTATGTGGAGCCAGGGGAAGACCTCCCAGCCTCGCCTGAGAGAACAAATACCACATCACAGGAAGACAAAGGCAACAGTATGGTTTACCTCTGGGTGCAGGGATGCACTTACTCATAACTCGGGCATCCCAGCACTTGTAGTTTGCACAGGGCGTGATGCCATTAGAGTACTGAGAAAGAACGTGACTATAGAGACGAACATTTGATTTTATTCAGTCACATATCCAGAAATTTTGTTTACAATATAGTGCAGCATTTACTTACACGTCAGTAAAAGAAACAAAAATATACATTTAATATATAAATACCTCATACAGAAACCATATGGATTTCTCTATAAAATTCCTTTTTTGTGGAAAAGGATGCAGGATTTATTCCAGCAGGATGGGAAAATGATAAGAAAATAGGAATATTACATGAAAATTTTTGAACATTAAGATAAGACAGTTTTGAAGACATCATAAGTAAACCACCCACTTGAAAGTTTGTACATGGGGCTGGCAAGTGGCGTGGTGGTTAAGGAGCTGGACACTGCCACATGGCCACCATGTTTGGAGTCCCGGACCTGGTGGCTCGCTTTCTCCCTTTTTCTCTCTCTCCTCTCTCTCCCTCTCCCTCTGTGTGCATGTGTGGTCAAACTAAAATAAATGAATGAGTAAATAAAATTATTTTTTTAAAATTAAAATAATTATTTAAAAAAAGAAAGTCTGTGCATAAAAAGGAAATTATGGTAGAAGATGACCAAGTGTTTCTTATGAAGCTACAGTCTCTTTTCCACCAACTGCAGCTGGAAGACCTGTGGGTGCCTCACCAAGAATTCCAGGAGGCTCTCCTCGAACTCCAAACAGATCTGTCCTCAAACGTTGCCAGTGTGTCACTCATCCCTGCTGGCTCAAAAAAAAAAAAAAAAAAAGAAGGCGTCCTGGCAGATTTCTTCAGTAGTTTGTTGAATGAAAAGGCAGGCTCTCAGGAGGCCCAGGCATTGGTACTGGGAGCCCTGGAGGCTGGGCCCGCGGTGGAAGCAGTGGTTTGTCACCCTCTGCCCAAGAGCCAGGCCAGAAGCCTGTTGTATCAGGTGTTCACACTGAACTAGACAGAATTCCGCGAAAAGCAGTGGCAGTCTCCTACAACACCTACGTCTCCTGCAGAAGGACAAGCTTCTTGAAGGTTCCGATAAAGCCACTTACTCAGTTTCTGGGGTAATGGACACCTGCCTCTGCCTTTTCCTTCACAAATGAAGTTAGGGGGTACTTTTTCAGGTGGACTAAATTTCTCTCTCTTTTGTTTTGGTTACCCATTTTTATAGAGTGCAATACAGGAAAAATGGAGCTATACAGAAGAAAAATTATTCTACTTTATGTGAGATTGGTATTTGCATTGCCATTTTGTGTAAGGAAGTAATTTTGAGTTGTGAAAATCTCAAAATTAATAAATTCAAAATAGAGCCATTGATCATACTCGAAAGGCTGCTTAAAGCATACAGGAGGGTTTAAGGAAGGGCAGGAAATACGCAGTTTGGGCACTTGACTGACTCGGAAGGCCAACCTTATTTTAGTTAAGACTATTAAAATCATTAAAAGAGGATTTTGTTACTTTTACTGAAAAAGAGAAAATGATCAATTGCCCGATTTTGCAAACGAACACACATGTACCTCCACACGTGGAATATGCCGAGAAAATTGTCACGTAGCATTCAATAAACCAGTCACCATCTCAATCAGTGACCCTGTACATTGTCATCAAGATGAATGAGAGATATTCGCCACACCTTTAACTGAGAAGAAAAGGAAGCCTCCTGCCTAAATGTGTGAAAGAAATGCAGAAGATACTAAAATGTAAGGAGGTAATTAGCAGTTCTTGGATGTGTGTGTGTGTGTACACACATCTGACTCTGCCTTAATATACCCCTTTGCTATTTGTGGCTTTCAACTGTAATCAGTTAATGTTCTCTGCATTCAGATTGGATAAAAAAAAAGTTGAACGACTGTCTTATGTGCTTTTTTAAAATCTGGTTAAATAATTGAAAATATTTTTACAGCCTTTAGAAAAGGAAGAAACAAGTCACATTGAAGAACTGCAGTCTGAAGAGACTGCCATTTCTGATTTCTCTACTGGTGAAAGTGTGGGGCTGCTTGCTTTACCGGTTGGGAGAGCGAGGTGAGTGAGGGAACCTTCACTGTCCGGCCCCAGCGTGCCTCAGCTGCGTCGTGGGGTGGGTAACGTACCTGGGGGCACTGGACATGTGTGGGAGTGTTTGGGGCTGTCACAGGATTGAGGGGAGCCGTGGAACTTGGAGGGTCTGGACGGCAGGTGGCAGATGGGCTGCAGTGCCTGGGACTCTCCTGCACAAGGAGGAGTGACCAGGCCCAGGCGCCAGCGCAGCCTCTGCCCATCTGGCCTCCCTTCCTACTCAGGTGCCCCTGCGTGGTCATGTGCAGGTCCTTGTGCCTGGCCTCCCCACCTCCCGCACCGAGGAGGAGTGCTTGCCTTCAAGTAGGTGTGGGGATAGTCACGTAGTAAGAATGCCAGCAGTAACTGCTGTGATGCCTACGGAGCAGCCGCCCTTCGTGCTGACTGGCTGCTGTGGTCTGTCAAAGTTTAAAACTTTCCTACAGCTAAGTAAATCCTTCTCCTTCCTGACTCTTTGATTTTGAGTCACATTTGGCTTATTTTTCCCTCCCCAAGAGCCTCAACATTTGTATTGTTTTCTCCAGCCCATGTTTGTTTGGATTGACACACATGCTTAGCATTTCCATTTGAGATCTTCTGGAATTACTGTACACCCTTTTTTATTATTATGATTTTATTTTCTGAGAGAAAAGCACCTTGACAGAGTCTTGTTACACCCGTGACCTCCCAGACATCCACGCAGCCTGTCGTCATGGGCATGCATGTGACCTTGACATGTGGAGAGCAGCCAGTTTGAGAAAACGTGGCCTTGAGACATGTGCACAACGTGCTGCTGTCAGCTCCTCTGGTAGGAGGAGAACAGTACCTGCCTGCTGTCAGTGATTACTCTTCCTACTATTGTTCATACCTGATGGCCTAATACCGCCAGTATCCGGCTAACGGAAGTCACATGCGTTTATCACATCGTCCCCCAAAAAGATCAGAAATTAAATGGCACCAGTCATTTTCAGACGATTAACATCCCAAAACAACTGACTTTGCATCCCATTTCCTCTTCCCCCATTTTTCTGCCCTTTAAGAAAATAACCCTGAGGCCAGTTTTGGTCGCAACTTCATCAGAGAAGGTGTGCCCACCCAGCCCTCACTTTTCTATACTTGTGTGTCTTCTTGTGTTACTGTGTCTATTTCCAATCCACAGCCTTCCCCACTCAGAAAAACATGTTCATGCCGAGCAAGTCCCAGCAGACGGGTCAGGTTGACCTGACACACGGGTCTTGCATGAGGCTCCAGCATTGCAGAACAGTGGCCTGCCCTGTGCCACCGCCACTGGGCCTGGTACTTCCTTTTCTGAAGGAAAATCCTTACAAATTCCTTTTTTGGGTGGCTTTCGTGTCTTTGAAAAAGAAAAATTTAGGGCCCATTTTTGGGTAATTTTTAAATGTTGATGTACTTACAAATTTACAGGAAAGTTACAAGAGTAGTGCAAGGACTTCTGTGTGCCCTTAACCCAGATTCGCTGATCATTTATGCTTTATCCTTGTCCTTGCCTCCTTTCCCTCTACTTCCTCCTCTCCATATTCATACTTGTAACAGTAAACACATAAAACAATATATACATTATATGTATTGATAAGTAATATATACATTGTTATAACAAATGTGATACGGATCATAATACTTGTAACAATACACACATAATATATGTAATATGCATATATAATATGTATCATTAAAACTGTGTATATGTAACACATTTTTACATGACATACTTTTATGAAGTATTGGCAGTATATTGGAAACATTGTACTCTTTTACCCCTAAATACTTACCTAAAAGCAAGTGTAGTATCTTTTGGAAATTTAACACTATTGCAGTACTGTTCCAATAGAGTTATACTTCAGTTTCTTCAAGTGTCTCAGTGACTGTGACTTCAAGCATTTTTTCATGTGCTTTTTGGCTCCTACTTATTTTCGTGTGTGTGGTGTTTCAGACAGGGTCTTGCTGTGTTGTGACCCTTCTGTCCCAGTCTCCGAGTAACTAGGACTATAGGCAGGTGCCACTGCTTGGCTCTTAGAGTGCTGGGGGTGGAACCCAGGTCTCCCCTGTGGCTCAACTATAATATATATACACATATACATATACATATATATATATATGTATATATGTATGTATACATATATATATATATTTTTTTTTTTTCGAGAGAGAGAGGTTTTACTCTAGGGCGTGTGCACTTGCCAGGAAGACAGAGAGACAGGAAGGGAGTTATCACCCCCCAGGGGGTTGGCCACGCCGCAATCACTTCTCCTCCATTCTCCTCTCAGGATCTTGGGTACGCACACACAAGTGCCTGGCGTGAGATGGGTCAACTACATGGGAGTCCAGCGACGTAACCATTAGGCCAACTCCTATTCCCATGGCCTCAGCTTTCTGAGCAGCAGCGTCAGCCAGCTGCTGTGGCTGGGCCTCCTCTGTGTCCTTAGCTCCTCTCACACACTACTTCTGCTCGCACCGAGCCTGCTCCCCACTCCCACCATGCAGAGCTCCCAACTCGTAGCAGCTCAGTCCTGTCACATGTGGTCACTTTCTGGTCCGTGCATCCTGGTCAGCCTGGAGTGCCCATTTCCAGCTTCTCCCCTGGGTGAAGAGTGTGTGTGTGTGTCTGTGTGTGTGCGTGTATGCGTGTGCGCACATGCCCTAACACTTCCAGATTGTTGTTTCTGTGAGACCCTTCATGATACCTGTTTTATTTTAATTGCCAGAGGGAGAGGGAGGGAGTGAGAGAGAAAGAAAACACCCCCCAATAGGGCATGGTCACACTATAATTCTTTATCCTCCATTTGTTCATCCTGTCATGATTGTGGGCACGCACGCACCTGTACCTGGCATGTTTTCCAAGCCACTGGGACTGAGATTTGAACTGTCGTGGGTCATGTAAGATCCAGCTTCCCATGCACAACCACTGTGCTATGGGACCTGCCCCATGATATCTTTATTTTTATTTTTTTAAGACTTTAGGGGGCATTAGGTGGCATGGTGATTAAGGGTGCTGGATTCTCACATGGCCAACTGTGATTCAAGTCCTAGACCCGGCAGCTTGCTTTCTCGCTTTCTCTCTCTCTCTCTCTCCCCCCCTCTCTGATCAAATTAAAATAAAGATAAATGAAATAATTCTAAAATCAGTTTTTGCCATAGGACGTGTGCCCTCTCTGCAGAGAGATAGGGGTGGGGAGGGGTTGCAGAGGATTGAGAAATCAAGTCCCAGGAAGATGACCACACACTGAAGTCCCTTCACCTTCACTCTCAGGATTTGGGCATACACACACATGCACCTGGTGTGATTTAAGCCCCCAGGTCTGAGACTCGAAACATGGTTTGATCATGTGGCATCCAGGGCCTTGACCACTATGCCACCTGCTGATCCCGCATAATATCTTTTTAAGAGAAAACTTTTTTTTTTTAAAGAGAGAGTTTTGCTATAGGGCACATGTGCTTGACAGAGAGACAGAGAGAAATCACTCCCAGAGGGAATGGCCATACCACAATCCCTTTTCCATTTTCCTCTTGGGATCTTGGGCATGCATGCATGGGTGCCCGATGTGTTTCAAACTGCCGGATCTGGGACTTCAACTGTGGGTGACTGTGTGGGAGTCCAGCAACATAACCATTATGCCACCCACTGGTCCCAAGGAAAGTCTTGATTGATCAGCAGTCTCTACCTGTAATTTGTTCTCACTGTTGTTTTCCAGGCAGTTAATTGGACTTTACGCCATGGCTCACAACCCTAATATGACCCACCTGAAGATTACCCGGCCAGTTACTGCCCTCCCTCCCCTCTGGGTACGATGTGATGGTTCGGACCCTGAGAGTACCTGCTGGCTGGGAGCTGAGCTCATCGTGGAGAATGGTAGTACTACAGGAGTCGTCTTGCACGGGGTCAGCTGTACAGGTGTGCGCTCCCCGTCAGTTCTGGACTGTGGCGCCCCAGTACCCTTAGAGGGGTTATCGTTTTCTAATATTTCAAAAATGTCATTTTGAATAATACCTTTAATTTTTTTTCTATGTCTTGTAGCAGATAAAAATTATTCTGTAAATCTTGAAAACCTAAAAAGTTCACACAAGAAAAGACATCACTTGACTACTGTAAGTATATTTCCTCATATTTTAATTAGTACCAACTTGCCTTCCTGGCTAAAAGTGTTTTTACTCCTAATATGACTAAATGCTTTTCTGTAGTATAAGCATGTTGATATTTCTTTTTGTGTGTGTTGATGACTAATCTTTGTGATTTGAAAGAATTGTCTTGTTGGGGTTAGCAGGTAGCATGGTTACAGTGCAGGGCTGCCACATGGCCAACAGCAGTTTGAATCCTGGACCCAGCAGCTTGAAAATCATGCTGGGTTGGGACCCTCAGATGGCATAATTAATGGTTATGTCACTGGACTACCACATAGTCGACTGTGGTTCAAGTCTCAGATCCAGCAGCTTAAAACTCATGCCAGGCGCATGTGCATGCATGTCCAGGAGCCTGAGAAGAAAATGAAGGAGAGGGCAAAAATCTCTCTCTCTCTTTTTTAAATTTAGTTTATTATTATTATTTTTAATTTACTATGGGACACATGCGCTCGCCAGAGAGACGGGGTGGAAAGTGAGATAATGAGCCACTGGGTTAGGACTGGAACCATGGTTGGCATATGGGAGTCCAGCGCCCCAGCCATCAGGCCACCTGCTGGCCCTGCAAAAATCTCTCTTAAAAAGAAAAAAAAAGAGAAAGAAAATCATGCTGGGCATATGTGCATGCATGCCCAAAACCCTAAGAGAGCGGAGGAGAAGGGATTGTGGCATGTCCAGCACCCCCTGGAGTGGGGGGAGTTCTCACTTTCCTTCTCACTGTCTCTCTCCCAAAAGCACATGCATCCTATGGAAAAAAAAAAAAAAAAAAAGAATTGTGTTGTTTTTCCATCTGGGGGGAAAGTATTAGTGGTACTTTTTCGTCTGGAGCCAGAATCAGAATCATTTGTTTTCTAATTGCCAGAGGATTTGTGCAATCATCAGAGAGAAAGAGAGGGAGAGAGCTCCCCCCAGTGGAGCCGGGTCATGCCATAATCCCTTCTCCTTCAGTTCTTCCTCCTGTCGGGTTTTGACATGTATGGACGCGTGCCCTTTTATTTATCTTATTTATTTATTGTTTTTGGAGAGGTTTCTGCTAAAGAGTATGTGCGCTTGCCAGAAAGACAGAGACAGAGAGACAGAAATTGAGAAATCAGTCCCTGGGGGGATGGCCACACTGCAGTCTTTCTCCTCCATTCTCCTCTCAGGATCTTGGGCACGCATACACACATGCCCAGCGTGAGTTTAAGCCACCGGGTCCGAAACTCGAACCATGGTCAACTACACTGGAGTCCAGTGACATAGCGATTAAGACAACTACTGGTCTGGTCCTGACTTGTGCCCTTTCAAGAGAGATTTTTACTGTAGGGCGTGTGTGCTTACTGCAGAGACAGAGAAATATAAAACGAGAAATCAACCCATCCAGCGGGATGGCCACATGACAGTCCCTTCTCCTTCATTCTCCTCTCAGGATCTTGGGCGTGCACACACATGTGCCTGGCATGAGTTTTGAGCTACCGAGTCCAGAATTCAAACGGTGGTCGACTGTGAGAATCCAGCAACGTAACCATTATGTCATCTGCTGGTCCTGCATGCCTATATTTTAAGCCACCAGGGCTGAGACTTGAACCTTGCTCAGCCGTGTCAGATCCAACCTCCTTAACCATTAGACTACAGGACCAGCCCTCAAAGTTGTTGTTTTTTTGTTTTTAATTTTATTATAATTATTATTTTGATTTGACCGGATTAAAAAAGCTAGCCTCCAGGTCCAGGACTCAAACTATGGTCAGCCATATCAGCCATGTGGGAGTCCAGTGTCTTAACACCCACGCCAGACAACTACTGGTCTGGTCCTGACTTGTGCCCTTTCAAGAGAGATTTTTACTGTAGGGCGTGTGTGCTTACTGCAGAGACAGAGAAATATAAAACGAGAAATCAACCCATCCAGCGGGATGGCCACATGACAGTCCCTTCTCCTTCATTCTCCTCTCAGGATCTTGGGCGTGCACACACATGTGCCTGGCATGAGTTTTGAGCTACCGAGTCCAGAATTCAAACGGTGGTCGACTGTGAGAATCCAGCAACGTAACCATTATGTCATCTGCTGGTCCTGCATGCCTATATTTTAAGCCACCAGGGCTGAGACTTGAACCTTGCTCAGCCGTGTCAGATCCAACCTCCTTAACCATTAGACTACAGGACCAGCCCTCAAAGTTGTTGTTTTTTTGTTTTTAATTTTATTATAATTATTATTTTGATTTGACCGGATTAAAAAAGCTAGCCTCCAGGTCCAGGACTCAAACTATGGTCAGCCATATCAGCCATGTGGGAGTCCAGTGTCTTAACAACCACGCCACCTGCCAGCCCCCAAATAGTTTTGACAATGGGCTTTTGGCCATGTGAAAGCATTGCTGATGGTCTGCTTGGGGACACGTTTTTCAGGTGACAGCCAGGGGCTTTGCCCAGTATGAGCTCTTTCAGTCCACTGCCTTGGACGACACAGTTGCCCCATCGCAAACTATGATCACTTTGGATATTTCCTGGAGTCCCGTCGATGAGATTCTCCAAACCCCTCCTCTCTCTTCAGCTGCAACTCTGGTAAGAGTGGGCTGTTTTCCCAGTGGGTGCACGGGGCCCCGAGTGCCTGCACTGCTTGTGTCACACGCTGGCACTGCACACTTCCAGCCCTAGCCATCTCTGGCTGTGAGGCTGGGCAGCGCTGGGAGCTGCTCTTGGCCCTGATGTTGCACTTGGGCAGCCAGTAGGTTTGCCAGGTGAGCGGAACTCTATGGCCCACAGTTCTGCGCTTGGGAAACTTGAGTTTTAAGAAAGCCTCTTGAGTGGGGCCTTAAGTGGAGTCATCAGAGTGACTAATTATCTGCTTTTTTAAGACCACAGATACTGGGAACACATCAAGAATTGCTGTACCGATAACCTGTTCACCCTCCGTTTACACTTTCAGAGCTCTGTCTTAAGAAATAAACAAAAATTTATGTACAGGATGTTCAATGCAGTGACACAGCTTTTTCTAAAACATTAAAAACAGAAGTCAAATATTCAATAAAGACAGATAAGATAGATTTCTGTGATGGGACAGCATACAGTCTTTTAAAATCTTGTTTTAAATTGTCTGTAATAATAGGAAATACTTATTAAACTAAAAAGAAAAATATACCAGATTATATATACAGTAGGATCTCAACTAAGTGGCTTCAAAAACTTGTACCCAGAAACCTGAATATTGATAACAGTGGTTCCCCCCCCAAACTTCATAGGGTTATGGATAATTCTTTATGATTTCTTTTTCCTGTTTTAGGAATTTATGTATATCAACATTCACTTTTTTCTTCTCCACTTTTTTTTTTTTAAGATCTTAATTTTTAAAACTTTGACCTCTAGTGAGAACAGCACTAATTTATTTAGAAGCAGTCAAGTAAATAGATATACTGAGGGATTTATTTTAAGTGTGTGATACTACTGTGTATCATTGGCTCTTGAGATGTATTTCTCCTGCCTCGTCCTCTCGGAAATCCATGGGCAGGACAGGAGAGCACGTGCGAGGGCGATTCCTTGGAGGTGCAGTTGTCTGTGGCCTAGAGCAGACATGATGGACTTCTGAGTTTAGGTTAGTGCGTCCGGGTGGCAGCGTCCGCAGTATCTCTGGGTCAGATTTGTCTGAAGTGATGACTTAAGTTTTCAACTCACTGACACTTCAGGAAATATATTTTTTTATTCTGGATGGTTTTAAATTCAAATAACTGTGACCATTTATACAGAAAAGATGGACTTGCCAGTGAAACTGACAGACTTTGCAAATGTTTTAGAATATTAAAGTGGAATCAGGAGAGCCCAGAGGTCCTTTGACTCATCTTCACCGAGAACTAAAATTTCTCCTTGTAAGTATCCTTTTGGAATTCCTAACTTTCATTCAATCTCGTGTTTTTGTATTTGCTAGTGGGTCTGCAGGTAGCATGGTGGTTAAGGTACTAGGTTTTCACATGGCTGACCGTGTTCGAGTCCCAGACATGACGGCTTGAAAATTGTGTGTGTGCGTGCACACACGCACGCACACGTGGCCTTGGGTGATTTCTCACTTTTCCTTCCTCTCTCTGCCTGTCTCTGGTGAGTCCACATGCTATTTGACAAAAACAAAAAAGTTTCGCTAGTATCAGTTTTACTTAGTATTTTTTGGGGAAGAGAGATTTTTGCTATAGAGTGTGTGCAGTCAGCAGACAAAGATAGATAGAAAGTGAGAAATCACCCCAGTGGGGATGGCCACACCGCATTCCCTTCTCCATTCTCCTTTCGGGATTTTGGGCACGCACGCACATGCACCTGGCATGAGTTTCAAGCCTCCAAGTCTGGGACTGGAATCTCAGTCAGCCATGTGGGAGTCCAGCCACGTAACCATTACACCATCTGCTGGTCTCTCTTTATGTTCTTCAAAATTTGTTTTAAAAATTTATTGCAAGATTTATGTATTCATTAGCTACTCATGGCAGCTTGGCCATCTAATTTTATTCACATGGTACCTGTCCTTCCAGCTTAGGGGAGGATTAGTTCAATACTTAAGAGCTGCTATCATCCACCTCCTCTACTGGAGTGCCTGATTTTTATTCATGTGATGGGCTGCCTTCTGTCCAGTTGGATCAACTGCTGATTTATTCCAAATGCATATATAATCCACTTGTTAATAAGTAGGATTTTGATCGATGCTAAAGATTAATGAGTGTATGTTTTAGGGACTTTTTGTGTCAGTAATTTTAGCTGTACTCCACAAATTGAATCTCAAGAGGGTGCCTCATTTTAATCCAGTAGGGATTCTAAATGTCTTAGCCTGGCATAAGAAGCCAGTTATGATCCAGCTGCTGCCCTCCTTATTTCTTTTTTAAAAAACAGCTTTATTAAGATATAAATTGCATCCATAGCATTGACTCACTTTGAAGTGTACACTTCAGTGGTTTCTGGTGTATTTATGCAGTTGTACAATCATCACCATAAATTTAGAACATTTTCATCACCCCAGAAGGGACCCTGTGCCCGTTTGCACTCACTTTCTACCCCCACTAACCCCCGGCAACCACTAATAGGCTTTCTTGAGTACTTCGTTCCTTTTCATTGCTGAACGACTTCCCCTTGTAGGGATTTGCTGCATTTTACTTATCCATTCATCAGGTGATGGGCATTTTCGTTTCTACTTTTTGTCTGTTACGAATACGAATAATAATGCTGCCATGAACATTCATGTGTCTCTCTGGTGGAGGTGCTGGGTGTTATGGTAACTGCTACCCTTTCCAGGAGCTGTAACCAGTTTCCAAGTAGCTACAGTCTCACAGGCAGTGCAGGAGGTTCCAGTTTCTCTACAGTCTCTCCCACACGTGATACCCTGTCCCATGTCCCATGATACAGCCGTCCCATGGAAATGGAGTGGTGTTTTGTTTTATAGTGAGGTGCGCAAGGAAAGTTACTTATTTATTTTAAGGAATTATTTTATTGAATTTTATTTATTTAAATTTCACCAGAGAGGGACAGAGTAAGAGAGAGAGAGAAAGCAAGTCACTAGGTCTGGGACTACGGGACTTGAACCACAGTCGGTCATGTGGGAGTCCAATGCCTTTAACCACCCCACCACCTGCCGGCCCTGAGAAAGTTATTTTTGACAGAATTTCACCACCTTCTGACCCAGTCTCTCAGTTAAGTAGGACCACAAGAACGTGCCACCACGCCCAGCCTGTATTCGAGATTGGGCCAGAACCAAACCGGACCTCCAGTGCAGCCTCCATCAGGAGACACTCGTGCCACTGCGGCTGGGCCTTTCCTTTTGGTTTCAGTTGACCATTCTGTTAACAACTTGGAGCTCCTTTTTTTCTTTCAAATTTGCTGTAGGGCACGTGTGCTCACCAGATAGAGAAAGAAGAGAGTGAGAAAGCTACCCCCAGGGCGAGTGGCCACACAGCAATCCCTTCTCTTCTATTCTCCTCTCAGGATTTTAGGCACATGTACCTGCCATGTTTTCCAGGCTGCCAGGTCCAGAACTCAAACCAGTGGGCCCTGTGGGAGCCAGAGCCCCTTTTTTTTTTTCTTGTCTTTCTTTTTTGTGGAGAGGTTTTTACCATAAAGAGACAGACAGAAAGCGAGAAGTCATCCCCCCAGGGGGGATGGCCACGCAGCAATCCCTTCTCTTCCATTCTCCTCTCTGGATCTTGGGCACACACGCCTGGCGTGAGTTTAAGCCATCGGATCCGGGACTCGAACCGCAGTTGGCTACATGGGAGTCCAGCGACATAGCCATTATGCTAACTGCTGATCTCCAGAGCTCCTTTTCATGTCTTAGCAGCTCCGCCTCTCTGTTCAGCCTCCTCCAAACCCTGCTTCTACTCCCACTGAACCTCCAGTGCTTGCTGTATTGAGCTTCCGGGTGTCTCCCGTCCTGTCACACACTGTCACTCTCCGACGTGTGCGTCTCAATCAGCATGGTTTGCACGTCTTCCCCTCTTTGCTGGGTAGGCGCTGTGACGTGTGGGCCTGGGCTGATGGCACTGGTCCCTCAGCGTGGCTTGTGCTCTGGGCTGCACAGGACTCTGCACCGCTCTTGTCAGAGGGTGTGTCAGACGTGGTCACCTGTTTCATTGTCCATCTCCTCTGTGAGATCGGGGTGCAGGTCCCTGGCGTGCCTTAAGCGTGAGCACGGGCCCACGTACCTGGTATCTTCACCTCCTGTTACTTTTTCCCTGTTTCTACAAAACTGGCGTAAATAGGCTTTTTCTACTTTTCTCACCTTCTCTTGAAAGCTTCTGTTTCAGAACCCTTACTGTGGGCCGTCATGCTTGCTTTTTGTTTTTTTATGATCAATTATCTAATTTGGTTCTTGGCAAGAAATTTAGAACACCAATTTGTGAGGATAAACTCCATTTGTAAGGGCAAACACAGATTGCAGGTAGCACTGGAGCTGAGGAGCAGCTTTGATTTTGGTAAATTTGCGAGTCCACAGCTTTCTGACCAACCTCGTGCTGCTCTGTCATCTCGTTTCTCCTGTGTCGAAGATCTCTCCTTCCTGGTATTGGAGCTTCCGCAGCTTCTTTTTCTTGAACTAAGCATTGGTAAAGTTCTTTGGAATTTTTACTTTGCTCATATCAGTTTTTGTGGAGGTGGCAATGACACATTTCTTTTTTTTTTTTTTAGAGGTTTTTGCTATAGGGCACTTGCGCTCGCCAGACAGACAGATAGAAAGCGAGAAATCACCCCCAGGGGGGATGGCCATGCCGCAGTCCCTTCTCCTCCATTCTCCTCTTGGGATCTTGGGCACACACGCACATGCACCCGGCGTGAGTTTAAGCCACTGGGTCCGGGATGCGAACCGCGGTCGACTATGTGGGAGTCCAGCAAAATAGCCATTACGCTAACTGCTGGTCCCGTCAATGATACATTTCTGATGCGTTTTACACAGTGGAACTTGATTGAGGACCAGTGGACCAGTCACAGGTAGCAAGCCACTGCTCAGCTGCTTCAGGAAAACCACTGTCTTGCCTCTGTGGCGCCCAGTGAGGATGATCAGAATGGTCCCAGGAGTGATGCTGGCTCGCAGCTTTCTCACTTGCTGACTGGAGGGTTTTTTGCCATGGCTCAACATCTTTTCAAGGCACATCTTCAGTAGGATAATACCTAGGCATTTTGTGCAGTTTTACCACCCAGGTACCACCATTCTTGTCCCCACCAACTGGCTCTGTGACAGTGGCCAGAACCTTCTCCTTTTTCTTTTCGATCCTGGGTTTAGTGGCCGAGTATTTCCTCTCATACGCAGCCTTCCTGGAATACGTGGCTGACCGGGAGTATCTGCTGATACTGGGTTCTGGCTGCAATGGGGCTTCCCCTTCTTGGGCTTTTTAGCATTGGGGTCACCCTTTTTAACCGTGCCACTGGCATCAGCCTTCTTGGCTTCAGGTTTTTTCTCCTTAGGATCCTGCTTCACAGCTTTTTCACCTGCCATCTTGTGTAGTGGGAAGAGAACAAAACTCTCCCCTCATTCTTTTCACCACGTTGCTCCCATCTCCCTCCACGGCCCCACAGAGAGCTTATCCACTCAGAGATGTGACTGGTGACTTTATGAGTGAATTGCAGACTCCCGTCTTTAAGCTGATGCCAGTTCCTATCTACACAACTTCACCAAATTATTTCCTACTTTGGTAGAATGCTGTTGCCTCCAAGTCACTATATCCAAAGGGAAACTCGATTTCTTCTCCCGACTAGATTCCCTTGCAGGGCCCCCATTTCTGTCTATTTCCACTGTCCCTTCTGTCACCCCATCTAGACCCATATACTTTATTTTGCCAAAAGCTATTTCTGCCCCTACTTCCTGCCCCAGCCAGAAGCTGCCGCTGCTGTGCGCCCTCCTTTGTTTTGGCCACGTGCTGAGAGCTCGTGAATGGAAGTGCTGGTTCAGCCCAAAAGCACGGCTGTTTGACGCGAAGGTCTGCGCTCTGTGACGCTCTGCCTTGTCCATCGGCACACTCGTGCGTGAGCATGTGACCACAGTCTCCGAGTTCAGTCCCTGTATTTCACAATAAGAAGAATTTTCCTTTTATTCTAAAATATACTTCTTTCGTTCACTCTGTCTTACATACTCTCCTTTTCCTACTTTTTAGAAAATTTTTTTCTTTTTAGAAATTTTTAACATATTTATTTCATCCCATGAGAGAGACAGAAACATAACATCCCTAACAAGATCTTTTTCTTTTCTTTTTTTTTTGAAGAGGTTTTTGCTATAGGGTGCATGCACTTGGTGTAAAGACAGAGAGACAGAAAGTGAGAAACCACCCCCCGGGAGGATGGTCACACCACAATCACTTCTCCTCCATTTTCTTCTTGGGATCTTGGGCACGCATGCACAGACCCCCAGAGTGAGTTTAAACCGCCGAGTCCAGGACTCAAACCATAGTCAACTATGTGGGTGTCCAGCGACATAACCTTTATGCCATTTGCTGGTCCCAGCCCCCAGCAAGATCTTGACATCACACTAAGCCCAGCTTCACCCAGCCATGGGCACGTGCATTCCCACTCATCAGGGAGGTCTCTGGACACAAACCCAGAACTTTCCTCGGTGGGTCAGCCTTGAGAAGTGTCGAGTGTTACCACTGAACCACTGTCCCGCCTCTTTTCCTTTTGTTCCTTTGCATCTCTCTCACTTTGTCCTAGTTAGAGCCTTAGCACCTCCTTCTCGGACCACTCAACAAATGATCATTTATTGCTTCTCTGTTACGATCTTGGGCAGGGCCAGTACGTGTGCTTTGAGACCATCTCACACATGTCTTGCCCGCCCCCAACTAAATGCCTAGGTGCTCCGATAGCCTAGTCATCGTGACGCCAGAAATCACCAGGTTGTGGGAAGTCATGACACGTTTTCCCATAGGAAAATATGTCATGGCTCTCCTGATGACCTAATGCCTTCGCATCTTTCCAAAGACCTTCTGGGAGTGGAGAATGGCATCGCTTCTATTGAGAACCATTGTTCTTTCTCTTTCTTGAAATCCATCTTGGGTGCTTCAACGGGAATTCTTAATTACTTGATGACATCATTTTTCTAGACAAAAGTCAGCAGTGGCTCCTGTGTGAAACATAAAGCCTTTTTACGCTGTATGCACCTCGGTGTTCTAGCCCCTATTCCTTGTAGTGTTTTTTCCTTGCCAGAAAGTGTATTTGCCGGGAGTGGGGGTGGGGGAGAGGGAGAGAGCACCGTCCAGTGGGGCCTCATGCTGCAGTCCCTTCTCCGTTTCTACATCCTGCTGACATTTGGGGCACACATGCGCACGGGCCTGGCATGGTTTTCAAGCTGCTAGGGTTAGAACTTGAGCTGTGAAGTTGGCCCTGTGGAATCTGGCTCCCTTAACCAGAAGCCCTTCCTGTGCTCCTATTTCTCAGCCTCGCTGGGGTGTTTTCTCCACCCTGGGTGGGATTATCCTGCCCCGTTCATCCTCGTCCATGCTCCCGGTCTGCTCTGTAGCGATGGTGTCCACATCTGAGGTGCAGCTGAAGGAAGCTGCTTCGGGACCAGACCGGCAGCCTGGGTCTTGAGTCCCCTGTACACTGGTGCTCCTGGCATCATAGTTGAGAATGCCATCCTCTGAATCACACCACCAGATGTATCCTGGCACTGTCAGTGACCAACTGAGTGACTGGGCACGCTTCCTAACCTCTCAACCTCGCAGTAATATCTACTTCATAAAGTTTTGTTAGAATTAAGTAACATAGAGACCAGCAGTTAGTGTTGTGGCTATGTCATTGGATTCCCATGTAGTCTATCACGGTTTGAGTACTGGACCCAGTGGCTTAAACTCACACCGGGCACATGTGTGTGCGTGCACAAGATTCTGAGAGGAGAATGGAGGAGAAGGGATTGTGGCGTGGCCATCCCCCCTGGGGGATTATTTCTTGCTTTTGTCTCTCTGTCTTTCTGGTGAGCGCACATGCCCTATAAGCAAAACCCTCTCAAAAAAAAAAAAAAAAAAAGAATTAAATAACATATTGCTTATAAGGCACTTCCACAGTGCCTAGTGTGTGATAAACACTTAAAATGTGTTACAGTAATTAGTACTATTAAAAATAAATTCTTATTTGTTAAACTATGTTTTCTGCTAATTAGTGTTTGGTTTTTTAATCTCCTGTAGGTTTTGGCTGATGGTTTGAGGACGGGTGTGACGGAATGGCCTGAGCCTCTGGAAGTAAAATCTGCTGTTGAACTCGTGCAGGGATTTCTGAATGGTGGTTGTTTTCATAGCACAATCTTCACATTGATTGTTTTTCACTGAGAATTTATACTTGCTATATTTAACTGTGTTGTCTTTTTAAAATTGAGATTTTCTTTGGTCGGGATATATATATAAAACTATGAGGTCTGTTATAGTTAGAGGAACAGCTTTTGTTCTGAAGTGCTCATTGTAAAGATCTAAGTAACTCTAAAAGTTATGATTTGACCAGAGAGAGAGAGAGAGAGAAAGGGAAAGTGAGAAAGCAAGCTGCCAGGTCCAGGACTTGAACCTTGATTGGCTATGTGGGAGTCCAGTGCCCTAACCACCATGCCACCTGCCAGCCCCAGAAGTTAGTAAGATTTGATTTAAATTTATAACAGTCATATCTGAGGCTGTAGGAAAGGAGGGCTAGAATAGTAACCTTCGAGGGCTTCCCATGTGCCCGATGCCATGTCAGAGGTGTCCTCATTACGTCGTATGTCCCCACCTCCCACCTGATGGGCATCCATTAGCTCCATTGAAGAATTCAGTGAGTTGCTAACATCTGTAACTATGCTGCTTCTACCCCCGTTTGCTCGTTAAGAATAAGGTTAGAATGGAAATCATTTTGAAGGCAAAAATATTAAAACTTGACATTTTTTTTAGACTTAAATAAGCTGGACGGATTTGGTGATTCTACAAAAAAAGACACAGAGGTAAGTGATAATCGTCAGGTAGAAATGGGCTTTGACGTAACTATTGAAATGTGGTTGTACTGTCTTTCACGCCGTACCATTTCAGGTTAATCTGGTCTAGTCGAAGCACCATCTGGGGATACTTTTACTAGTTTTTAATGTCGGCACTGGTGATTGTTTTCCTTAAGAACTGGTAAATATTTTTAAGGACAACTAATATGTAATAAAATTAGTTGCTCAGTTGCAGAGAAGTAGACAGAATAAGTTAATATACTATGAGATGGTATTGCTGTGCTGTACTACTATACTGCAAGATGATTCCTTACTATGTCACAATATGGTATGAAATCAAGTGAGATGTGTTATTTGTTAAATAGGAAAATGGAGACAGGTAATGTAATAAATATTTTAACATGAAAGGAGAGACGAATGCTTGATTTTAGGCATTATAATGGTTTTAAAACTTTAATATGAGAAAGCGTGCACACATGCTCAGAGAGAGACAGAGACAAGAGAGAGCGTGCGCCCAAGTACACATACCCCTCCAGTGGGCTTGGTCACCCTGCAGTCCTCCCCCCTCTAGTTCTGCCTTCCGTCAGGATCCAGGCACTGCCATGCACCCACCCCTCTCCACACATGGAACCTGTAGGGCTGGGATTTGAACTGTGATTGGCCACATGGGATCTGGTTTCCTCTGCTCCACGCTTAACTGCCATGCTACAGGGAAACCAATTTTCAGGGTCCAGTTTCTCACTGTCTATTGATGTGTATCTTTTCATGAATGAAGTTGTAGAAAATGTGTCCACATCTGTCTTTGTGTGTGTTCATGAGTCCACAGTTTCCCAGAGCATTTGGAAGCTAAAACTATTTCATTTTTTAAAAATATATACACCTGGGGCCAGCTAGTGGCATAGTGGTTACGGTGGCTAGATTTCACATGACTGACTGCACAGTTCGAGTTCCAGATCTGGCACTTTGAAAAACATTCTGGGTACTTCTGTGTGCCTGCCCAAAATCCCAGCAGGAAATTGGAGGGGTGCCATGACTATCCCCTGAGGGGTGCTTTCTCATTCTCTCTCTCTCTCTTCCTCCAGTGAGCGCACACTCCCTATAGTAAATTAAAAATATATATATGGTGTGTGTGTGTGGTGTATACATATACATACAGAAATGGAGTGGTGTCTGAAGCATGCTTCTTTTTCAGACAGTGAAGCATGATGCTGCTGCAATCGATAGGTCCCTGGAGTGCTTCACAGTGCGGGGCGATCTTGATTTTGCTGAGCAGCTGTGGTGCAAAATGAGCAGTAGTAGGTATCTGTTGTGACCTAATTTTCCCTGGTGTTTCTCTCCGTTTTTTTAGGTTTTTGCCGTAGGGTGCATGCACTCACCAGAAAGACAGAGAGAGAGAGACAGAGATAGAGAGAGGGAAAGTTAGAAATTATCCTCCATTGGGCATGGCCACCCCGCAGTCCCTTCTCCATTCCCTTCTTGGAATTTTGAGTAGCACACGTACCTGGTGATTTTCAAGCCACCGGGTCCAGGACTTGAACTGTGTACAGCGCCTTAACCACTATGCCACTTGCTGGCCCCTTTCCTTTTATGTGTAACTAAGGTTACTATTTAAATCTCTAGGAGAGAAACCTGTGTGTACTGCTAGTCTTCTGTGGAAGTCTGATTCCTGTTTTATCGCATTGATTTCTAGCAATGCACTGGCACATTCTGCTTAAAATTTGTATAAGGTGATTCGTATAATCCATTCCTTTTTCTAAAAATGTTTGCCATAAGGATTGTGCACTTGCCAGAGACAGACAGAGAGAGGGAATCTGAGAAATCGCTGTGGCCATGCTGCAGTTGATTCTTTTGGGATTTGGGGCACATATGCACACAGGCCTGGTGTGATTTTCAGATCACCAGGTCAGGGACTCGGAAGCGTAGTCAGCCATATGGGAATCTAGTGCCTTAACCCCCATACCACCTGCCAGCCCCTGTAGAATCCATCCCTGTCTCCTGCTTTGTAAAGTACCATCATGTACCATGTAAGGATGTTTTGGTCAACAGTGAACTATATATATAGTGATGGTCCAGTAAAATTATTAGAAAAAAGAAAATATAGTTTTTATATTTTACTAAATTATTTTTTTTTAATGATCTGGGTTTGATTTCATTCTTTAGAAATGCACTAAGGGAAAGTAGGTGGAATACTGTTAAGGCACTGGATCCCATCTAACTGACTCCTTGGTTTGAATCCTGGACCCAGCAGCCTGGAAATCATGCTGGGCTCATTTGTGTGTGTGCCCAGAATCCTGAGAGGAGAGCACGGGGAAGAGATTGTGGCAGAGCTATCCCCCTGGAGGATGATTTCTCACTTTCCCTCTGTCTCTTTGTCTCTCTCTGGTAAGTGCATGCACCCTATAGCAAAAAAATCTAAAAGAAAAGAAAAAGAAATGCATTAAATTTCTTTCTCCTCATTTGATTTCTTTCCCATTTTCTCATCCATCAAGTACAAATCCTTATATTCTACTTTGAGTATCCTAAAGATTAACGACATGTTTGATCTGCAGAAATACCATGAGAATAATGTGTCACCTTGTTTTCCCAGGTGTGGTTTCCTATCAAGACGTGGTGAAGTGCCTCACTCTGGTCATCCAGAGTCTGCAGCGTGGTGACATACAGCCATGGGTAGGTTTACACTCGGCACTAGAGCATGGTGCTCTCCGCAAGCTGCCCGAGTCTGAATGCCACTCTGCTCCTTTCTTTTTTTGTTTAGAAAGAATTAGTTTATTTAATTTTATTTATTTATTTAGATTTGACCAGAGAGAGACAGAAAGTGAGAAAGAAAGCAAGCCACCAGGTCTAAGACTTGAACTGTGGTCGGCACTGTGGGAGTCCACTGCCCTTAACCACCATACCACCTGTCGGCCCCAGCCACACTGCTACTTTCTAGCTGCGTAAACTTGAGGCAGGTTCCTGTTACTCCTCTGTGCCTCAGTGTCCTCATGCGCGAAGTGGAGGAGGGGCATTGCCCACCTCACAGTGTTGTTTCAGGGTTGACTAGCTTAATTCATGTCGGGCACCTCATGCTGAGCTCAGTTACGTGCTCAGCGTGTATCACCATGACTGATGTCGTCGTTAAGTCTTGTGGTGACTGAGCGTCTCATATACTTCTTTTTTTTAATTGATTAATTAATTTATTTTTATTATCATAATTTTGTTTATATTACATTGAATTGCATATAACTTTACAGTGTATTACATTACTTTTTCAAAAGAGATTGCCATGCATGTCAGTCAATACAGAGACATTAAATATCTTTTCATTGTTTTTTTCCGATTATTATTATTATTATTATTATTATTATTATTATTATTATTATTATTATTATTATTATTATTATTATTATTATTATTATTATTATTTTGGGGGGAACCAGCAGTTAGCGTAATGGCTATGTCACTGTACTCCCACATAGTTGACTGCAGTTTGAATCCCGGACCCGCTGGCTTAAACTCACGCCGGGCGTGTGTGCGTGCATGCCCAAGATACCGAGAGGAGAATGGAGGAGAAGGGATTGCGGCGTGGCCATCCCCCCGGGGGTGATTTCTTGCTTTCTATCTCTCTGTCTCTGTCTGTCTGTCTGGGAATGCACACGCCCTATAGCGAAAAACCTCTCCAAAAAAAAAAAAAGGAAAGAAAAGATTAAATTTAAATACCCTCATTCATATGGGGTCATTGGAAAAGTCATAATGCATTTTAGCATATTAAAACATGAAAAAAAATATGGTATGACTTTTCTGACAACCCAATACTAGTAAAACTTTGTAATTGATCCCAGTGTCCCTTCTTAGTGGAATGTCTAAATAAGTAATGATAGAGCCACTTAATGGCATATTTAATATTTGCTAAAAGTGATGCTGACACCTTATCTGGAGAAATATTTACAATATTCAGTAAAAAGAAATTGTTTAACAATGTACATTTTGTGGCTGTGTGGTGGTTTAAGGCTTGGGACTCCTATGTGGCCGACTGTGATTCAAGTCCCACACATGACAGCTTGAAAAGCATGAGTGCCCAAAATCCCAGGAGAATGGAGGAGAAGGATTGCAGTGTGGCCATCCTCCTTGGGAGGTGATGTCTCACGTTCCTGCTCTGTCTCTCCGCAAGTGCATACACCCTATGGCAAAAACCTTAAAACAACCAAAAATCAAATGTACATTTTGGAAAGAAAAATCTGGAAAACAGATATGTTAAAATCTTTTTTTAAAGATTATTTATTCAATTTGATTTATTATTTTTAAATTTGCTATAGATCAAGTGCACTTATGAGAGAGAGAGAGAGGAGAGGAGAAGAGGAGTGGAAGGGAGGGGCAGGGAGGGAAAGTGAGAAAACAAGCCCCCACTTCCGGGACTTAAACCACAGTTAGCCATGTGGGCATCCAGTACCTTAACCACCATACCACTTGCTGGCCCTAGATATGTTAAAATCTTTTTTAAAAAAGAATTATTTCTTTATATAATTCCATTTGTCATTGTTTTTAATTGACCAGAGAGAGATAAAGAGAGAAAAAGGGAAAGTGAGAAAGCGAGTCGCCAGGTTTGGGAATCAAACTGATCGTCCGTGTAGGAGTCCAGTGCCCCAAACACCGTGCCACCTGCCAGCCCCAGATATGTTAAAATCTTAATAGTAGTCACTTCCGGTGAAAGAGTTACAATGACTTTTCCTATTACATTATGCATTTCTGTAATTTATGAATTTTCCACAGTGAATTTGTGCTTTTTTTTTTCCCTTTAGATTTTTACTCTAGGGTGTGTGTGCTCGCTGGGGAGAGACAGAGAGGGAAGGTGAGAAATCCCCTCTGGGGGAATGGCCACACCACAGTCCCTTCTCCGCTCTCCTCTTGAGATTTTGGGCATACATGCACACAATGCCTGGTGAGATCCAGCACTTTAACCATGACACCACCTGCTGGCCCAAATCTATGCTACTTTTCAACCAAGAAAAAGTAAAAGGATTCTTCACTTAATAGGAATTATTTTAGATGATGCGGCTGCCAGTTCACGACTAAAAGTTAAAAACTTTGTGGGTATGAACAGAGCCGCACTGCTATAGGTATAGCTCTGCCTAGCTGCACATGAGCTATACCAGGCCGTTTAGCGTTTGCCATTGATTTGTCCTCTTTAGAATTCTGTGTTTGGGAGATGTTTACAGGTAACCTTAAGTTCAGTGAGTGCAGACAGTGAGACAGCATATCTAAAACACAGGCCCAGCTGTGGTAGTGCTCAGGTAGTGTCACTGCTTGGGCGGCCAGGGACCTGATAGACTCGGGTTCAGTTCCTGCGCCGACCTGAATGTGCCCAAGCAGAGATCACAGCGAGCCTGGGAGAGGCAGAGAGAGACAGGCAGGCAGGCAGGCAGGCAGGCAGACAGAGAGGAGGTATTTTTGACAGGATCTCACCACGTCAAGATCAAGATCCTCCTGACCCAGCTTCCCTGTAGCTAGGAACACAGGCGTGCCTCTTCATGCCCAGCACAACTAGGCTGG
Source organism: Tupaia belangeri chinensis (assembly GCF_000334495.1). Classification (NCBI taxonomy): domain Eukaryota; kingdom Metazoa; phylum Chordata; class Mammalia; order Scandentia; family Tupaiidae; genus Tupaia; species Tupaia belangeri. The sequence continues at coordinate 2,703,637 of NW_006159876.1, read as the reverse complement.
GCCAGGACTGGGTTTTGTGCATGACGTTAGCCATTGTGTAGTGGAACCCTCTTGTTTGGGCCATGGTGTTAGGGTCACTGATGCTTTTTTAAACATTCTTTAAAGAATTATTTATTGATTTCCATTTGTTGTTGTTGTTTTTCTTTAATTTGACCAGAGAGAGAGAGAGAAAGGGAAAGTGAGAAAGCAAAACATGAAGTCTGGGATTTGAACCACCGTTGGTCATGTGGGAATCCAGCGCCTATAACCACCACGCCACCTGTTGGCCCCACCGATGCTTTTTAATTTGCAAAGTGTCAAGTGAAGGTGTTGGATATCAGACAGTAACAAAACTCTGTGACACACGTGTGACTGTTGAGCAAGAGGGGGTTTGATTTTCTGCAGCAACAGATTCTTGGCGTCAGTGATTTTTGGAAAAATTAGCGCTTAAATCAGCCAGGAAGAGTGAGAATTTCCAGGCGTAAAGCTTAAGGGGACCAACTCTGACTTCTCACTGGTGGAATTATATCCAGAAGTGATAAGTTTAAATCCTTAGTCGCTTTGGACTTAACAAACAAATGAGGTAAAAATGGCTTTTAGAAGCTGACGCATTTGTAGCTTAGGGCTCTTGTTGATACAATTTATAGTCCAGGAGACTAAGAAATCAAGCTCATAATTTTTAACTTACAGCTAGTGCATTTTGCTGCTCTGTTGCTTATTGGAGTTATTTGCATTTATATTTATGGCTTTATTAAATGTTCTTATTCGCAGCTCCACAGTGGCAGTAACAGTTTACTGAGTAAGCTCATCCATCAGTCTTACCACGGAGCCATGGGTGCAGTTTCTCTCGGTGGGACCATTTCAGTCCAAATGCTTCTGGAGATTGGCTTGGACAAACTAAAGAAAGATTATATCAGTTTTTTTATAGGTAAGTTCCTTTCCCAGCTCAAGATCACAAGGTCTATCGCAGTTATCAGCCCTCTGTCGCCTCACAGCTCACTTCTTGCCCTAGTCATCTGTAGTCCTGGCCTTGCACTTGGGAGACAGACATTGCCCTTCTTTGGACTGTGGTTTCCTTCTCAGTGAAGATGTTAGATTAAATAATAAAACCATGATTTTTGTTTGTTTTTAATTCAAATATTTGAGAGTCTATGCGGTTAGTATAGTAAATGAAAGGCTTTTATATGAAGTGCTCTCTTAATACCCCACACCTGGCTGTTTGTATTGGGACAAGCTGTTTAAGAATAAGCACTAGTTGGACCAACAGTTAGCATAATGGCTATGTTGCTGGACTCCCATGTAGTCAACCATGGTTCGAGTCCCAGACCCGGTGGCTTAAACTCACGCCAGGCGCATGTGCGTGTGTGCCCAAGATCCCGAGAGGAGCATGGAGAAGAAGGGATTGTGGCGTGGCCATCCTCCCTAGGGGGGTGATTTCTAGCTTTCTGTCTCTCTGTCTTTCTGGCAAGCACATACGCCCTATAGCAAAATCCTCTCCAAAAAAATAATAAATTTTTAAAAAAATAAGACTAGTATACATTTATGATCTAACATGCCTATAAATTAGACTTTTTTTCTTTTTTTAGTTTTGCTACAGGATATGTGTGCTTGCAGAGACAGAGAGAGAGAGACAGTGAGGAATCACCCGTGAGAGGGGATATCTATGCTGCATCCCTTCTCCATCCTCCTCCCGTGATCTTGAGCACACTACACATACGTGCCCAGCGTGATTTTCAGGCAGCAGGACCTGGGACTCAAACTGTGAAGTCAGCTACTTGGAATCCAGTGGCTTAACCTCCATGCCACCTGCTGGCCCAGAGATGTGACCTTTTTGGAGGAACTAGTTAGCCTGACCATCTCTTTTATATATGAACTATGAATGATCTTACTTAGGTTCCTCAGCATGTAATACACAGAACTTAAAAACTTATGCGTGTGTATTTATTTTGTTCTAAATAGGTCAAGAACTTGCATCTTTGAACCATCTGGTGAGTTTATTTTATTTGTTTATTAAAAGGTTTTTGCCTTAGGGCATGTGCACTGAGATGGGGAGACAGACAGTGAGCGATAAAGTGAGAAATCACCCCCTGGGGGGATGGCCATACCACTGTCCCCTTCTCCATTCTCCCAGGATCTTGGGCACACACACACGTGCCCAGCCTGAGTTTCAAGGCACCAAGTCCGGGACTCGTATGGTAGTTGGCCATGTGGAAGTCTAGCTGCTACAACATCCAGTGGCCCCCTAACGTTTGTCTTGTTGTTGTTTTTGTTTGTTTGTTTGTTTGTTTGTTTGTTTGTTTGAATTCAGTTATTCTGCCTGTAATTACTAAGTTAATACTTGTAATATGGCAGCCCAAGTCCTAGGTCTTAGGAAATAGCTAGGTAAGACAGTTACCGGTCTCGCTGTGTTCCTGCCTAATAAGACCAGAGCAGTAGTTTTCGCAGTGCCACTTCTCATTCGCTGTAAGCTCTTGAAGCTGATGTATTGCTGCATCCTGCTTAAGGTGGTATTATCACAACTCTTCATCTAGAATGGCTAGGGAATGCCTTTTCTTTTAAGGAATTATTTTATTTAATTTTTTAAAAAATCTATTCATTCATTTATTTTAATTTGACTGGAGAGGGACAGGGTAGGGAGGGGGAAGGGAGAAAGCAAGCCACCAGGTCCAGGACTTGACCCGCCATGGGCCTTGTGGGAGTGTCCAGTGTTTCACCACCACACCACCCTATGGTCCCCGGGAATGCCTTTTTTGATAGGTCCTGTAAAGGATTGTTTTCTTTTTTTTGTTTTTTGTTTTTTTTTTTTTTGAGAGAGAGGGGTTTTTGCTATAGAGCACATGCGCTTGCCGGACAGACAGAGAGACAAAGAGATAGAGAGTGAGAAATCACCCCCCGGGGGGATGGCCACCCCTTCTCCTCCATTCTCCTCTCAGTATCTTGGGCACACACACACGTGCCTGGCGCGAGTTTTTAAGCCACTGGGTTCGGGATGCGAACCGCGGTCGACTACATGGGAGTCCAGCGACATAGCCATTATGCTAACTGCTGGACCCAAGGATTGTTTGTTTTATATTCCCTTGATCTTGATCCATTTATTGAGTTGTCAGAAAAGTCATGATGCATTTTTGCATAGAATCACATAGAAAAACATATCATGGCTTTTCCCGAGACCTGATATATTGCATTGGGAGGATTATTTTCCAAAGAATTGATGGTGCTATTTAGTGTATTGATTTAAGAGATATTTGTGGATCCCTGGTCGTCATTATGAGCTTCGTTATATTTCTCTAGTGCGTTGATTTAGAAATTTCAGAAAATTGAGCTGCATCTATACAGATCTTTAACATTCATTGGAAGATCCTTTTGCAAATGAATTTATAGTATCAACTCATTTGTCATTTATCTTTTACAAATATACAGTGGAAAAACTAGCTGTGTTTATTATGCAAAATAAGACTCAGCTGGATTCTTTTGAAGTTAATTTTTTCTATTCTAATTTTAGAATTTAAAGTGTTATTATTAAAAGTACATATTTTGGGGCACCAGAAGTTGGCATAATGACTACGTCGCTGGACTCCCATGTAGTTGACTGTGGTTTGGGTCCCTGACCTGGTGGCTTAAACCCATGCCGGGTGTGTGCGTGCATGCCCAAGATCCCAAGAGGAGAATGGAGGAGAAGGAAATATGGCATGGCCCACCCACCCTACCGGGGGGTGATTTCTCACTTTCTGTCTCTCTGTCTCTCTCTGTCTTTCTGGCAAGTACACACACCTTATAACAAAAACAAACCAAAAAAGTACATATTTTTGGTAGAAACAGGCTTTAGCAAGAAAAGCTTTTATATATGTTACATATGTGACAGTGGCGGACCTGCTGAGTAGAGATTTGGTATTTTTATACTTTTTTTTTTAATTTAGGAAAAAAACTGTTTTTCTTCCTTTTTTTGTTTTGGGAAGGTTTTTGCTATAGGGTGCGTGTGCTCTCCAGAAAGAGAGAGACAGAGAGATAGAAAGTGAGAAATCACCCCCTAAGGGATTGGCCACGCTGCAATCCTTCTCCATTCTCCTCTTGGGATCTTGGACCCGCATGTACACACGCCCAGTATGAGTTTAACCCACCGGTCTGGGACTTGAACCACTACATGGGAGTCCAGTGACATAGTCATTATGCTAACTGCTGTTCCCCCACCTACCGGTTTATCATGGATTATTCCCTTAGGATGTTTTCTCAGGCATGGTATTGGAAGATCTGAGCATATTTATTAACATGCATGGCCAAATTTCTTTTCCAGGCCAAATTTCTCTTCCTGGAAAAGAAATTGTACCAATTTATACATAATATTTGATGGCAAAGTTTGTCAGTATGCTTCCTTAATTTCTTGGTACTTTGGGTTTATGATCTATTGGGTTGTCAGAAGTCATGGCACATTTTTCCATAGAAAAGCAGAAAAAATATGACTTTTCCGACAACCCAGTGTTTTTAGAAATGGGTACATCCATCAAGCGTATTGGGTGAAGACTCATCTTGCAGATCTGCGGTCCGTTCTGTTGGAGGACGTGGTGGGTGGCGTGGGTTACCCACACGGGCTCCCTGGGTGGAGCCATTCTGTGAGAGTACGTATAATGAGGTGCATTCTCTAGACATTCTCAGCGATGATGTTACTTACAGTTTGGAAAATAGCGTTGAAGGATCGCTCAGTGGTTAAACGCTGTGCAGAGGAAGCCCCTCCCACATGGCCAGTTAAGGTTCAAGTCTGGCCCTGGCGACCTACAAAACATAGCGGACACTTGTGCACATACCTAGCATCCTGGCAGGGTGAAGAATTGGAAGGAGGATTGCCGTGTGACCAGGCTGTGATGGGAAGTGCTTTCTTTCCCTGTCTCATGTGCATAGATACACCCTCTGGCATTAAAAAGAAAAAAAAAAGTAACACTGAAAGGTGGTAATTCCTTTTTTTTTTTTTTAAAGAATTATTTTACTTAACTTTATTTATTTATTTACTTACTTACTTTTTAATTTGACCAGAGAGGGACAGAGTGATAGAGAGTGAAAAAGAGAAAGTGAGAAAGCAAGCCGCCAGGTCCAGAACTTGAACCGCAGTTGTCCATGGGGGAGTCCAGTGCCTCTAACCACCATGCCACCTGCCAGCCCTGAAAGGTGGTGATTTCTATGTATCTGCCTCCTCTGTCTTTTCCTCCCTGTTATTAGACACCCAGACTTAGACGTATGGGCATAGCCATATTCCTTCCAAACACTCTCCTCCTCTAAGTGTCTCTTCTGCTTATCTTTTTATTTATTCCAGGAATACTTCACTTCCCCATCAGTAGACATCCAAGAACAGGTTTACCGTGTTCAAAAACTCCACCACATTCTAGAAATACTAGTCAGTTTCATGCTTTTCATTAAGCCTCAACATGAACTCCTCTTTTCTTTAACACAGTAAGTACTTTCATATTGTTTATTTACACAGAAGTGTTTTCTTCCTCTTCTGAAATAACTGCAGCCACAATGTGTACGATTTTTATTGCCAGGTAGGATAGACCTGTTCACCCTGTCTCCACGGTAGCAGGGTTCTAAGTCAGTGTTCTAGAAAAGGCAGACTCTGGAGTCCAACAAAACTAGATTTAAACATCGGCTGTCATGCACCTTCCTTGGCAAGCTTCCTTCCACTGTTATCTCACCTGTAGGAAAGGTCTTGTAACCTCACGTGGGTGTTGTAAGGATTAAATGTCGTCATGTATAAAAGGAACCTGACACTTAATAGGTGCTTGGTAAATATGAGTTGTCTCCCTTCCTGCATCTCTTAATAAGTTTGGATCAAATCAGTCACTGCCAGCCCCCCATACAAAAATCAAGCAGAATCAAATGGTATTACTAGACCTCTGTCAATAGCACTGTTGTAATTAGTTTTGTTTTTTTTTTTTTAAGAATTACTTATTTTATTTGTTATTGTTATTTTTAAATTTGACAAGAGAGATAGAAAGGGAAAGTGAGAAAGCAAGCCGCCAGGTCCGAGACTCAAACCATGGTTGGCCATATGGGAATCCAGCGCCTTTAACCACCACGCCACCTGCCGGCCCCTGCTGTAATTAGTTTCTATCAGGTTGATTAAAGACAGTTTGGAATAATCCTCAGATACGGACTGCGCTTTATTTGAGGCCTCACATGAAATAAATGAACGGTTGCCTTTTCTGAAACTGAATTTGCTTTAGTTGTGAAAGGGAAAATTTGAAATTGTTATTATTTGTAGGACCTAAAAGATTTCTTTTTTCTGGGGTCACATGGTCAACTCTAGTTCGAGTCCCAGACCCGGTGGCTTGAAAATTATACCAGATTTTGGGACCAGCAGGTGGTGTGGTTAAGTCATTGTATACTCACATAGCAGACAATGGTTCAAGTCTTGGACCTGGTGGATTGCTTTCTCACTTTCCCTCTCTTTTTCTCTTTCTCTCTCTGTGTTTCTCTCTGGTCACATTTTTAAAATATAAATTAATAAATAAATAAGTTAAATAATTCTTAAAAAGAAAGAAAAAAGATTACACCAGACGCATTTGTGTGTTGTGTGCCCAAGATCTCAAGAGCACAACAGAGAGGGATTGTGGCATGGCCATCTGTCCTGGGGTGTGATTTCTCACATTCTCTCTCTCTGTCTTCCTCTGTAAGAGAAAGATACATGCCTGAAGGCAAAAGCCTTAAAAAAAAAATTAAAAAAAAAGAATTCTTTTTTCTATCTTACTTACTTAAATATAAGTAATATAAATGAACTGAATTAATTCTCCAGATTCTAAAAACCTCAGAAGCTGTATCTTTGTCTTGCTTTGGCTACAAGCTGAAGTTTTTCTCTTTCTGATCCATTTTTACCATGCAGCCTTTATTTGGATGTAACTTAAATATATTTTATATTGAGAAATATGTCTACTAATAATTTTTAAGTTAATGAGATTTCCTTTCAAAGAGAACATAACCTAAGTTGGTGGGATGTTTTATTTGTTTTTTATTTTCATGGCTCTAAAATTACTCTTTTGCTTGGTGTTGTGGTCAGTAGTACTCAGTAAGATATTTCCCTTATGAACTAAAAACTACCAGAAAGCCTTTCAAAAATCTCTTTTTTTCAAAAGCAGTTTTTATTTTTTAGATCCTGCATCAAATATTATAAACAAAATCCCCTTGACGAGCAACACATTTTTCAGCTGCCAGTCAGACCAACCACTATAAAAAACTTATATCAAAGGTAAGCAGTTTGATCATTAAATTATCCCTTAGGGCCGGCCACGAGCCTAGGCGACGTTGTGTCCACGTTCTGCCCGCCTCGTGACCCAGAGCCGCTTTACTTGTAGAACCGTAATCCTCGGCTCCCGCTCTCTGCCCATAACCTGACATTTCTTCCCCGCCTTCTCCCAGGCCTTGCACTAGCTCTGCAGGTCTTGAGCCTTTACTTGTCCTTTCTCTTTCTGGAGCTCCGTCATAGACGAGAGCAGGAAGTGTAACTAGACGGGCCAGCAGGTGGCGTGATGATTAAGGGTGCTGGACTCCCGCATGGCTGACCGCGGTTCGAGTCTTAGACCCAGTGGCATGCTTTCTGACTCTCTCTCTCCTCCCCATGATCAAATTTAAATTTAAATTAAAAACAAAAAGTGTAAGTAGAAGGGAGATGGCAGATTGGGAGGGAGTGGTCAGGGTAACGACAGCAGGGTCCAGGCCCTGACTGGGAGTGAGGGAGGGGTTTGGGACTGGGGAGGCAGGGACTCGGGACGAAGGTGTGGGTTGGTCACCCACGGGAGCACTGAGGCTGCCGCGGTGACCGCCGCTCTGGCCCTTCCCTCACGGCAGTGCTGTGCTCAGGCTGGAGGGCTCCAATCGTACGCGCCTCTGTTGAGATCCTTCTCAGGCAGGTCCCCGTCACTCCTGAAACGGCGCTGGCAGTGGTCACCATGGCTTCCTAACTGCCACACCCAGTGGACATTCAGTATACGGCTGTTCCCAGTGGTGCAGTTAGCTGGGCCCCGTTCTTTCTCCTCGGTAGGCGCATGTAAGGCCAGCAGGCTTTTAGCACTACTGCCTCTTTCAAAGATTTTTTTTTTTTTTTTTTTTTGCCATGGGGCATGTACATTTGCCAGAGAGCGAGGTAAAGGAGACATTACCACTCAGCAGTCCCTTCTCCTCCATCCTTCTCTCAGGATTTTGGGCATTCACACATACTCTCCCAGCATGTTTTTCAGGCTGCCAAGTCCAGACCTCAGACCACGCAGTCAGCCATGTGGGATCCAGCACCTTAACCACCAGGCCACCGGCTGGCCCAGCACACCTGCCTTCTTAACCTGCCCCCTTCTTCGTTCCTGTGACTTCGCATTTTGTCTTCATTTTAATTCTACCTCTGTGGCCCACATGCAATTCTGGGAATCCTTCTTCCCTTGTGTTCTCTGCCTGCTATGTGAATTTCACCCTCTGCTCTTTTTTTTTTTTCTCTTTCTCTCTCTCTTTTCACTTTCTGTTTTCCCTGGCGGAGTGCGTTTATCCCATGGGCCAATGATAATTCATAATCCATGAGCCCAGCTTTCTCTGAGCTTTGGACCCAAGTTCCTAAATTCCTATTATAGTTGAATCTCCATTTCACAGTCCTATAGGTTGTTCAGACTAAAACCTTGTCCTTTTCAGTCCTTAGTATTCTCAGAAATTAAGAGAGTAGATTTCAGGTGTTGTCACCACCAAAATGGTAATTATGTAAGGTAACGCTATGTAATGTTGATCAGCTCTGCTTAGCCATTCTACAGTGTGTATATGTTTCAGAACGTCAGGTGTACACGATAAATGTGTACAGTTTTATTTATTACATAACAGGATAAATCATGGGACCAGCTGTCTCTCTGGTGAGCACACGTGCCCCATAGCAAAAATTTCTCTTTAAAAAAAATAAACCAGCATTCTGAGGTCAGCAGGTAGTTAAGGGAGCTGGATCCTACCAGCCAGCTTCGAGTCCTGGACCTGGAGACTTGAATGCCAGGTGCTTGTGCATGTGTGCCTAGAGTCTCAACAGGAGACGGGATTGCAGCGTGGCCATCCCCTGGGGGTGATTTCTCTCTCTGTCTCCCCTTCATCAAATACACACCTTATAGCAGAAACTTAAAAAGAAAGCCCTCATCCCTAACATTTTTTCCTTCACCTGTGGTATTTTATCTTTCAAGTGACTATCATTAATTTGTTCCTCAGGCCCCAGACAGAAAGCTGGGACTTGCTCTCCTCGTCGTCCCTCAGCCCCTCCTCTAAGCGGTTACCGAGTCCCAGCCTCTTGGGAGCTCTGGAATCCGACCCTTTGTCCACGTCCTCACATCATCGTCCTCACATCATCGTTACTTTACTGCACTTCTGCATCGTTCACACCTGGGCGTGGTAAACGCCTTTCTAACTGCTCTCCCTGCCTCCATTCTCTTTCTTTTCTACGGCACTCTGTGTCTTAAAATTCAAACCCTGCACGGCCGCCTTCGGCTTCACTGAGTCCTCATCATCACCCTCGGGACGGTGTTCCAGTGCCTGGGTGTGGTCCGTGAGCCTCCTGTGTGTGGCCTCTGCTCCTTCCTGGCCTGTGTGCCCCCATGTTTCCCGTTTCCCTTTTGAGTCAGGGGATGCGTCATTGCACTTCCTCGGTCTCTACGCTTCGCCCTCGAGCCTGTGTATGTGCCCCGTCTTTATCTGGGAGCCGACCTGCTCCTCCCGGGCTCACACGCAGCTCAAGTCCCACTTTCTGAGGGCTCTTTTCCAGCTCCGCAGGCCCCAGTCTGAGCTAGATTCCTGCTGCTTGCTGTCTCCTCGCATATCCAGTGTTTCTGTTACTGCTTTTCCCACTGAATTGTTATTTATGGACTTGTGTTTTCCCCTTTCCTGACTATACTTGAGGGTGGGAATTTCGACCTTCTCTTTTCCTCAGTGCTTGCTACGAGAGGGCGTCAGTTAGTAGCTGTAGAAGACATGGAGGAGGCCCGGGCCTGGGGCATAGATGGGAGGGCTCTGCTGTGTCGTGGCTGAGGTACCGGGTTGGGTTCCCAGCCCAGCCTGAAACAGGTGGTGTGGTGTGGTGTGAGCCTATGGTCCAGGTTGACTCAGGGGACGGGAACGGAGGATGACATGGTGAGACTGTCAAAAATGCAAGGCAGGCCCACCTGGGAGGTACCAGGTTCATGTCTGCGCACCTCCCTGAGCATACGGGCTGTATGTGTGCCCCTGAGCTGGCTGGCCGGGGTGGTTGTGGTGTTAAGGCCTATCTGGGGGCGTATCTGTCATTCTCTCTTTCTCTGTCTTACTCATGGAATAAATACATACAATTTTTTAAAAAGTACCTATTTCTCCTTTCCCATGTGCACACTTTCTTTCTTATTAAGAGAACAAGAGGAAAAGAAAAAATGTGGAGGAAATAGCTGTTTAAAGTATTTTTTTTCTTTTGATATGTTTTCCTTAGTGAGAAGCCACAGAAGTGGAGAGTGGAGATAAACAGCGGTCAGAAGAAGGTTAAAACGGTTTGGCAGCTGAGCGACAGCCCACCTGTAGACCATCTGAATTTCCACAAACCTGGTAAAGATGGCTTATAATCTATTCAGATAAGTTATTTCAGTACAAAGTAAACTCTTAATAAATAAATCTTGCTAGTAAGGGCTCTCATTGTAGTTCTTGTGCCTAGTTTTAAATTGTTTTCCTGAATTCTTGCTATAAAACATGTGTATTCTTTTATTAAAAAAAGAAAAACTGCCATGCTTTTTGAGCATGTGTAATGCCCAGACAAATTCAATGTGTAATAATCAAGAGAGAGAGCGTCTTTTCTCGTTACCCCAGGTAAAGGAACTTTAATGAAAAGAAGTCACACATTAGGGACGTAAGCATAAAAATGGGCCGTAAGGAGGAGTGCCCACTAGCAGGTCAGGCTTGGCTGCGCTGTTCACCACGGGGGCTGCGAGCACTCCATCGGAGGTCAGGCTTGGCTGCGTGATTCCCCACAGCGGGGCTGCGAGCACTCCATGGGGGCTGGACCCTGGTGGTCACAGAGGTCTCTTAGCCCCGTGCAGTTCGCTAGCCCTCTGAGTCTTCCTCTTCCGCCAGCGCCTCGTCTTGTGCCTGTGGGTTGTGGGTGCTCTTATCTCATTTACATAGGTCCTAGCGGCTGCCTTCAGATGTTGCAAGGATTATCTGACAATAATCTGATAGTTCTGGCAGGATCTAAACATTTCAGAGGCCTATAAGCCACCACTGCTGGAAACACAAATAGTTCTGTTTTACTGACTAATACCTTATAAAATTTTATCTAGAAAATGTGTATTCCCCTCTTCTCCAGATATATTTAGATTGAAGCATAGTGGAATTTCTGTCAGTTAGAAATTGTGTTCACTGGTGCTGGCAGGTGGAGTGGTGGTTAGGCTGCTGGACTCCCACGTGGCCATCTGAGTCCCAGACCTCATGGCTTGCTTTCTCACTTTCCTCCTCTCTGCCCCCCCCAACGATTAAATTAAATTAATAATAAAATTAAATAAATAAATATTTTTTTTAAAAAGAGAAATTCTATTCACATAGCCAGACTACAGAAGTTCTAAGGAAACTGAAAGAATTTTCATGAGCACCATCAGTTAAAATCGTGTCATGTTGGCAGGACAGTAGGTGGCGTGGTTAAGGGCGCTAGACTCCCACATGGCCAACCATGGTTCAAGTCTTGGACCTGGTGGCTTGCTTTCTCACTTTTCCCTCTCTCTGTCCCTCTCTGGTCCAATTTTTAAAAATAAAACAGGATCCAGCAGGTGACATGGTGGTTGAAGGGGCTGGATTCCCATGTAGGTCGACTGTGGTTCAAATCCCAGACCTGGTGCCTTGCATTCTCACTTTCCCCCTCTCTCTGTCTTTCTGTGGTCAGATTAAAAAATAATAGTAATAATGAATAAAGTTGAATAAAACAATTCTTAAAAAATAAAATACAAAGTAAATAAAGTTAAATAAAAAAAATTTTTTTAAACAATTGTGCCATGTTTTATTTTTAAGCATGATATGAAACGTAGAAGCTATAAAAGATCAAAAACCAACTGTGTAAAAATAGAAAAATGTCTGGGTCCAGCAGATGGCATAATGGTTACATTGTTGAATTCTCACATAGTTGACTGTGGATTGAGTCCCAGACCCAGCAGCTTAAAATTCAAGCTGTGTGTGTGTGCCCAATATCCCAAGAAGAGAATGGAGGAGAAGGGATTGTAGTGTAGCCATCCCCTGTGGAGGGGGGGATTTCTTGCTTTCTGTTTCTCCAGTGAGCATATACACCCTAGAGCAAAAATCTCTCCAAAAAGCAAAAAGGAAAGAAAAATTTCTACATGGGAAAAAATGCCAGAGGCAGAACAACAGTGAATAATAAATTAGGAGAAGAAATTTGCAGCATTCAGAAAAAATATTTGTATTCCCTGGTATGTAAAGAACTTTTTTTTTTTTTTTTTTAAGGGATCAACTAATAATTGAAATAGGAACCATTACAATCAACATGTTTTTGCCAACGAGAAATAAGTTTGTTTTTTTCCTGTAGCATAAAGATCTATGCTTCGGGATCGCACAAACTCTTGGGAAACATCTGGCGCTGTCTGCGGAAGGGTCTTCCCTGCAAAAAGTAGTTAAGGTGTTTGAAGAAGTGATAGTTGGCTTGCAAGAAGTCAGGTGAATGTGGCAGATGAGGCAAAACTTTGTAGCCCCATTCGTTCAACTTTTGAAGCATTGGTTATTGACGTGTGGCCAGGCGTTGTCCTGGAGAAGAATTGGGCCCTTCTGTTGACCAGGGCCAGCTGCAGGTGTTGCAGATTTTGGTGCATCTCATCGATTTGCTGGGCATACTTTTCAGATGAAATGGTTTTGTTGGGATTCAGAGAGGTCTAGTGAATCAGGTAACACCAGACAGTGACCATGACCTTTTTCTTCATGCAAGTTATGCTTTGGGAAGTGCTTTGGAGCTTCTTCTCGGTCTGACACTGAGCTTGTCGTTTCTGGCTGTTACCTAAAATCCTCTTTCCTTGCATGGCGCAGTCTGATCCTGATGTGGTATAGTGTAGAGTAAGAGGAGACTACACTTCAAAATGATTTTTTTTCGGTCAGCACATGAGGCATTCACTTAGCAAGCTTTTTCACCTTCCCGATTTTTTTCGAATGCTGAATGACCACATGATGGTCGTTGTTGAGTTCTTCGGTAATTTCTCGTGTAGCTGTCCAAGGATGGATCAGTTTTGATCATTGCTTTCAACTGGTTGTTGTCCACTTCCGGTGACTGGCCTCTGTGCGCCTCATCTTCAAAGCTCTTGTCTCCTTTGCGAACCTCATTACCCACCACTGCACATTGTTAGTAGCTCCTGGGCCAATGCTGCGAACTGTTTCTGCTGTCTTACAACCCGCTTTGAGCTCGTGTTAGATGCCTGGAAGTTACTTTTTGTCTGGCATCTTTTCTATAGTAGTAGTTTGGAGATCATCTGTTCTGTCCAGGAAGACATTTAGTGCTGCTTCTCTTTCCAACATTGTATCAATATTTTGTGCCATAACTTTTTTTACATCAGCCTCTTGACTCTTCATTATGGAAATAGTGCCGTCATCTTGGGTTGTATTATATTTCACTTGGCTTATATTTGTTGAAAATCTACAGCAACCGCATTTGAAGGAGAGAAATGTTTTGGTGGCATAAAAGGATTTCTTGTGAAAATATCACTAACTCGTTCCAGAAACTCAGGTGGTTCACAGTATCCAAGGCATCAGTAGAGGCCATATGGCAGACACAGCTGATAGGAGCTGTGGTGAGAGCCAGCTCCGCCAGGACGCTCGGCCATTCGTAATGCAGCTGCAGGTGCTCGTCACAGTGGCCGGCCCACTGAGGGGAAGCTGCTGCCGGCCTACCTGCCCGCACCTGCCTCCGAAGGCTTTCAAATCAATAAGAAAAATATTCATTCACTCCATAGGATAATGGGCAAGTAAGATAAAGAGTTTACTAAAAAGGAAATATAAATGTCACCTGAAAAATAAAAGGTATTGAACTCTACCTGTAATAAAAGAAATGTAATTTTGTATTATACAAGGGGGTGTCCCAAAGTTCATGGAAAATGGAATTAAAATATGAATTTATTTTTTGGTCCAAAAATATTTTTAATTCCATGCATAGTTTTTTGGAGAGGTTTTTTGGTTTTTTGTTTGTTTGTTTGCTATAGGGCGCATGTGCTCGCCAGAGAGACAGAAAGCGAGAAATCACCCCCCTGGGGGATGGCCACGTCTCAATCCCTTCTCCGTTCTCTCAGGATCTTGGGCACACACGTACATGTGCCTGGCGTGAGTTTAGGCCACTGGGTCCAGGACTCGAACTGTGGTCGACTACATGGGAGTCCAGCGATGTAGCCATTATGCCAACCGCTGTCCCCCATGCATAGTTTTTTTATAAGATGTAGTTCTGTGAACTTATTGAAGACCCCTCATTGAGACAGCATTTTTCGCCTGTCAGATTAGTAAAGATCAGAAAGTTTGGTGCTGCAACGCTGGCTAGGGGAGGCACTTGCCCCTCACACATGCCAGTGGGGTTGTGAGGTGCACAACTTCTGTGAAGAGTGGCATCCTCCAGTGTGGAAACAGAGCTCGTTCTTCTTTTCTTTCTTAAGAATTATTTTATTTAACTGTTTGTTTGTTTGTTTGTTTAAATTTGACTAAAGAAGGGGGAGAGAGAGAGAGAAAGAGAGAGCAAATGAGAAAGCAAGCTGCCAGGTCTGGGACTCGAACCACGGTCAGCCATGTGGGAGTCCAGCGCCCTTAACCACCGTGCTGCGTGCCAGCCCCCAGAGTTCATTCTTTGACCTAGCAGTTCCACTGGTAAGAATCTATCCCGCATGTCCAGTTATACCTGTGCAAATAGACCATGAGGAAGGCTGTTATTGCAGTGTCGTTTACTGTAGCAAGAACACAGACTGGGGTAGGAAAGTACCTGGAATGAGACGGACACACCGCAGCCCTGAGGCGTGGCATGCGATGGCAGGAGGCGCTCTCAGCATCGGTTCCACATTAGAACCATCTAGGGAGCTGCGTTTCTTGTTTTTAATTGCCCGAGAACGTATGTGCTCACCAGAGAGGGATTTGAGTGGTGGCTGGCCATGCTGGATCCACTCCCTTAGCCACGAGATTGCAGGGCTGGCAAGAAGTTAGACTTTTTATCCACTAGACTGAGTGCTTAGGTCAGATGCTAGCCTTTCATGATGTCTAATTGTCCGATGCTTTCTTTTCTTTCTTTCCTTAAAAGGGAGATTTTTGCTATAGTATGTGTGTGCTCGGCAAAAAGACAAGAAATAGAGAGAAAGTGAGAAGTCACCCCCCGGGGGGATGACCACACCACAATCCCTTCTCCATTCTCTTCTCAGGATTTTGGGCAGGCACACACACACACACGACCCAGCATGAGTTTCAAGCCAACAGGTCTGGTACTTGAACCATGGTCGGTCATGTGGAAGTCCAGCACCTTAACCACTGTGCCATCCGCTGGCTCCTCTGATGTTTTTTTTAATAAAACAATTAACATCCAAAGCAGGGAGACTTAGAGAGGAAAGTGAGGGGCCAGCAGGTATTGTGGATTGGAGGAGAAGGGACTGCGGCACGTCCTTCTCTCTGGTGAGTACATGTGCCTATGGCAAAAACCTTACAAAAAAGGAGGGGTGGAGGGGAGAGAAAGAAAAGAGTACTTTTAGCTGCCAAGGAATGATTTGGAACTATCGGGGTAGAAGCAATGTCCAGTGGAGTGCAGCTGACCTAGCAAGTGCTGGAAATGGTTGTTGATAATGGTGAAAATGTGGGGGGAGAATGTAGGCCTACATGGAAGTGAACACAATCCCTTTTAAATTTTAGTTTGACCAGAGAGGGACAGAGAAAGTGAGAAAGCAAGCTGTCAGGTCCAGGACTTGAACTGTGGTCGGCCATGTGGGAGTCCAGCGCCCTTAACCACCACACCACCTGCCAGCCCCGGATCATTTATTTTTACCATACAGTGGTCTTTGGAAGAGCAAAAAGGGTATCTGCCTAGATACACAACTACAAATCCTAAGTAGAATTTCTTATCTGAAATACATGTTCTGAGGGGAAAGAAGACCGTTGATTATTTTTTAATTTATTTTTAAAGCTGGGGTCTGCAGGTAGTGTGGTGATTAAGGGCACTGGACTCCCATGTGGCTGACCGCAGTTTGAGTCCCAGACCTGGAGGCTTACTTTCTCATTTTCTCTCTCTCTCTCGTCCCTCTCTGGTCAAATTGAAATGAATTAATTTAAAAATTGATAATAAATAAAGAGATTTTTGCCTTAGGGCACATGCACAAGAGAGAGAGAAACAGAGGCAGTGAGAAGGAAAGTAAGAAGTTCACCCCCCAGGAGCCATGCCACAGTCCCTTCTCCATGCTCCTCCTGGGATCTTGGGCACACGCACTCACATGCCCAGTGTGGGTCCAGTGTTGGGCTGCAGTCGGCCATGTGGGAGTCCAGTGATATAACTGCCGTGACAATTGCTGGCCCCAAGAAAACAGTTGTTTAACCCTTTTTAATGTGCCACCAAAGATAACGCAATAGGTTTCCAAATTAAAATTATATAATTATTTTAAAATGTGCTTTATTTTTTAGGTTAGTTAATCAGGTTTTAAATGCAGAAAGAGGGCTTAATATTTAAGTGAATTATCCTTTTCGAGCTTTGTCTAACAAACTCTCTTATAGTGGGAGGCACACCATTCTGCTGCCTCTCAGCCGTTACGAAGTCTGCATTATTCCTGAGAGAAAGGCAGGCTGGTAAGCCATTCTGATCTCTCTGTTTCTCTGGTCATAGATTTTTCTGAACTAACACTCAACGGTAGCCTGGAAGAAAGGACAGCCTTTACCACCGTGGTTACCTGCAGCCAAGTGCATTTCAAGTAGAGCGTGCTGAATGGGTCCCCTGGGCCGCAGGTACATGGTACTGTAAGAGTGCGTTGCTTTTAGTTGCTTCGGCCACATACATGTTTTTAAGTGTGCTGTAGTGTGTGTGTGCTCGTCAGAGACGAGGGCAGTGGGCAGTGAGCAGGCTTCCAGCGGGGCATGACCGCACTGCAGTTCCTTGGTTTTTGTTCTCCTCTTGTGATCTAGAGCATGCACACACATGCCTGGTGCGATTTTCAAGCTGTTGGGTCTGGGACTCAGACCACCCAGTCAGGCATGTGGGGTCCAGCTGCCTCAGCCTCCATGCTACCCCAGCAGGCCCCATATGCGTTGATTTAATGCATTAGGAATATGGACTATCAGCAATGTTGTAAAAGACTTGAGTTACTGAGCTGCTGAAGTCCTTCATCTCCTCTCTGCCTTTGGTAGTCAACCTAACAGGTCAGTTTGATCTTTTTTTATTTTAATTTTTAAAGAATTATTTATTTGTTCGTTATTGTTACCTTTCGGTTTGACCAGAGAAAGACGCAGAGAGAGAAAGTGAGAAAGCAAGCCACCAAGTCGGGCACGCTAACTGTGGTTGCCCACGTGGAGTCCAGCTCCTTTAGCCACCACGCCCCCTGTGCGCACTGGATCAGTTTAATCTTAGAAACAGGGAAATGGAAATAAATGTTTTTGAGTCAAAATGCCTTTGTTTTTTTAAATCTATCTATATACAGCAGAGCGAGTTTGATTTTGAAAACATTAATGGGAGAGAAAAATTCTGAACATAGACCAATTTGACATTGAAAACAAAGTTTTGTTAAAAACAATTTTATTCCAGCAGTTACAGGACTGGGACTGGCCCCCAAAATAAATGCCCTTTTAAAAATGTTTTGGTATATGGGACCAGCAAATGGCATAGCAGTTATGTCACTGGACTCCCACATGGCCGACTGCCATTCGAGTCCCGGACCTGGTGGCTTCAGAATCACACCAGGTGCATGTGCATGTGCACCCAGGACTCCAGAGGGAGAAGTGATTGCAGCAGGGCATCCTTTTGAAGGGTGATTTCTTACTGTTTTTCTTATTGTCTCTGTTTCTATCTGGCAAAAACTTTAAAAAAAAAATAGCATTTTAGCATTTTTAGTTAAGGATAAAATGGTCCTTAATTTTAAAAACAAAATATCAGGACTCAGAAGCTGACATGGTGGTTGAGGTGTTGGACTCCCACATGGCCAGCTGCAGTTTAAGTCTTGGATCTGCTGGCTTACTTTCTCATTTTCCTTCCCTCTCTGCCTCTCTCTGTTCAAATTAAAAATAATAATAATGGGGCCAGCAGATGGCATGGTGGTTAAAGTGCTGGACTCCCAACATGGCTGACCACAGTTCAAGTCCTGAACCTGGTGGCTTGCTTTCTCACTTTGTCTCTCTCTCTGTCTCTCTCTCTCTGGACAGCACACATGCCAAGTAGCAAATAAAAAATAATAATAATAACTGTGAAGGGAGTCTGATCCCATATGACCAGCTGGTTTGACCCTCTGCCCCAGTGGCTTGAAACATACCAGGCATGTATGCGCATGCCCAGGATCCCGCTGGCTGGGGAAATGGAGGGAAGGGACTGCAGCCTGATCAGGCCGGGTAGGGGGGCTTGTGCTCGTGCTTGCTCTCTCCCGAGGGTCCCTGCTAACACGTGCCCTGTGCTTTAAAACAAAAGCTAACAGAATACCCAGGGATTTAGAGGATCTGTACATTTGTACCATTTCTCTGCAGTATTTCATTGATTGAGGTGTGATTCGAGTTTGAGACCAGCGTGTGTGGTCACTTACCTGGCGCACACCGAGGGCTCGTCCTTGGCTGGCTCCTGGGGTGTGAAGCCTCGGAGGGTACAACGTGTGCATTTGCTCTATCGTGCACAACGGTGCCGGGCGGCTGGTTAGCACGTCACAGCGTCATTACAGCAAAGGCAGGTTCAGAACTCACAGAGCAGTTCATGTGCTATAGCCCCATTTTTGTAAAATGAAAATTCATTGATAATACATAGAAAACCATTAACATTGACTTTGAGATGGGTAAGATTAAGGTGGTTTTTATTTTATCTATGCTTATTTTTATTTTCTATTTCTTAAATCCCAGCACAAATCAAAAAGATAAAAAGGTAATTATTGCAGAGCCTGAAACAGACTTGTGTGTAAAATTTTGAAGCAGAAAAAGGAGGAGGATCCTGAAGAATCTCTGAAAACCGACACTGCGAACCTGGCCATTCCTTGTCAGCCTTGTCTCCGCAGGAGGAGCGCGAGTAGGACGGCGGCGATGAGGACGCCGAGGGCACAGACTGTGGGTACCGTGACCTCCGTCACTAGTTGCATGTGACTCAGCAAAGGCTCTGAAAGGTGGAGAGAGAACTAGAGCTGCACATACGATTGCGATTGTTTTAACAAACACAGCTTCATCCCAGAAGCTTTAACGTATTAGAAAACCCTGAAAAATGTCATCATCAAATTTTGTAATCTTATTCACTG
Organism: Tupaia belangeri chinensis; assembly: GCF_000334495.1. Taxonomy (NCBI): domain Eukaryota; kingdom Metazoa; phylum Chordata; class Mammalia; order Scandentia; family Tupaiidae; genus Tupaia; species Tupaia belangeri. The sequence continues at coordinate 2,684,240 of NW_006159876.1, read as the reverse complement.
TTAAAAGAGAAATGGCAAATTAAATGTGATTTAAAAATTAGGTGAGAGCTTTGTGAATGATTTCAGAAAATACAGATGAAGACTGCTAAGTGGCCCAGCTGGGGTGGTGCAGGTGGTCGGCGCCATGCGGCCTGGTCCAGAGGCTGCACCACGCTGGCTGGGCCTGCCAGGTGCACCCTGGTGCTGCTGGTGGGAGGCCTGGGGAGTGACTCTGGATGTGGTGAGACCCTGTCAGGGGTACTTCTCTCTCTGGAAATAACTTTTTAAAAACTTAAATTTGGCTTTTCCACAGCTACTATAATAAAATCTGAATGTATATCACTACTTATGCTCACCACGAATCAATTTCAGAATATTAGCAGCCATATTCCATAGTTCCTGTAACTTACTGCATTTGCAAAGCAAAGATTCTTGGACAACATCTCCAACCTTTCAAAGATGTGGCTATGTAGCTTAAGGATTATAAGAATTTCTCTGTGAGGTTTTTAATGGTCATTCTTGCATAAATAGTAATCTTTAAGAATTCAATGATAAGCACATTTCACGTGCATAACCCACGTTCAGGCTGTGAGCTGGTTTCCCTGGTTACGAGATAAACGAGGCCCCAGTGTGTTCATGGAGCTCATTTGCCTGTCAGATTCCACATCCTGTCTACAGTAGGTCTGTTCTGGTTTAAAATAGTTCTATAAACGTACATTATGAGTCAGAAAGAGTAAAGCTAGAGTGAATACCCCTTTCAGGGTAGGTTTTTGGGTTTTTTTCCATTTGAAATTCTTATAAAACATTTCTTTTTTGTTGTTTTCTTTTTAATTTCCAGGGGGCATGTGTGCTTATCAGAGGCAGAGAGAGAATATCCCTTTCAAGGTAGATTTACTTTTTTAAATTTGAAATTTTTTTAAGAGTTATTTTATTTAATTTTATTTATTTTAACTAGTCTAGAGAGAGACACACATATATGCGTCCACCATGATTTTCAAGCTGCCGGGTCTGAGATTTGAACCACAGTCAGCCATGTGGGAGTCCAGTGCTGTAACCACTATACCTCCTGCTGACCCCCACCATATTTTTTTCTTCGTTTTTTTAATGCCAGAGGTATGTGCTGGTATGCGTGCACAAAGAGAGAACACCCCTTTCAGCGGGGCCTAGTACTGCCACAGTCTTTCTCCATCTCTTCCCTTTGGCATCCTGGGTATGTGCACACCAATCATTGCCCGGGACTCAAACCCTAGTTGGCTGTGAGTTCTGACTTCGATGCCGTGCTGAATTGCTGCATTGTGACGCTGGTCCTGAGCCAGCGTTTTAATTTCCGTTTCACATAGCTAGGAAAAATACTCTATTTCTTTTTGTTTGCTTTATTGAAAAATAATTTAGGGCCAGCCAGTGCCATAGTGGTTACAGCAGCTGCATTGCACAGGGCTGACTGCGGTACACGTCCCAGACCTGGCAGCCCGAAAAGCACTGGGCATGTGAACGTGCACTCCCGGAACCCTGGAGAGAGCACAGGGGAAGGGGTTGAGGCTTGGCCGTCCCTCCGCTACCAGGTCCAGGATTCAAACCGTGGTCGGCCATGTGGGAGTGTCCAGCACCTTTATTTCCAGGGGGCATGTGCGCTCACCGGGGAGAGAGCACCTCCCGTCCTGGTTTGGGCACACATGCACCGTGTCCAGCATGCTTTCCAAACTGCAGAGATCTGACTTTTTATTTTATACACAGCACTTAAGTGCTTGCTACCCATGAAAGGAAATTTGATGTTGCCTTAATTAAGTAAAAAAAAAATCCATTTTAGTCATTAGTGGTTTTAGAAGATTGACTTCAGATAGATCCCCATTTTGAGACTGTGGTAATGTCATGTTACATGTGTAATTCTGGGCTCTAACTATTAAAGGAGAGAATTAATGTACACTCACCTACAGCAAGCATCTGGTTGTTGATAGAGCAAGTTTCCAAGGCTTTGAGGTGCCAACCTTCCACCTAATAAAAACCCACTTGGTCAGTAATGTTTTTGCTCAGACTAATCTTTTGCTGTTTGAAATTATTTTTCAAAATAAATATGGGGTAAAGGTAAGTATTTTTTAAAATCTACCCATGGTTTAAATTAGTTCATATATATTGTACACCTATGTGTACAGTTTTTATTCTTGAGAATTGTATAATTTAGTGCTTTTCAGATGTAAAAGTGTACAGCGCCCAATAGCTACCAATTCCTGCTCCCGTTTATAGTCTCACAACGCTCACCTTAAAAGAATTTCAGTTGACAAGTGAGATTTATTTATTTATTTATTTTAGTCTTTTGCTGTAGGGCATGTGTGCTCACCAGAGAGAGAGGAAAAATGAGAATCACCTCCCAGGGAAGGTGGCCACACTGCCATTTTTTTTTCTGTTTTCCCCTTGGGATTTTGGGTCTGCACACATTCCCACCTGGCATGTTTTTCAGGCCAGCAGGTCTGGGATTTGAACCGTGCTGTTGGCCATATGGGATCTGGTGCCTTGGCCACCATGCCACCTGCTGGCCCAGTGAGATTTATTTTTTGAAATGATTTTTAAGGCTCTCTAAATTGTAGTTGCTTTTCTCCAATAGGTGCAGTAACATAGAGAATAGAAAGGTGATAAATAATTGTAGATTATTATAAACGTGTGGTAGATTTGAAAGATGTATTAAGTTTGATTATTTTAAGTCTCATTTTGGAGCTAGTGTGTTAGAAACCCTGCCATTCTATTGGGAAAGAAATGAATATTATATGATCGCTATGCATTCAGTTTACTTAACTGTTTTTTTACTTACGTTGAAGAGGAGGTAACGCTCATTTGCATGAAGATACCACATTTCGGATAACATTTAACTGAAGTATCCATTGATTTTGGCTTATAACCTGGAGCACCCAGCACTGCATAACCTCTAGTCACGCCCTGAATGCTGCCCTCTGTATTGAGGGACTGAATGAAGGCATGCTTGCTCCATTCTGAGCAAACGAGCAAAGAGGTGTGGGAGGTGGGGGCGGAGGTAAGGGGCTGTGCTGCCTCTCCCGGAGGAAGAGGGGGCACTGCTCAAACTGCATCTCAGCTGCCCAGCTCCTCCTCAGTCCGGACCTGGTAACCCGGGAAACCCGTCCTACCTCTCTTGGACTGGGAAACCCATTGGCGGCGATAATCTTCTTGTAATACTCAGCCGAAGCCTTTGGATAACGAGGCTTGTTTCTGTCGTTAAATTCGACATAGTAGAATCCATATCTATCTGAGTATCCTTTCTCCCATTCAAACTTGTCCAGCAGAGACCAGGAAGTATACCCTTTTATATTAGCACCGTCTTTGATAGCTGCAAAGACATTTCAGTCAGTTTTTAATGCATTTCACTTACTTAGGAAAATAACGTGAAGACACTATGTTACAGCCTTCCCGTTTCCGAGATTAGAAGCGAGAACTAGTTGACCACGAGTAAGCAGAAGACTTCGTGAAGACAGTCTTGGAGTATCTCACCTTTTAGCATTTCATTTATGTATCCTTTGAGGTACTGAATTCTCCACTCATCACATAACTGAGTACAGTGGAATTTTTGAGATGCTCCGTTTTCTGTCACATAGATGGGAGGGTTGCCATATTGCGTCTGAAAGTGAGTCACAGGAATGCATGTCTTAAAAATTCGGACTTACAGGTGGGTGTCAGTCAGAGCTTCATATGGGAAAGCATATTCAAGCCTGCACATCCGCATCAAGTCTATTTTAGCATTCAGCAGCTGTCAGTTCCTGCGTTTACAGACGGACGTAGGCAGGAGACAAGGTCATAGGAAAGAATATATTTATCAGTAAGTCGGCATTGTTAGAGGGGACGAGTACTTTAGGTCTTACTCTTTTCAAGTATTTTTCAGGTTTTTGAAAGGGGCAACAAAATATCTAAAAGTGGGGTAAGAATTTTCGCCAAGGCGATGCACACAGAAATGGCTGTTCGTTGCTGGCGTCCGTCTGCAGGCCTGTAGTGGCCTCTGCGGTCTGAGGAACTGGGCTTATTCTGCTGTATTCCCCTGAACGGAGACGCACCCAAGCTTAAGCTGTGAGCCCGTGGAGTCGAGTCTAAATGTCTTAAGTAGCGTCATTTGCTAATCACCTGAGCAAAGTGGAGGAGCCTTCTAAATCCCCATGGCACCGAGTACAGCCAGCTGGACCCCAGATCTGGCCAGTTGGGGTCAATGAGTTCTAGTAAGTCACGGTCGTTCTGGTAGCTGGGCCCCTGGCGGGCGGGGTAGCTCCTCTCTGTGATGTACCGAGTAGTAAAGTGACCTACTCCCAGGAAGTCCGCCGTGCCCTTGACGTGGCTCTTCTCCTGGAGCGAGAAGGCCGGTAAGCGCGACACCTCCAGGCCTTGCTCCTCGCTCTTCCTTCCTGTCGGGAGAACATGGTTTCACCAAGTGCGCTCGCCACCCTTCCTCACATTGTGATGGTACGAGCATGTTGCCATAATGCCGGGCTTTAGGGTTCATCTCTGCCTGAAAAGTACAACCTTAGTCTTTCAGGCTAGAGTTTTGACATTTGAATACTGTCCAAAATATTTTAAAACCTATGTTGCTTAAAACTGATGTTTTGGGACCAGCAGTTAGTGCAATGGCTATGTCGCTGAACTCCCACATAGTCGACCACGGCTCGAGTCCCGGACCCGGTAGCTTAAAGTCACACCAGGCGCGTGTGCATGAGTGCCCAAGATCCCGAGAGGAGAAAGGAGGAGAAGGGATTGCGGCGTGGTCCTCCCCCCTGGGCAGTGATTTCTCGCTTCCTGTCTCTGTCTCTGTCTTTCTGCCAAGCGCACGTGCCCTATAGCAAAAGCCTCTCCAAAAAGAAAGTGATGTTTTCAGACTCTTCACTAAGTGGAGTGTAGACAGCTGGGGTAGCCTGGGGAAAGAAGTAGAGTTGTATTCCTTTTTCTTTCTTTTTCTTTTTTTTTTTTTAAAGAAAGTGTGGTTTTTAAATAATTATTTATTTTATTTTATTTTATTCACTCATTTGTTTAATTTGACCAGAGAGAGAGAAAGTGAGGAAGCAAGCCACCAGGTCTGGGACTCGAACCATGGTCAGCCATATGGGAGTATCCAGTGCCTTAACCACCACACCACCTGCTGGTCCCCCGATTCTTCCATTATTTCTTTGATTCAAAACTAATAATCTGGGTCTCAGCCGTGGTGGCGCAGGTGGCAGGGAGCCACGTGGGAGGCCTGTGTTCAGATCCCTGGCCACCCCGAACATACCGTGCACGTGTGCTCATTGTGATCGCAACTGGCTGGGGGAGACACGGCATGGCAGGGCCCTGCCTAGGGTCTCTCTTTCTCTCTCTTGAAAGGAACTTAAGAAGTTGGCAGTTTTGGGACCAGCAGTTGGCGTAATGGCTATGTCACTGGACTCCCACATAGTCGACCGCGGTTCACGTCCCGGACCCAGTGGCTTAGAACTCACCCTGGGCGCATGTGCGCCCAAGATCCTGAGAGGAGAATGGAGGAGAAGGGATTGTGGTGTGGCCATCCCTCCTGGGGGGTGATTTCTCACTTTCTGTCTCTGTCTCTGTCTTTCTGGCGAGCACACATGCCCTATAGCAAAAACCCTCTCCAAAAAAAAAGCTTGCAGTTTTGGCCCTCTGGGAGGGAGCTGAAAGGCCAGTGGTGTGGAGACCACAGGCTCGAATACCGCTGCTGGTCCTGTGAGCTCGCAGAGCCGGCTGTCCTTGGAGCACTTCCCAGTCTGCGCATCCTGTCCGTGCTCCCGAGTACCAGGTCTTCACTGGGAATGAAGCAGCACGAGACCGACAACACGGTGTCCGTAAGTAGGGACTGGTTGAGTAGCCGGTGGTATGTCCGTCCATGCAGCACTGCAGCCACGTTGGAGGGCAGATGAGACAACGCCTTATACACCACGGGGAAGAGATTGCTGAGACGCGATTACGTGGGGAAAAGGTGCAGTGTCGCATGTGAGAAGCACGTGTGCTGACAGCGGCATGGTCTGCCCACATGTGCACCGTGCATCTGTCGAGGGAGGGAGCTTCACTTTTTTTTTTTTACTTCGTACCTTTTTATTAATCCTCTTATTTTTTTAATTACCAGAAGGCACATATACTTGCCAGAGAGATGCTTGAGGGGTCGTGGTCACACCACAGTCCTCTCCCCATTCCTCCTGGCCAGGAGTTCAGGCATGCACACACCACACCCAGCCTGCTTTTCACACCGCAAGGGCTGGGATTCGAACAATGATTGGTAATGTGGGATCCAGCTCCCTGTGTAATGGCACTTAACCACTGCACTATGGGCTGCCCTGGTACTTTTTTTTTTTTTAAGTTTATTTCTTCTGTAAAGAGAGGGAGAGAGGCCAGTACTCCAGCAGGGTCTCTGTGCTGCAATCCCACGCCAGCCTCAGCATCCAGGGTCAGGTGCACACGTATGTGCTGGTGTGCACAGGGAGGTCGTAGGACGTGAACCCGGACCTTCCAATGTGGGAGCAGCATCCAGGAGCACCACACTACCACTCCGCCGCCAGCTGGCCTCACTTCAATTTTTTATTTATTTAATTTTGTTTTCTTATTATTATTATTTTAAATTTGCCATAGGGCATGTACACTCCCCAGGGAGAGCAAGCGAGCGAGCGAGCGAGCAAGCTGCTATCTTCAGGTCTTGAACCATGGTTCCCCCATGCGGGAGTCCAGAGCCTTAACCACATGCCACCTGCTGGCCTCTGGCCTCACTGACCCCACTTGATATTTTAAAAAATTTGAAACATATCCTTTGCAAAAAAAAAAAGTTTTGAATAAAATACAGCAACATTTTTATGAATTGATCTAAAATATAGAAATATTTCCAAAGAGACTAGTGGTTTAGATTAAATGAGTGAAAAGTTTGTATTGTTAAATACTTTTAAAATACTAGCATGTTGGGACCGGCAGGTGACATGGTGGTTAAGGCGCTGGACTCCTACGTGACTGCGGTTCGAATCCCAGACCCGGTGGCTTGCTTTCTCACCTTTTCTCTCTCTCTCTGGTCCAATTTTAAAAAATGAATAAATAAAATACATAATTTAAAAAAATAGTGTGTTACTTTTGGTTCTATTTAGTAACTTGAGAAAAACACAAGGTATTGTTCTGGTACCACTTAATACAGTAGCTCCTCACCACTCGTGGCTACAGAGAGACAGCTGGTGTGGCCGAATCTTTCATTCAGTTACACTGGCCTGATTTATTTTTTTTTTTTTTTTTTATTTTTTGGTGCATGTGCTTGTCAGAGAGAGACAGAGAGAGGGAAAGTGATAAACCAGTCCCCAGGGGGAGTGGCTGTGCTGCAATCCCGTCTCCATTCTTCTGGGATTTTGGACACGCACACACATGCGCCTGGTGTGATTTGGCCAGGGACTCAAACCAGTCTGCCATGTGGGAGTCCAGCGCCTTCACCACTGTGCCACCTGCTGGTCCACCCCCAGTCTGAAATTTTATTTTAATTCATTTAAATTGTACTAGGCACAGGTGGCTTGAGGGCGTCGTGTCAGAAAGCACAAATGTAGAGCATTTCTGTCATCACAGGAAGTTCTGGGCAGCACTGACCTAAAGTCACTTCTCTTTATGTATGTATTGTGACTAAAAGTGCTTAGAAGGGCCTAGACGTAGTGCAGGCAGGGTGCTTTCACTACTAAGTTTTAATCTTATTTTCCCAGAAGGCACGTGTGCTGGAGAGGGGTGAGGGGAGCACACACCGCCCGTGGTACGTGGTTGCGCCACAGTCCCTTGTCCATTTCTCGGTCCTTTGGGGATTTGGGGCACACATGAACACACACTCAGCATGGCTTTCATGCCTCCAGTTCACACTAGGTTGCGGGGACCGCCCTAGTAAATAAAACATCAACAGCGAAGAGGATCCTTCTTTCCACATGTACGAAGTCGAAGTTCAGCCCTCTTCCCACTTGAATCATCCAGAATTAGAGCTGCTGGGGTCTGGGATTATTGGTGTTGAGCCCAAGAACTCCATCACAATCAATTTGGCTTTTCAGTGAAATTCTACTGTGGCACATGCAGTGGCCTCTGAGGGTCTTGGGGGAGGGAACGCACCCCGTGAAAGATAGGGTGTACTGCAGAGACACAGGCACCTGCCCTGGGGCGTCTTCCGTGCATATCGAGGAAATCTTGAGATTTTCGAGTATATGCACAGAAGTGTCACAGAACCTGTTACTGCTGAAAGAATTTGCGGTTACTTTGATCCTTTCGCTTTCAGATGATAAGATTGAGACCAGACGAGGTTACGCCCTTGGCCAGTCACCCACTAATTACTGCCAGAGTTGGGATCGGAGCCCGCCTTCCCCTGTTCCAGGTATGGCTGACAGGCGGTGCTTTAGCCACGGGAACCTGAGAGGCCAACAGTGCTCTCCTAGACGTCTAAAACACCTCGCGTGAGACTGGAACCTGCTTTTTCTCTCTTTCGGTGCTCAAGATGGATGTCGCCAGAGAGAGAGAGGAGAAGGCACCCCCCCGCCACCCCCCCAGCAGTGGTCAAATCGAAATCCCTTCCACTCCATCTCTCCGTCTTTTTGGAATTTGGGATATGAATGCACGTGCACCTGCATGTTTCCTAAGTCACTGGGCCCAGGACTTGAGTTGTGCGGTCGGCCGTGTGAGATGCAGCTGCCTCGCCACCCTGCCGTGTTGCCTGGTTGAGAGTGTGACCCATTTCAGGGTTATCCTCGCCCCTCTGCCTTCCAGGGTGGCTGTAGGCGGATACCTCAGATTCCCACGCCGCAGTAGCCCTTTGCCTGTCTTGCCCTCTTCCCCTTCCAGAGGGGTTTTTCCTTAGGGGATCCCTGGCCCCTCCCCAGCCTCTGGGGCCCTATCGCGGTTGTCTAGAGCATCCCTGGGTATGTGACATTTCTGTCCCTGGCAGCAAAAAGGAAAGTCAGCTGGGGCTGGGAAGCTATTTCCTGGGAAGATTGTTTTGTTCTTAGCTAAGAAGAACAAGGCAAGGATGCCCACGCTTACCACTTCTCTTCAATGCCAGAGCAATAAGACAAGAAAAAAAAATGCAAGGCATCTTGGGCCAGCAGGTAGTGTGGAGGTTAAGGTAGCTGGATCCCACAAACCTGACTGGTGGTTTGAGTCCTGGACCTGGTGGCTTGAAAATCACACCGAACACGTGTACGTGCATGTCCAAGATCCCAAGAGGAGAATGGAGGAGAAGGGACTGTGGTGCGGCCACCCCCCTGGGGGGTGATTTCTCATTCCCCCACCCCATCATCTGTCTCTTCTGTCTCCAGCGAGCACACACACCCTGTAGCAAATCAATCAATCAATCAATGCAAATTTTGAAAAGGGAGAAGTAAAGTCATCTCTGCAGATGAAATGTTATTTTGTAGAAAACTAAAGATTCCACCAAAAAAACCCACAAAACTTTTGGAACTAATAAATGAATTCAGCAAAGTGGCTAGATACAGTCAATGAACAAAAGTCAGTTGAATTTTTGTATACTAACAATGAGCAATCTGCAAAGGAAATTAACAAAACAATTCCACTTACAGTGGCATCAAAAGAATAAAATACTTAGGAATTAACCACAGAGGTCAAAGATTTACACAATGAAAGCTACAAGTCATTGCTAAAAGAAATTAAATAAGTGGAAAGACATCTTCATGTTTTTGGATTAAAAGACTTGATTGTGAAGATACCAGCACTGCCCCATGTGATCTACAGATTCCGTGCCATCCCCATCAAAAACCCAGTGATGTTCTTGGCAAAAGAGAAAAATCCTTCCAAAATGTATGTGAAATCTCAAGGGCTCCCAGAGAGCCAAAGTTATGAAAAAGATGTGATGCCTGGAGCTGCTGCAGTCATGCTAGGGCCATGGGGCGTGGCCGATGGGGTAACTAAAGGTGCCCAGAGTATGAAGACGCAATGAGGCTGGGTCCTTAAAGACATCCATTAGAGGGGCCAGCAGGTGGCTGGACTCCCACATGGGCCAGTCGCGGCTTGAGTCTCAGACCTGGCGGCTTACCCTCTCTCTCTTTTTCTCATTCTGGTCAAATTAAAATAAATAAAATAATTATTTTTTTTTTTTAAATGAAGACATCCATTAGTGTCGGGTTAACTAGTCCTGAATCCCTTGCGGCTCAGATGAGAAATTCCCTACATCCGAAGCGATTTTAGGTAGGGCTTTCTGCCCTGTGGCAGTTAGAAGCGTCCAGCCTGATAGCGCCTGTGAGCCCTCCCCTAACACTGGAAACCAGAGCTTGGAAAGGACTCCTCAGATGACGAGAGCTCAGGACAGACCTGACGCCTGCCGGTGGCCGCGTCTCTGACGTCTCGCTCTACTCCCCTGCGGTTAAGATGGAGTGCCGGGTGGGAGGAACGGACCAGGTCTCAATGCTCGGATGCCTCCCAGAGCCCCACGTGCCCCTCGTCCCCCTGCCTCTTGCTCATTGCCCTTGAGCTCCGTATTTGTCGCGGTGGTACCTGGAGTTGGAAAGCGCGTGACTGGGCTCACCGATATTGTCCTTCATGACTTGAGGGTAGTCACCAGTGTAAACGGGGTCCGCGAACCAGCCCAGGCAGAACTGCAGGTACCGCTCGGCAGCCTCTATGTCCTTCGGGTTGCTGGTGTCCACAGGCTCCCCCCAGTGGCAGTTTAGTGAAATGCCCACCAGACCTTAGAAGAAAGAGCAGGTGGGAGGTGGGCATGAGGTGGTCCCTCCGACTCTGTATGGCACACATGTGACAGTGTGCATGCGTGACGTGCACACGCGTGATGGCTCACCTTGCTGCTTGTGACGCCACTTCCTGTTGTAAGAGTGCCAGGCTTTGGCGTGGGCCTGAAAGAGGAGCGGGACGTCATTGCGGTGTTGCCTCGGCCCTCCTCTCCCTTCTCAGTCCACAGCGGCCCTTCTCCTCGCTAACCCTCAAGATCCAGCTTAGACCTGCATTTTGTCAGCCCAGCCTGGACTCGACGTCTCTGTTGCGGATGAGCCTGTCGAAACTGGCATAAAGCCCTCACAGGCTCCACTCAGACCTGCTGCGTCAGAAGCTCTGGGGTGAGCCAGCAAACTTTCCCCCCTTTATGTGAGAGAGATTTTTGCTATAGGGTGTGTGTGCTCACTGGAGAGACGGAGAGACAGAAAGTGAGAAATCACCCCGAAGCACAATCCCTTCTTCATTCTCCTCTCAGGATCTTGAGCACTCATGTATATGCACCCAGCATGAGTTTTAAACTGCCGGGTCCAGAACTCGAACCATAGTCAAGTGGGAGTCTAGTGACATAACCATTATGCCAACTGCTCGTCCCCCGAAATCTTTTTTCTTTCTTTTTTTTTTTTTGGAGAGATTTTTGCTATAGGGTGCATGTGCTCGCTAGGAAGACAGAGACAGAGAGATAGAAAGCGAGAAATCACCCCCCAGGGGAGATGGTCCACTGCAATCCCTTCATTCTCTCGAAATTTTGGGCATGCACCCACATGCGCCTGGTGTGAGTTTCAGGTCTCCTTGTCTGGACTCCAACCATGGTCTGCCATTTGGGAGCCCAGCAACATAACCATCTGCTGGTCCTGTGTTTATTTTATTTTATTTTTTGGAGAGGTTTTTGATAAAAGGCACATGTGCTAGCCAGAAAGAGAGAGGCAGAGACAGAAAGCGAGAAATCACCCCCCAGGAGGGATGGCCACGCCGCAATCCCTTCTCCTCCATTCCCCTCTCGGGATCTTGGGCACACATGCGCACGCTCCCAGCGTGAGTTTAAGTCACCGAGTCCAGGGCTCGAACTGCAGTTGACTCCATAGGAGTCCAGTGGCACAGCCATTACACCAACTGCTGGTCCTATGTTTTAATAAGGGCCTCACATGATTCTGATACTCACTGACGTCTGAGAAACTCTGAATTAGAATAACTGAATATCTCAAGGCTATGACATTTGGCCAATCTGTCTTAGAGCCCTTGCTGCCATCTCTGCCTGTGTTTCCTTTCTGCCTGCCCGCAACAGCCCACAAGACAGACAGGGCAGGCCACTGCAGGGCCTCGGGTACGTGCTGTGTACAGGAGACCAGATCCCACGTGGCTGGCCACAGTTTGGATCTGGCCCTGGTGGCAACACGCATGCCCATGATCCTGATGGGATGGAGAACTAGAGAAGGGGATTGTGGAGTGATCAGCACCATTGGGGGTCCCTCCTGTCTCCTGGGGACCCCGTCTCCCATGCATAAGAATAAATAAAATGTGAAAAACAGTTCTTGGCTTGTCTAATGAAGCAGAACCTCTCAGCATCAAAATCATATCCATTCAGCTTAGCACTTTTTTTTTTTTTTTTTTGGAGAGGTTTCTGCTATAGGGCATGTGCATTCACCAGAAAGACAGAGAGAAAAGCAGAAAGCAAGAAATCACCCCCAGGGGGGATGTTCATGCCGCAATCCCTTCTCCTCCATTCTCCTCTCAGGATCTTGGGCACGCACACACATGCGCCCAGAGTGAGCTTAAGTCACCAGGTCCAGGACTCAAACTGCGATTGACTACATGGGAGTCCAGTGACATAGCCATTACGCCAACTGCTGGTCCCAAGCTTAGCGGTTAAGGTGCTGGATTCCCACATGGCTGACAGTGATTCCAGTCTTGAACCCGGCACCTTGAAAAATCACGACAAATACATAAATTAATGTTTAAAAGAAGAACATAACTAAAGGGCCCAGTAATCCCTCAAGGATCCAAGGAAGGGGAACACAAGATCCTGTCTCCTCCCCTCAGACACGCTGATTTCTAAAGGGCCTATGAAGTTTGAAGGAGAGTATAGAGCTAAAGAATTGACCTTTGGCTGTGAAACAGATTTTTTTAAAAGAATTATTTATTTAGTTAGTTCTATTCGTTATATGATTTTTTTAAATTTGACCATAGAGAAAGGGAAAGTGAGAAAGCAAGCCTCCAGGTCCGGGACTTGAGCCATAGTCAGCCATGTGGGAGTCCAGCCCCTTAACCACCACGCCACCTGTTGGTTCCCAGATGAGCACCTTTGATAAGTGAGGCCTAATGAGAGACCTGCATGTTCCCCTTAAAGCTGTGCTCACAGCTCTGCCTCTGCGGCCGAGTAGGAAGAATGGGGAAACTGTCCTGGATGTGAGCTGGGGGTCTGGCATGTCACCCGGTGGTCCCCGCGCCTTTCAGCATGAACAGACCTGGTATGAAGTGGCCGTGGGGGCCATTGCCACCATGCCTCGCGCCCTGCGGTGTGACCCCGTCCCCCCACCGCCCACCTCTGGACCAGTCACTGAGCATCTCTAATGTCCCCTTCCCTTTCCTCGCCCCAGAGGCTCCGGCTGCTAAAGAGCACCCCCAGCGCGGCCTTCTCGGGCTCGTTTTTCCCCTCGCGCCCCACTTACTTCAGGGCCTGCGAGAGGGGTGGTGTGTGCTTTGCTTTGGCTGCTGCTTCTAAACTGCCCCTTCTCTGAAACCCCTGGACCTTCCAGGGCCGTGCTGTCACGACCCCTCCCGGCCCCTGCTCGTTGCTGTCCTTCGCCGGCCACTGGCGACTTCCTGCTCCTTGGCTGGAGACGTCAGTCCCTGGCTCCCTGTCACACCCTTCCTCCCACCCCCAGTTTCCACAGGACAGTCTGGCCTACAGGTGACAAGTCGGGCACACGTCTGTGCTCCAGCTCTTTGACGGCACCCAGCCGAGAACTGGACGACGAGCCCTCGTGGAAGGGCGGACGCCGTGGATGCTGGTTTGGGGAGGGAGGCTGAGGGCCGAGCTCGGGGCCCTGGGCAGACAGCTGGCCGTGAGCTGGCCACCCGGAGGCCGGCCCGGGGCCCGCGGCTCACCTTGATGATGTGGTGGGCCGCCTTGTACAGGCCGGTGCCGCGGAGCTTCAGGCCCGGTGCGTGGCGGCCCGTCTCGTAGCCGTTCTCTGCTATCGCCTGCAGGACAACGCGGGGCCCGGGGGCCCGTGAGAAGTGGCGGGAGCACATGGACGCCCCGGGGAGTGGGGTCTCACACCTCGAGGTTCAACTCACCCGAGGGTCACTGAAAGTGACCCAGTGCTTCACTCGGTCCCCGAAGGCCTCGAAGCACAGGTTGGCGTAGTCGTCGAAGTAGGTGACCATGCTCGCGTTCTGCCAGCCGCCGTAGCGCACCTGCAGCAGCTGCGGACAGAGGGCAGGGGCCGGTGGCCGGGCTGCAGGAACGTGGGCCTTGGCAGCTGCAGCAGGCGTTCAGAGCCTCGCTCAGGGGGCGGCGGTGTTCAGACTCGCAGGCGGCACCAGCCGGTAGTGCGGAGGGTAAGGTGGCTGGATCCCACTGGACTACTGCACGGTGTGAGTCCCAGACCCGGTGGCTTGGGAAACACATCGGGGACCTGTGCGTGCATGCCCAGAATCCTAAGAGCCCATGGAGGAGAAAGGATTGTTGCACGGCCCTCCTCCCCCTGCCTGACATCAGGGTGATTTCTCACTTTCCCTCTCTTTCTGTCTCTCTCTCCAAAGGGTGCAGGTGCCCTATGGCAAAATTTAAAAAAACAAGACTTGGAGACAGTGGCGGTGACAGGGGATGAGGATTTACGTCGCACGATGTACGGGGGGTGGGGGGCAGACGAAGTTTGAGATGCAGGCCTGGAAGGAACTTGACAGACCGACTGTCTAAGAACATCTGCCAGGGAACCAACAGTTGGCGTAATGGCTATGTCGCTGGACTCCCACATAGTCGACCGTGGTTCGCGTCCCGGACCCGGTGGCTTAAAACTCACACCAGGCGCGTGTGCGTGCGTGCCCAAGATCCCGAGAGGAGAATGGAGGAGAAGGGATTGCGGTGTGACCATCGCCCCTGGGGGGTGATTTCTTGCTTTCTGTCTCTCTGTCTCTCTCTGTCTGGTGAGTGCACGCGCCCTATAGCGAAAACCTCTCAAAAA